>NC_133101.1:33975827-34293695 GCF_022965805.1 Primulina eburnea | reverse complement strand
GGTTATAATTCCATTTGGGTCATTGTTGATAGGTTGCCCAAGTCGGCGCACTTTCTCCCAGTCAAGACGACGTACACCATGAAGCAGTATGCCGAGGATTACATTGCAGAGATTGTTAGACTTCACGGTGTCCCTGTGTCGATCGTGTCTGATCGTGACCCTAGATTTACCTCCGAGTTTTGGAAGAGTCTGCACAGAGCTATGGGTTCGCGGTTAGCGTTCAGTACAGCTTATCATCCTCATAGCGACGGTCAGTCAGAGAGAGTCATTCAGATTCTTGAGGATATGCTCAGAGCTTGTACTATTGATTATTCTGGTAGCTGGGATTCTAAATTGCCACTTGTGGAGTTCACGTACAACAATAGCTACCAGGCGTCGATTGGGATGGCACCGTATGAGGCACTTTATGGCAGGAAGTGCAGATCGCCTTTGTTTTGGGATGAGGTTGGTGAGAGGAAGATGTTGGGACCAGAGTTGGTCCAGCAGACGGCCGATGTTGTTGCAGTGATCAGAGAGAGGATGAAGACTGCTCAGTCCAGACAGAAGAGCTATGCAGATGTTCGTCGCAGACCTTTGCAGTTCGAGGTTGGCGATCATGTATTTTTGAAGATAGCACCTCTCAAGGGTGTGATGCGATTTGGTAAGAAGGGTAAGCCGAGGTTTATTGGCCCTTTTGAGATCTTGGACAGAGTTGGTGACCGAGCCTACAGATTAGCCCTACCGCCCGATCTTGACAGAGTCCATAATGTGTTTCATGTTTCGATGCTCAGGAAGTATATTGCAGATCCTTCCCATGTTCTTCGCCACGAGCCATTGGACTTGACGCCGAATTTGACGTACCAAGAGATTCCGGTCCAGATTTTGGATCGCACAGTTAGAGTTTTGAGGAACAAAGAGATCGGCATCGTTAAAGTCCTTTGGAGGAACCATTTGATTGAGGAGGCTACGTGGGAACCAGAGATTGAGATGAGAGAGAAGTATCCTGAGTTGTTCGTGCAGTGACGTCAATTTCGCGGACGAAATTCCTCTAAGGAGGGGAGATTGTAATAGCCGAGCCCGGTGTACGGTACGGTTTAAGCTTTACTTGTTATTTGGGTTATGATTTAGATGTTTAGAGTTGTGTTTTGGGCTATAGTATTGTTGGTTAATGTTATCTTGAGGTATTAGATGTTGTTGGTTGTTCGTTTCAGTGTTTCGGTTCGATTTATTTGGTTGTGTCCTGTTCATTGCCGAAGCAAGAGTGCACCCGCGCTCTTAGAGGAGTGCCCCCGCGGTGTACTATTCATCATTTTGGTTTTGAAAGGCCGTGGCATCACCGCACCCGCGGCAGTGTAAGCACCGCACCCGCGGTGAGACCGAACCCGCGGTAATTGTAGCACCGCACCCGCGGTGATCGTGCATGGGATTTTTGTTGGAATGCCGTGAGCTTAGCGCACCCGCGGTGCTTGTGTGACCGCACCCGCGGTGTAAGTATGGGCGAGATATTTAGTTGCTTTTGGGAGTGGTTGGCCATACTTTATCTTATCCTTTCCTCTTCATTTCGAGATTCTCTCATTTCTTAAGGGTTTTCATCCATTTCAATTGCTTCCTACCTTTGATTCTTGGAGTTATTTGGAATTCCGGCTTGAGATTGTCGTTCTCCGTGGTATAAGGAAGCTTAGGTAAGTTTTTGGTGCGATTCTATTAAGGTTTTGAGTTAAGGGTTGACTTGGGCTTGATGTTGGAGTTAGTTAATGGATTATTTGACTTGTATTTGTGGATATAGAGTTGATTTTGGTGTTGTTTATGGATTATTGTTGTAGGTGGTGACCAAGAGCTAAGTTTGAGGTGTTCTATTGGTTTGTAAGTGGAATTTCATCCTTTTTGCTCACATGATATTATATGTATTGTGTTTTAAAGGTTTCAAAGTGTTATTCCCTTCCATTGATCCATTATTATGTATTGATTTCATTGATTATCTATTGGAGGTATTGTATATCTCACTATTGTTAAAAGGGAATACAAGAGAAAATATGAGATTGCGAAACGACGACCTTAAATGCTATTCAGAGTTCAAATGTTTTATTGGATTGATTTATCATAGTCAGAGCATTGCATGCAATTAGATGATCATCGACCATAGGCTTTTATCCCTCAGAGTTATCGGTTTATATCGATAGGGATATTAGCACCAGAGCAGAGATACTATTGATATCAATCCAACCAGAGAAAAGAGAATACCATCTTATTGCTATCTTATTGATATGCTATTGCTACAGTTATTGCTACAGTATTCATGTTTCAGAGTTGATGGTATTTATGATTTCAAAGTCATGTTTTACAGAGTTTACTATGTATCATTGCTATGTTAGAGTTCCACTTGCTGAGATTTATTCTCATTTCAGTTTATTCATGTGATGCAGATAAGAGTGACCGACCAGGACAGTGATCGTGGATGGGAGTCATATGCATACACCGTTGGAAGGAAGATTGTTTTGTACCATTTTAGGGCATGATCATAAGAATGATTGTTTTGTATTTTGTATGTCATTTGAATGATCATGTGATTATTTTGTAAACATTTTTATGAAATGTATTTTGAAACTCCTTCCATATTTTAAAAGAAAATTTTATTTCCGCTGTATTTTTTTTATGTTACGGGTTAGGGTGTCACAGTTTTTAATTTGTTAAAAACCATATAATATGCATGCATGGGAGGTGAAAGGTTGGGAGACAACTTTTTGTATAACCAAGGCTTGGCATGCAACCTTTTTACTTAACTTTTCCCACAACCAAAAAAATGTCTCTCCTTCTCTCCTAGGATGAATAGTGCCGAAAATACTATTCACTCTCTCTCACATTTTTCTTTCTTCAATGGTTGAAGAAACACTCTTTTCTCTCCAAAATTTTTCTCCATTTTTTCTTCTTCAAGTGTTGAGGAATGAAAAATACTTCTCTTTGAAAAATCCTCATATTTTTCTAGTGCAAAATATGAGGGGATCTACCTAGTTGGTGGTGGGCCTAATTTGAAGGAAAGATTCAAGGTAGGAGGAAGCTTGAAGATTGTCTTGCCATTGAAGAGCTTAGTTGTATATCAACTAAGTTGGAGCCATCATCAATCTTTTAAGATTGATAGGTACATTTATAAACACACTATGAATGTCATTTTTGTGTTTTATTGTATTTGCTACACTTAGTCATGGTGGCCGAAAATTTTAGCTAAAAGTTTTAGATTTTTGAACTTCCGTTGCGCTTCCGGTCACCGTAACCGATCCCCTTTCACTTGACATGTTAGACATCGTAGAATCGAAGTCAGATTGAGAAACAGACTGATTATGGAATTGTTATGAATTTTTAGGGTATATTGATTTATACCAGACAGATTTGAATTGTGATTGGATTACGGATTGTATTGAATATATGTTATGAATTGTAACTGTGCTCTGAGGATATTGTATTAACGGGGATATTGAAATTGTATCGTTAGGCCGTTGATTTTGAATTAAATCAAGATTGATCAGATTATTATTGATTTGAAAGGTATATTGACATGAGATTATTGATATTGTCATTGCCAGACAGACTGTGAACTCAGGACTTCAACTGAGCCAAAAACCGACGAAAGAAAAGTATAAGTCAATGTGGTATTGGGAGATTGACTTGAGTCAGTTTAGACTTGAGTTTCCCTAAATCACATACTTTACTTTATTGCATTGATATTTGCATTAATTTGACTGATGTACTTGTTTTCTTGATTATAGATAACAGGTATCAGATGAGTAATCTTGTGACAGAAGTTCCTGATAGTGGTGGAATCGCCACGGGAACATTGCACGATGTCTCAAGATAACGATATTAGCGATAGAGCTACAGTCTATGACGGATAGGTCAGGACACCGGATGTTGGTTATATCGAGTAATTAGGATTGGAATTCTTCTATTACGGAATTCGATATAGGAACACCATATTTGGTTATATCGAGTAATAGGAACAGAGTTCCTTCTATTACGGAATTCGATATAGGAATACCACATTTGGAAACCGGGATCCCTAGACTAGGATTGAGTCTAGTCTGAATCGTAGAATTGTAATTATGTTTCAGATTTTGATACATATTACGGTTACCTGATTACATGCTTTATATTTGTTTATATGATTGCATGTTTCGTTGATTTATACTGGGATTTATTCTCACCGGAGTTATCCGGCTGTTGTCTTGTCTGTATGTGTACATGACAACAGGTGGGACAGGATCAGGGTCCAGGAGATGAGGAGAGATCGTGATTAGAGTGGAGACTACGGACTTTGATTATGATGTATAATAGGGTTTGAACACTTGACATTAATTGTTAAACCTTAGTTTAGTTTAAATGCATGCAGTACAGGACTTGTATTGTATTTTATACTGATATGTATATTAGTTTGATTTCACTACGTTCCGCATTTTAAAAAAAAAATTTAGACCCTGTTTTATAATTGATTAATTAGTCCCAATGATGATTAAGAACTTGATTAGCGTCCTGGTCCCCACAACACATATCTAATTCAATGCTTGACCTTGGTATAATTTGACGGCATAACGACGTACTTTCTCAATACCGGTCAATTCAACTCGCACATATATCAATACATCATAATTCTCAATTCACAATTAACATAATCTACTCATTAGTATCCCCAAATATGTAGAACTTCGTACACACATATGCTGGAAATTCAAGACAATCTCATACGGTATCCGAAAATCAATCCGATTGCAATTTTACCATGCTCAACATATCAAGAACACATAATAATCATCATATCTGATTTTCCCTAGTACTTAAACTTTAAATCATGCTGGAATTTAAAGAAACTTACATCCTCTTGTAGCCCTTGTTGCAAGGATCACAGAAATGAGTTCGTATCTAAAAGCGGATCACTAAATCATTCAAAATCACAAGTCCAAGATCAAAAGGAAATTAGGTCTTTTCCCTTCGGTGCTGGTTTTCTGAATGAAGAGGAGGAATTCGTGCATTACATATATATACCATGCCATGTGTCAAGTCAAGAAGAAAAGGTGGATTCCTCGCATGCAGCACCACGGGTGCGCTCATGTCCAGACCGCGGGTGCGCTCATGCTTCGGCATTATTTTCCTTCCTCAAAATTCAACGACCGCGGGTGCGGTGTCTTGAGGACCGCGGGTGCGGTAACCCCACTGTAGCTGCACCGCAGGTGCGTTCCTTCTTGCACCGCGGGTGCGGTGTGGCTACTGGAATTTTTTCCAACTTACTGTCCATGCACCGCGGGTGCAGTGTCTTCCTATACCGCGGGTGCGGTCTTGCCTTCTTCCAAAATTCTTATTGTATGTCATGCATACTCATATCTTCCGAGTATCACATCAATGAAGACTAATAAAGAAATCTCAAGCCTTACATTTCTCCCCCTCTAAGAAATGATTTCGTCCTCGAAATCGCAGGCAATCTAGTAAATTATCTATATACAAGATGTAATATAATCAAAACTGAATAAATACTTACATCAAGTAAATAAATTGGGATGTTTCTGTCGCATGTCTGTTTCTGTTTTCCAAGTCGCTTCTTCGATGCCATGACGATTCCATTGGACTTTCACTAGCGGAATAGTCTTTGTCATGAGCTTCTTTTCTTTCCGATCAAGAATTTGTATCGGTTGCTCAGCATAGCTGAAAGGGGATCGGTTACGGTGACCGGAAGCGCAACGGAGGTTAAAAATTTTATATTTCAAGAAGAAATTTTCGGCCACCATACAAACAATGTGTAGCAAATACAAAAACAATAAAATGACATTCATAGTGTGTTTAGAATTTTACCTATCAACCTCTTGAGGTTGATGATGGCTCCAACCAAGGTGTAAACACCTTAGCTCTTCAAAGGATGATAAATCTACAAGCTTCCTTTGAGCACTCCTTGCTCAACTATTAAGCCCACCACCAACTAGGTAGATCCCCTCATATTTTGCACTAGAAAAATATGAGGTTTTTTCAAAGAGAAGTGCAAGATTTCCTCAACCAAAAATTGAAGAAAAATGGAGAGAAAACTTGGAGAAAAAAGGTGTAAAATTTCGGCCATGTGCTTGCAATGAGGGGAAGGGAGACTTGTCTTGGTAGTGGAAAAAGTAGAAATCACTTTTTGCATGCCATGCCTTGAAAACTCAAAAATAGTCTCCCAACCTTTTACCTCCCATGCATGCATATTATATGGTTTTTAACAAATTAAAAACCATGGACTAAATTTAATTATCTCAAACAAATTTGAGACTAATTAAACATTACTTGAATTTACCCAAGTCCCACTAGTTAAATAATTAATTTAAATTGAGCTCTACAAGCCTCAATATAAGTTAATTAATTCAGCACTTGAATTAATTTAATTATTTGGACTCTACTAGGTCCACTAGTGTTTATTTAATTCAACACTTGAATTAATTTAATTTAGTCCATAATAATGTTTATGAAAATCACAATTTTCAAATACATTATTCATTTGGCAAACTTTTAATTTAGGAACACTTCCATAAATTAAAATTTACATTTCTCTCATAGAAGTCATACTTCTATTTTTCTTTACGCTTATAAACTCATTTATAAGTCGTTCAACACATTGAACTATTTTCTCCTTTATAGAAGTCATACTTCTAATTTTCCTTACGCTTATAAACTCCTTTATAAGCCGTTCAACACATTGAACTATTTTTACTTCTCAACGGGATCTAGAAAGCTAGTACTTGTGTGGCCCTCAATGGTTCATTGATACAACTAGCCGTGGGTTCACATCTCCATGTGATTCGGACTAAACATGTCCTTATATGAGCATACACCAATTGCTCCATTCTTACTTATCAACACCTTGATAATAAGAACGTCAGAACTCAAGTCTGATAGTACCCAACCAATCATGTTAAACGCCTAGAAGCATCGCTTACATGATTCCCTAGGTATCAAATGATAGTGCCTGCAAGAACCATTCAATTATGGTTAGCGTACAGTACGGTCCCTTCAACTCATATATCCCGACCGATTCGACAACCATTGGTTTATCGAGAGTTGTCAATGAATCGATACTATGTGTCATGTCGTAGTTGCATCGATGGTGTAATCTATGAAACCCCTTTCATAATTACCACCATACTCTGGCCAGAGATTTCAACCTACATACACATGATAACACATAGGATATCCATACCCGAAGGTAAGCGGTGAATCCTCGACTACAATGCATCGACTCCTATGTGTTTCGACAGAACACCCAATCTTGCCACCTGATGACCCCATGAGAGTCGGTAAACAAGTCAAAGTGTAATTCTAGCACATAGAGTCTCAATGTTGTCCCGGGTCACAAGGACTAATGGTGTACATGTTAGAGTAGGTGCACGTCGAGCCAAGTGTTGGCCGACTGTTCACGATGAAACTCTTTGTATAAACGATCTTTATTTTAATAATATTTGAATTTATTAATTTGGCGCATCTTTATCTTTATACCCATGCTAGTTGCATAGATAAAGTCCTTGAATATACAAATAGTAGAAAGAATATGAGATGCTCATATGATGAGTATCATGAAACTCATATTTGGAATACTGTATATTCTAAACCGTTCCTAGTCGATTCAGCCGCCACTAAGAAGGATATAGGCCGCTCGAGTTAGAGACTAGTATCTGCGATGTGAGTACCATGTTTCATTGGTAGGGGACATTGTGATGTCCGAGCATGCAGATAGGTGCTCCTTGTAGAGTGCACTGAACAACCCTCCATAAAAGGACTTTCCAAGTGGTTCTCACTTATCGAGTGGAAAAGTCCTGGTTTATGGTTGTACAGAATTAGTCCTTATGACCTGGGACAACATTGAGACTCTATGTGCTAGCGTTTCACTTTGACTTGTTTACCGACTCTTATGGGGTCATTAGGTGGCAAGGTTGGGTGTTACGGCGAAACATATAGGAGTCGATGCATTGTAGTCGGGGATTCACCGCTTACCTACGGGTATGGATATCCTATGTGTTTATCATGTATGTGTGGGTTGAAATCTCTGATCAGAGTATGGTGGTAATTATGAAAGGGGTTTCATAGATTACACCATCGATGCAACCACGACATGACACATAGTATCGATTCATTGACAACTCTCGATAAACCAATAGTTGTCGAATCGGTCGGGATATATGAGTTGAAGGGACCGTACTGTACGCTAACCATAATTGAATGGTTCTTGCAGGCACTATCATGTGATACCTAGGGAATCACGTAAGCGATGCTGCTAGGCGTTTAACGTGATTGGTTGGGTACTATCAGACTTGAGTTCTGACGTTCTTACTATCAAGGAGTTGATAAGTAAGAATGGAGCAATTGGGGTATGCTCATATAAGGACATGTTTAGTCCGAATCACATAGAGATGTGAACCCACGGCTAGTTGTATCAATGAACCATTGAGGGCCACACAAGTACTTGCTTTGTAAATCCCGAGGAGAAGTAAAATAGTTCAATGTGTTGAACGGCTTATAAATGTGTTTATAAGCGTAAAGAAAATTAGAAGTATGACTTCTATGAGAGAAATATAAATTTTAATTTATGGAAGTGTTCCTAAGATTAAAATTTGGCCAAGTAAATAATGTAGTTGAAAATTGTGATTTTCATAAACATTGTTGTGGACTAAATTAAATTAATTCAAGTGTTGAATTAATTAAACACTAGTGGACCAAGTAGAGTCTAAATAATTAAATTAATTCAAGTGTTGAATTAATTAAATAATATTGAGTCTTGTAGAGCTCAATTTAAATAATTATTTAACTAGTGGGACTTGAGTAAAATCAAGTAATATTTAATTTATCTCAAATGTGTTTGAGATAATAAAATTTAGTCTATGTTTTTTTAATGTGTTAAAAACCATATAATATATAAGTGAGACATGTAGGGTTTGCATGCTTGGGAGGTGAAGAGACTTCAATACTTTTTAATAAAATAATGCATGGCATGGGGAATATCTTTTTCCACTTTTCCCACACCCAAGTCTAGACTTCACTCCCTCACTTGTATCTCTCCTTGGCCGAAAATTTGAGGGATTTTTCTCTCAAATTTTTCTTTCTTTTGTTCTTCATTTTCTTGGAGAAAAATTCTTCTCTTTGATAAATCCTTAAGTTTTTCTAGTGCAAATCTTAAGGGGATTTACATAGCCAAGTGGTGGGCCTTATTCTTGAAGGGGAAAAGAAGGAGCTTGTAGATTTCTCTACCAAAACAAGAGCTTTGTTATTTTAAACAAAGTTGGAGCCATTTCATCAACTCTAAGGAGTTGATAGGTAAATTTCTAAAAACATCCTATGTATGTTTTGTTTTTGTAAATATTGCACAAAACCATTTTTCATGGGGGCCGAAATTTTGCTCTTAAAATTTTAATTTTTCGCTTCCGTTGCGTTTCCGGCCTCCGTAACCGGTCCGCTTTCAAGTGGTATCAGAGCTAAGGTTACGGTTTTTGTGCTATATTTACGTAATATTGTATTGAGATCGATTTCTAACCGCTTGAGAATTTTTGTGCAAAGAATATGCAAGGACCGAATTTTTTTACAAAACAAAAAAAAAAAATAAGTTTTTCGGGGGCTGCCCGAGGGCTGCCCGAATGGGCTGCCCGAAAATTTCGGGCAGCCGAGGGGCAGCCCCCGAAATGTGCAGATTTTCAAATAAAAAAAAAAAATTTTTTTTTTTGTTGCCGGAATCCGGCGACGGAGCTCCGGCGACGGCAATGACGGCTAGGGTTTCCAAAAGTGTTTTGGACAATCTTAGTGTCATGGGCCTTGAGTTGTTGGGCCATTAGATGGTCAACATAATTTTGTGAAATTTAAATGGGCCAAGCTATTTTGGTGAAAATGAGTTTTGGGCCCTTAAGTTTAAATTTACAATTGTTGCACATATTTTCTCATAAAATAAATAGTTGAACTGGGACTTTAATTATTTATAGTAAATTGTGATTTACAAGAAATTCGATTATAAATAAATTAATTTGAAAGTAAACAAAGGTGTTTGTGTACTTTGTTAATTTAATTTATAATTGTGGCGGTTAGTGATTGGATCAAGATATATAATATTGGATCAATTAATTATAGTGATAATTAATTGATGGTGTATGATATGTGATATTATGCATGAAGGATGATCAAAAGCCCAAGCCCAATTTGCTAGGTGTATGCTAGGATATTTGTGTTGTATGATTGTAATAATTATCAATTTATAAAGTGGGCTTGGTTTATGGCCCGTTCCCACCCCCCATGAGATGTATCCCTATGTGCCATGGATATTTAATTGTAAATATTAGAATAGGGGAAGATCAAGATTGGAAGATGGTGGCCTTGGTGATTATGAAGATCGAAGACATGTAATATAGGATGCTAATGTAATAGTTTAGTTGCATTGCATCCCGTGCATTTACCCTAGGATTGGACCTAGGCCCGTGTTTGGCTCACACGGGCCATTAGTGTTGGGGCAATTGATCATCCTTGTATTGTTTTCTATTTATAATATATGCATGATATGTTATAAATAATGAGTATGTGCGTTATTATTATTATAATAACAAAGTTGCATGAATCCGGCAAACATACGATCAAACATGGCGAGCTTTTAAAATAAAATTAATGATGAGACCTTTCAAAATTAAAAACCCTCATTTTGAATAAGATTCAAAATTAATATCAAGTCCGAAAAGGGGAATTATAAATTTGTTTATAATTTCCTTGTCTTCCATCGACAATGGGTGCATGATGAACGCTACCCGTACTCGGGGCTCGGCTCATATTATTCGGGGAGCCTTGAGTGCCGGAAAGCTGTGACATCCATTGACATGGTGATGTGAACTACGTGGAACTCCCATGATTTCGGCTCATATTATTGAGGGAACTCATGGCGACCGTCCATTAAGGTTCAACATCGATGGGTAAGGCTTGACACGTAAAGATGAACGACGTCTATAATGGGTCCTAATCAAACGTGAGACAAAAGTTTACGTTAAGGGTTGCATTGTGATGCAATTGGGAAACTACCTTCTAGGAATTGTGATTGGCTGTATAATCGGGATCACAATTCGCTAATTGGACCTTACGTACCTACTGAGGAAAGGAGTTTCCCGTTTTCACTAGAGGGTAGTGAAAAATGTCAAAACAGTGGGAGCGATTATTTATAAAGTAAAAGTCCAAACTTTATATCTTATTAAATATTTTAAAATAGTCATTAACATTTATCTGTTTTACTTTTCAGTACAATCTATTGACATGTCATCAATTCGCAACCCGTTTTCCGTCATTCTCGAAAAACACATTCTAACCGGACCAAACTATATCACTTGGCTAAGAAATTTAAAGATTGTCCTTAACTCGGAGAAGATCGCGTATACACTGACTGAGGCGCCCCCTGCTGAGGCTCCTATAGGCTGCACTCCTGAGGAATTGCAGACCTACAAGGAATGGTGTGACCATGACTTGAAGGCGAAGTGTTATATGCAGGCTTCGATGAACGATGAGCTGCAAAGGCGATTCGAGGATGCTAAGAATGCTGCTGACATTCATATGCACCTCAAGGAGCTCTTCGGTGAGCAGACTCGGCCTTTGAGGCATGCCACAGTAAAGGAGCTCATCACTTTACGCATGCGAGATGGGACTTCGGTCCATGAGCGTGGCCTAAAGTTGATTGGGCTCGTGGATAAGCTCGTAGGCATGGATTTGATCTTGCCATCGGAGTTGACCACGGATGTGCTACTGTTGTCACTGCCGAACTCGTTCGATCCTTTTGTGGTGAATTTCAATATGAACAAGCTCGAGCCCAGCCTTGAAGAGTTGGTCAATATGCTTGTGACTTTTGAGTCCACGATCAAGAAGGAAAAGCCGGTTCTTTATGTGGGCTCTTCATCTGGCACGAAGACCGGTCCACTTGGGAAAGGAAAGAAACGTTCTTTCAAGCGCCCCAAGAAGAGCGAGCCCTTGAAGAGGCAAACTCCGAGTCCCGTTGTGGCAGCCGCGCCAGTAAAGGCTGAAAAGACTGTTGACATCTGTCACCACTGCAAGAAGCCTGGACATTGGAGGCGTAACTGCAGGGAATATTTTGCGCAGAAGGGTTCTGCCAAAGGTATGTTCTACATTGAAGTGAATATCTCTATTAACTCTACTTCTTGGGTATTGGATACCGGCTGTGGCTCACATCTCTGTAATGATTTGCAGGTGATGGGAAGAAGTAGGAGGCTCCGAGAGGGTGAGACCTTCCTGAGGATGGGCAATGGAGCAAGGGTTGCTGCCAAAGCCGTAGGAGATGTTTATTTATGTTTGAACAATGATTTTAATTTGGTTTTAAGAGATGTTTTGTATGTACCAGACTTGGTTAAAAACATTATTTCCATTTCTATGCTTGATATTGATGGATTTTCTTGTTTATTTAGCAAAGGTGTTTGCAATATTTACAAGAATGAATGTTTAGTTGGTACCGGTGAACTTGAAAACAATCTCTACACCTTAAAATTAAAAGATATTCCACTCAACAATGTCCAAACGATAACAACAACAAATAAGCGCAAACAAGATACTCTTAATTCGGCACAATTATGGCATGCTCGATTAGGTCATATTTCCTCAAGAAGAATGAACAAGCTAGTGGGAGTTGGCATGTTTGATATGTCTGATATTAACGCTCTCACGACTTGTGAATCCTGTCTGAAAGGAAAGATGACCAAAATTCCCTTTAAGGGCCATGCGGAGCGAGCCAAAGGGTTATTGGATTTGATCCATACCGATGTGTGCGGTCCGCTTAGCATCACCACTAAGCATGGACATGCCTACTTCATCACCTTTACCGATGACCATTCGAGGTATGGGTATGTGTATTTGATGAAATACAAGTCTGAAGCCTTTGAAAGGTTCAAAGAATTCAGAAGTGAAGTAGAGAAGCAATTGGGACGAAGCATCAAGACACTTCGATCGGATCGAGGTGGTGAGTACTTGAGTGCCGAGTTCCAAGAGTATCTTAGAGAGAATGGGATTCTCTCGCAGTGGACTCCGCCCGCTACACCGCAGTTGAATGGTGTTTCGGAGCGTCGTAACCGGACCTTGATGGACATGGTTCGGTCTATGATGGGGTTCACAGAGTTGCCGCCATCCTTTTGGGGATATGCGCTTGAAACAGCGGCACTGTTGTTGAATCATGTCCATACAAAAGCAGTTGATAAGACACCATATGAGATATGGATGGGTAAGCCACCCAAATATTCTTATTTTAGAATATGGGGGTGCCCTGCTTATGTGAAGCAGGTAGTGGGAGATAAATTGGATAGTCGATCCATTTTATGTTACTTTGTGGGATATCCAAGGAATTCAGCTGGATATTATTTCTATCATCCCCAAGAAACAAAGGTGTTTGTTTCTAGGAACGCAACCTTTTTGGAAAGGGAATTTCTATTGGATAGAAAAGGCGAGATGATAGAACTCGAAGAGGTTCGAGAGGCACCCACAGTTGTAGAACCCACACCCGAGAAGCCAAGTGAGGAGATACAAGCTCCTAGAAGAACCGAGAGAGTCTCGAAACCACCTGTGAGGTATGGTCTGCTTCTTGAAGAGGGCCTTGATGAGCCTAACCTTGGATGTGATCCAAGGACCTTCAAGGAAGCGTTATCGGATGCCGATTCATCCAAGTGGCTTGAAGCAATGGAATCTGAGATGAATTCCATGCATTCGAACCAAGTGTGGAATCTCGTGGATCCACCTGAGGGAATTGTTCCCATAGGGTGTAAATGGATTTACAAGAGGAAACTTGGGGCGGATGGGAAGGTATTGACCTTCAAGGCGCGATTGGTAGCAAAAGGGTATACTCAAAGGCAAGGTGTTGACTATGAGGAAACCTTTTCTCCAGTTGCGATGTTCAAGTCCATTAGGATATTGCTAGCCATAGCTGCATGGTATGACTATGAGATATGGCAGATGGATGTTAAGACAGCCTTCCTTAATGGGGATATTAAGGAAGAGATTTACATGTCTCAACCTGAGGGTTTCACATCTATCGGAAGTGAGCATATGGTATGCAAACTTCAAAGATCTATTTATGGTCTTAAGCAGGCATCGAGGAGTTGGAACCTCAGATTCGATAGTACAATCAAAGAGTTTGGTTTTACTAAGAATCCTGAGGAACCCTGTGTGTATAAGAAGGTCAGTGGGAGTGCTGTGACATTCCTAGTTCTTTATGTTGATGACATTCTACTCATTGGGAATGATGTAGGAATGTTGCAATCAACAAAGATATGGTTAGCAAGTAAGTTCTCAATGCAGGACTTGGGTGAAGCATCTTTTGTATTGGGAATACAGATCTATAGAGATAGATCAAAAAGATTGCTTGGTCTCACCCAGTCCACGTACATTGATACCATCGTGAAGCGGTTCTCGATGGATGAGTCCAAGAGAGGACATCTACCAATGTGTCATGGCGTGTCCCTATCCAAGTCTATGTCTCCCAAGACTGATGCAGAGATAGCGGCGATGACACGAATTCCGTATGCTTCGGCTATTGGTAGTATCATGTATGGGATGATATCTACACGTCCTGACGTGGCATTTGCACTAAGTGTAGTGAGTAGATATCAATCCAACCCTGGTCTTCCACACTGGAAAGCTGTGAAAGACATCCTCAAGTATTTGAGAAGGACCAATAAGTTGTTTTTGGTCTATGGGGGTGGAGAACTAAAATTGGAAGGCTATACCGACTCTAGCTTCCAAAGCGATGTTGATGACTCGAAGTCAACCTCCGGATTCATATTCATGCTCAATGGTGGTGCTGTCTCTTTGAAGAGTACCAAGCAAGACAGTACAGCGGATTCCACCACTGAGGCAGAATACATTGCTGCATCGGCTGCAGCAAAGGAGGCTGTTTGGATTAGGAATTTCGTCCAAGAGTTGGGCGTCATTCCAAATGGAGTTGCTCCTATCCCGGTGATGTGCGACAACACGGGAGCCATAGCTCAGGCGAAGGAGCCAAGGTCTCATCAGAAGTCCAAACATGTATTGAGAAAGTACCACATCCTCAGAGAGATCGTGGAACGAGGAGAAGTGTCGATCGACAAAGTCGGCTCCGCAGATAATGTTGCTGATCCACTAACCAAGCCTTTACCAGGACCATCATTCGAGAAGCATCGCGAATCAATGGGTCTAAAGTATATGGGTAGTTGGCTCTAGTGCAAGTGGGAGATTGTTAGAGTAGGTGCACATCGAGCCAAGTGTTGGCCGACTGTTCACGATGAAACTCTTTGTATAAACGATCTTTATTTTAATAATATTTGAATTTATTAATTTGGCGCATCTTTATCTTTATACCCATGCTAGTTGCATAGATAAAGTCCTTGAATATACAAATAGTAGAAAGAATATGAGATGCTCATATGATGAGTATCATGAAACTCATATTTGGAATACTGTATATTCTAAACCGTTCCTAGTCGATTCAGCCGCCACTAAGAAGGATATAGGCCGCTCGAGTTAGAGACTAGTATCTGCGATGTGAGTACCATGTTTCATTGGTAGGGGACATTGTGATGTCCAAGCATGCAGATAGGTGCTCCTTGTAGAGTGCACTGAACAACCCTCCATAAAAGGACTTTCCAAGTGGTTCTCACTTATCGAGTGGAAAAGTCCTGGTTTATGGTTGTACAGAATTAGTCCTTATGACCTGGGACAACATTGAGACTCTATGTGCTAGCGTTTCACTTTGACTTGTTTACCGACTCTTATGGGGTCATTAGGTGGCAAGGTTGGGTGTTACGGCGAAACATATAGGAGTCGATGCATTGTAGTTGGGGATTCACCGCTTACCTACGGGTATGGATATCCTATGTGTTTATCATGTATGTGTGGGTTGAAATCTCTGATCAGAGTATGGTGGTAATTATGAAAGGGGTTTCATAGATTACACCATCGATGCAACCACGACATGACACATAGTATCGATTCATTGACAACTCTCGATAAACCAATAGTTGTCGAATCGGTCGGGATATATGAGTTGAAGGGACCGTACTGTACGCTAACCATAATTGAATGGTTCTTGCAGGCACTATCATGTGATACCTAGGGAATCACGTAAGCGATGCTACTAGGCGTTTAACGTGATTGGTTGGGTACTATCAGACTTGAGTTCTGACGTTCTTACTATCAAGGAGTTGATAAGTAAGAATGGAGCAATTGGGGTATGCTCATATAAGGACATGTTTAGTCCGAATCACATAGAGATGTGAACCCACGGCTAGTTGTATCAATGAACCATTGAGGGCCACACAAGTACTTGCTTTGTAAATCCCGAGGAGAAGTAAAATAGTTCAATGTGTTGAACGGCTTATAAATGTGTTTATAAGCGTAAAGAAAATTAGAAGTATGACTTCTATGAGAGAAATATAAATTTTAATTTATGGAAGTGTTCCTAAGATTAAAATTTGGCCAAGTAAATAATGTAGTTGAAAATTGTGATTTTCATAAACATTGTTGTGGACTAAATTAAATTAATTCAAGTGTTGAATTAATTAAACACTAGTGGACCAAGTAGAGTCTAAATAATTAAATTAATTCAAGTGTTGAATTAATTAAATAATATTGAGTCTTGTAGAGCTCAATTTAAATAATTATTTAACTAGTGGGACTTGAGTAAAATCAAGTAATATTTAATTTATCTCAAATGTGTTTGAGATAATAAAATTTAGTCTATGTTTTTTTAATGTGTTAAAAACCATATAATATATAAGTGAGACATGTAGGGTTTGCATGCTTGGGAGGTGAAGAGACTTCAATACTTTTTAATAAAATAATGCATGGCATGGGGAATATCTTTTTCCACTTTTCCCACACCCAAGTCTAGACTTCACTCCCTCACTTGTATCTCTCCTTGGCCGAAAATTTGAGGGATTTTTCTCTCAAATTTTTCTTTCTTTTGTTCTTCATTTTCTTGGAGAAAAATTCTTCTCTTTGATAAATCCTTAAGTTTTTCTAGTGCAAATCTTAAGGGGATTTACATAGCCAAGTGGTGGGCCTTATTCTTGAAGGGGAAAAGAAGGAGCTTGTAGATTTCTCTACCAAAACAAGAGCTTTGTTATTTTAAACAAAGTTGGAGCCATTTCATCAACTCTAAGGAGTTGATAGGTAAATTTCTAAAAACATCCTATGTATGTTTTGTTTTTGTAAATATTGCACAAAACCATTTTTCATGGGGGCCGAAATTTTGCTCTTAAAATTTTAATTTTTCGCTTCCGTTGCGTTTCCGGCCTCCGTAACCGGTCCGCTTTCAGTACAACCATAAACTAGGACGTTTCCACTCGATAAGTGAGAACCACTTGGAAAGTTCTTTTATGGAGGGTTGTTCAGTGCACTCAACAAGGAGCACCTATCTGCATGTTCGGACATCACAATGTCCCCTACCAATGAAACATGGTACTCACATCGCAGATACTAGTCTCGAACTCGAGCGGCCTATATCCTTCTTAGTGGCGGCTGAATCGACTAGGAACCGTTTAGAATATACAGTATTACAAATATGAGTTTCATGATACTCATCATATGAGCATCTCATATTCTTTCTACCATTTGTATATTCAAGGGCTTTATCTATGCAACTAGCATAGGTATACAGATAAAGATATGCCAAAATAATAATATCAAATATTACTAAAATAAAGATTGCTTATACATAGAGTTTCATTGTGAACACTCGGCCAACACTTGGCTCGACGGGCACCTACTCTAACAATAGCTCAAGGTCTGATCAAGCTCCGCTTCATCAGGGTGAATGACATGAGAAATATCTGGCATATATCTACGCAACATCGATACATGAAAAACGTCATGTATACCAGATAAAGAAGGAGGAAGAGCAAGTCTATAAGCTCGATCGCCAATCTTTTCAAAAATCTCGTACGGACCAATGTATCGAGGAGACAATTTCCCATGTTTGCCAAATCTGACAACGCCTCTGAAAGGAGAAATCTTCAAAAATACTCTGTCTCCTTGTTCAAATACTAATGGTCTACGTCTAATGTCGGCGTATTTCGCTTGTCTATCCTGTGCCGTCTTCATTCTCTTCTGAATTATTTTCACCTTCTCAGTCATGTCACGAATCATATCCGGCCCAAGTTCTGGTACCTCTGAGATGTCATCCCAGTACAGTGGAGATCTGCACTTTTTGCCATATAAAGTTTCAAACGGTGCCATCTCAATGCTCGTCTGATAGATGTTATTGTAAGAGAATTCACAAAGAGGTAGAGAATCTTGCCAACTAGTGCCAAAATCTAGCACTACGGCTCTCAACATATCCTCTAAAGTCTGGATAGTCCGCTCTGACTGTCCGTCTGTCTGAGGATGATAAGCAGTACTCAGGTGTAATATCTTACCTAAAGCCTGCTGTAAACTGTGCCAGAAGTGTGAAGTGAATCGTGGATCACGATCTGATACGATAGACTTCGGAACACCATGTAATCTCACTACCTCTCGGACATATATCTCCGCCATCTGATCATGTAGATAAGTCATTCTGTACGGGATGAAACAAGCTGATTTGGTCAGTCTATCGATAATGACCCAAATCGCATCACAGCCTCGGGAAGATCGAGGTAACTTCGTCACGAAATCCATGGAAATATGATCCCATTTCCATTCAGGAATAGACAAACTCTGAAGTAAACCTCCGGGCTTTTTCCTCTCGGCTTTCACCTGTTGGCAGTTCAAACACTTAGACACAAATTCTGTAATATCTGATTTCATTTGTTTCCACCAGAACTGTGTCTTCAAGTCGTTGTACATTTTCCTGCCACCAGGATGAATGCTAAACCGACTACAGTGCGCTTCTGATAAAATCAGTTGTTTCAAATCAGAAACATCTTGCACTACAAGACGGTTATTCACGTACAAAACATGATCATGTACCTGGTATTCTGAAATATGTCATGTTCGGACCATCTGAATCGATCTCTGCACATTCTGATCGGTTCTTTGGGCTTCTTTGATCCTCATAATTAAATCATGCTCAACTCGGATTGTAGCAAGTTGTAGTGGCCTACTCTTTGTGTCAAATTCTAATCCAGACAAACAGCAATTTTCAACTAATTTTGTTACACCTATCGTCGATAAGGATAAGGAACAAACTTTTCGACTCAAAGCGTCCGCTGCTGCATTTGACTTCCCTGGATAGTATTTGATTTCGCAATCAAAGTCTTTCAGTAGATCAAGCCATCTACGCTGCCGCATATTAAGTTCTGATTGGGAAAATAGATACTTCAGGCTTTTGTGATCGGAGTAAATCTCAAATTTCTCGCCGTAGAGATAATGACGCCAGATCTTTAATGCAAATACGATAGCCGCCAATTCAAGATCATGAATGGGGTAACGGACTTCATGTGGCTTCAGTTGTCTCGAGGCGTATGCGACCACATAACCTCGCTGCATAAGAACACAACCCAACCCTCGGTCAGAGGCATCACAACATACAACGAAATCACCCGTACCTGAAGGTATCATCAGTACTGGAGCACTGGTCAGCTTCTTCTTCAATTCCACAAAGCTAGACTCACAATTCTCGGACCATAAAAATGGCGTATTCTTTTGTGTCAACTGGGTAATTGGCTTTGCAATACTAGAGAAATATTTAATAAATCGTCGATAGTATCCTGCCAGACCCATGAAACTGCGTATCTCTGGCACAGAAGTCGGTCTCGGCCAACTGATCACAGCTTCCACTTTACTTGGATCTACAGCAATACCATATCCAGATATGATATGTCCCAAAAAGACAACTCGATTCAACCAAAACTCACACTTTGACAATTTAGCATACAGTCTTTCATTTCTTAAGGTGTGTAATAAAATTCTTAGATGCTCTGCATGCTCATTCCTGTTCTTAGAATACACCAGAATGTCATCGATAAAGACAATCACAAAATCATCCAAATACCTCTGGAAGACTCGATTCATCAATCCCATAAATACCGCTGGGGCATTCGTCAAACCAAAAGGCATGACAATAAATTCGTAATGTCCATACCTGGTTCGAAATGCTGTCTTCAGTATGTCTACATCTCGAACTCTGAGCTGATGATATCCAGATCGCAAATCGATCTTAGAATAAACAGATGATCCCTGTAATTGATCGAATAAATCGTCGATGTACGGCAGTGGATAATTATTCTTCACTGTCGCTTTGTTCAATTGCCGATAATCTATACACAATCACATCGATCCATCTTTCTTTCGCACAAAGAGCACTGGTGCGCCCCAAGGAGATACACTCGGTCGGATATATCCCTTGGCTAGAAGATCTTCTAACTGTGCTTTCAGTTCTTTCAATTCAACAGGCGTCATCCTATACGGAGCTCGGGATATAGGAACAGTACCTGGCATAAGATCTATGCTAAACTATACCTCTCGAGCTGGAGGTAACCCTGGGATTTCATCTGGGAACACATCTGCAAACTCCCGTACTACTGGAAAATCTGCCAATGCCGGGCTCGATTTCTGTACATCTACAGCATACACAAGGAACCCTTCTGCTCCTCTCTGTAAAAATCTATTCATAGTTAAAGCCGATATCAAGGGAATCCGAGATCTGGAACCATTACCGTAGAATTTCCACTCTTCTGTCATTTCGAGTCTGAATCTGACAATCTTGTGAAAACAGTCCACGGTGGCTCTGTACTTAGTTAACATGTCAATCCCAACAATGCAATCAAAAACAGCTAACCCAAGTACTATGCAATCTAGATCAATTTCATGACCCTCAAACTGTAAGATGCAATGTCTGACCGCAGTCACAGCTATCAAACCACTTCCCAACGGAGAAGTAATAGACACTACATCCAATAATGACTCAACAGGCAAGGAATGCAATAATGCAAACCGTTCTGAGATGAATGTATGCGATGCACCAGTATCTATCAATATATGAGCAGGATAACTACAAAGAAGACAGTTACCTGATATAACATCGTCTGGGGCATCCTGTTCTTGCTCCTCAGTCAACGCAAACACTTGCGCCTGTTGTCTCTGAGGCTGGCTTCCGGTCAAGGAGTGAACAGATGAAGCTTGCCTCTCAGGCTGAGTCACTGATGCAGATGACCCTGCACCCCGAAATCTCGGTGCACCACTTCTCTAAGGACAGACTTTGGCGAAATGTCCTTGTTCCCTACATATGTTGCATCTCCCCGTCACTCCCTGACACTGCTCTGTAACATGTCGACCTCCACAAGTACTGCAATACACACCTGTCACATCTGTACTCTGGCGAGGACCTCGCGGTCGTGACCCACTGGAGCTCGATAAACTGCTCCCTGCTCTCTTGAACTGCTTACTCTTAATTTTCAATGGATCTTTCCGCCCGCTGCTACTACCGTCGCTATCGAATCTAGGAGGAGGTTGTACTGGAGGTAATGGCGGTCTCGAACTCGGGGCAACATACGGAACACTCCGTTGCCTAAGCAATCCTGCTTCTGCTCTTTTGGCACGGTTCAATGCATCGGCGAAGTTGTTGGGTCTCCCAGTATTTACCAATGTAAAGATATCGGGATTTAAGCCGTTTATAAACTGATCTGCCACGGCCTCATCATTACCTGAAACATGTGGTGCGAATCGAAGCAAGGAAGAAAACTTACCGACGTATTCTTCAATGTTGAATTGCCCTTGCCTCAGGTTTGCAAACTCAGCGCCTTTATCTTTACGGTAGGATACAGGAAAGAATCGCTGATAAAACTCTGTCTTGAATACTTTCCAGGTAATCTCTGTGCCACGCTGCTCTAATGCTCTTTTAATATTCAACCACCAATTATCAGCCACGTCTTGCAGTTGATGACCAATGAGTTTCACTCGTTTCTCATCACTGTATTCCAGAGACTCGAATAACATCTCAATATCCTCCAACCAGCTTTCACATTCAATTGCGTTTTCTGTACCCCTTAAGGTAGGTGGTCTGAAAGACTGGAATCGTTTTAACAGAGTCTCCATAGGTGTAGCAGTAACATCCATCGGATCCCGGGATGTGCTACCCTGTTCTGGTGCTGTTGGTCGTAAAGGAACGACTGCTCTTCTAGGAGGCATATATCTGATATTCAACAAATTAGTATACAATCTATATAATCTGTCTTAGCCCTCATCTGATCATATACCTCTGATCCAGAATAGGTTCTGATTCAGTCTTTACAAGTACATGCTGTAATACAAGTCAGATAACAATACAACATGGAATAATGAAAGCAATAATGCATGCAAGCATCTCAAAAGCAAGGAAAATGACTCGATCTACCCCGCTCATTCTATTCTATCTCAGTCTACAAAACTACGGCTCTGATACCACCTGTTTTGGGGACCCGGGCTCTAATTCATTTCTTTGAGATTAAATGGATCTTTATTATAAAAAGTGGGTCAAATTTTTTCTTTTAACATTACATCAAATGTTAATAACACTAAACACAACATATACTTCTACTTTATTTCATCAAATGTAAATACAAGTCTTGTTATTACACATTCGTACAAACTAGTGTTTAAAACAAACTACTATCTACAAGTAGTACAAAGCTAGTAAACACCACTAGTCCTCTGCTGCGCCCGAAGTCACCACGCTATCACGATCTCATCTCTGTCTCGACCCAGATCCTGCCCCACCTGTTGTTATGCACACATACAGACATAACAACAGCCAAATACTCTGGTGAGAACCAATCCCAGTATAAACATGTATACATGCATATAACAATCTAAATCATGAAACATGCTATTATGAATGTCATCAACATAAGTATGCAATGCGAATCCAATCATGTCTAGACTCGACTCAACTATAACTCTAGGGATCCCGGTGTGAATAAGACGTCCATTGCTGTCACCTACCCTCCCAATCGGGGTGACTGTACGTCTTATTCCTAGACTTCGGTCTGATCTGTATCGACATCTACAATAGGAGAGGTGATCTTCCCCTAAGCTGCGATATCACCGAACGTCTAGAAGTTTGACTGTTCTGTCAAGACTCTCCTATCTTAAATGCAATGAATAACAATCTGTAAACAAAGCATAATCATCTCAAAAGATTTGAATACAAGTCTATAAACAAATCACAATCAAGATAAACAATATATCTAGTATGTGATTTTGGTTGGGAAACTCAAATTGGATCTAATTTGAGTCATGTCTCCCCAAACAAAACATGCATTGTACCTTTCTTTTTGTCGTAGTCGAAGTTTCGAAGGAGAATCTGCCAATATCGAATCTGAAATGGAAATGTTGATACACATCCTATTAATCTTTAATCACAATCAACACATATCTAATTCAATGCTTGACCTTGGTATAATTTGACGGCATAACGACGTACTTTCTCAATACCGGTCAATTCAACTCTCACATATATCAATACATCATAATTATCAATTCAGAATTAACATAATATACTCATTAGTATCCCCAAATCTGTAGAACTTCGTACACACATATGCTGGAAATTCAAGACAATCTCATACTGTATCCGAAAATCAATCCGATTGCAATTCTACCATGCTCAACATATCAAGAACACATAATAATCATCATATCCGATTTTCCCTAGTACTTAAACTTTAAATCATGCTGGAATTTAAAGAAACTTACATCCTCTTGTAGCCCTTGTTGCAAGGTTCACAGAAATGAGTTCGTATCTAAAATCGGATCACTAAATCATTCAAAATCACAAGTCCAAGATCAAAAGGAAATGAAGTCTTTTCCCTTCGGTGCTGGTTTTCTGAATGAAGAGGAGGAATTCGTGCATTACATATATATACCATGCCATGTGTCAAGTCAAGGAGAAAAGGTGGATTCCTCGCATGCAGCACCGCGGGTGCGCTCATGTCCAGACCGCGGGTGTGCTCATGCTTCAGCATTATTTTCCTTCTTCAAAATTTGAAGACCGCGGGTGCGGTGTCTTGAGGACCGCGGGTGCGGTAACCCCACTGTAGCTGCACCGCGGGTGCGTTCCTTCTTGCACCGCGGGTGCGGTGTGGCTACTGGAATTTTTGCCAACTTACTGTCCATGCACCGCGGGTGCGGTGTGTTCCTATATCGCGGGTGCGGTCTTGCCTTCTTCCAAAATTCTTATTGTATGTCATGCATACTCATATCTTCCGAGTATCACATCAATGAGACTAATAAAGAAATTTCAAGCCTTACACTTTAGCATAGTGTCTCGGCTGTTTACAGATGTTGCAACTACCAGTCACACCCTGGCATTGCTCAGTTGCATGCCTTCCTCCTCAAGTCTTGCAATAAACTCCAGTGTAACTCTGGCTCTGTCTGGAACCACCAGAGCTGGAAGAACTGCTGCCAGATTTCTTAAATTGTTTCCCCTGGCTTTCAAAAATTCTTTCTTCCCAGCACTGCTACTGCCACCCTCAAATCTGGGAGGTGGTTTCTGTGGTCTCGGCGCTGGAGGCACAAATGAAGCCCCTTTCTATCTCATCAGACCGGCTTCTGCTCACTTAGCTCTGTTCAGGGCGTCAGTAAAATTATTCGGTCGCCCTGTGTTCACCAATGTGAAAATATCGGGGTTCAGGCCATTGATGAACTGGTCGGCAGTAGCTTCCTCGCTGTCAGCCACATGTGGAGCAAATTTCAGCAAGGAGGAGAACTTGGACACATACTCTTCTATGTTCATATGCCCCTGCTTTAAATTGGCAAAAATCCTCCCCCTTGTTATTTCGGTACGACAATGGAAAGAAACGGTGGTAGAATTAAGTTCTAAATATATTCCAGGTAATAGTCGTACCTATATGCTCCCAGGCTCTCTTTCTCGTAATCCACCAGTCCTTTGCAACATCATGTAACTGGTGTGCAATCAATTTCACTCTCCTCTCATCTGTATACTCCAAGGATTCGAACAGCATATCAATATCATCAAGCCAACTCTCGCACTCCACAGCGTTCTCTGTTCCTTTCAAAGTCGGCGGATGAAATGACTGAAATCGTTTCAGTAACATTTCCATTGGATTCGGGGTGACATCCATTGGAGGATTTGATGTACTTCCATGTTCGGGTACTCGTCTCGGAGGCATATCTGATAACCAAATAGATTAGTAACAAATACCACAATTCTGTTTCAATCCTCCTCTGATCATCTTACTGCTGATCTAGAATCAGTACTGATCCAATCTTAATAAAACATATTACTATATCAAATCAGATAAAGAAGTAACATGTATTAAAGCATTAAGACATGCTAGCATTCAAAAGCAGGAAAGAAAACCTCAATCTTCCCCGCTCACTAGCCTCTTCTATCTCAGTCTAAAGGATCTATCGCTCTGATACCACCTGTTGTGGGGACCCGGACGTTAATCATCTTCTTAATCATAATTGGGACTAATTTCATCAATTAGAATAAACAGGGTCTAAATATTTTTTTTTTAAATGCGGAAGGTAATGGAATCATTCTATTACACAAACCAGTATAATAATACAAATCCTTTATAACATGCATCTAGTTCAAAACTAGGTTCAACTACTACAATCAAGTAATAAAACCTATCTATATCCAAGTCCGGAATCACCACTCTAATCTCGATCTTTCTTCACCTCTGTGACCCTGAACCTGTCCCACCTGTTGCCATGCACACACACAGACAAGACAACAGCCGTATAAACAATGTATTAATGCAATCATATAAAACATATATAAAAGCATAAAAAATTATTAAAACATGTATCCAGTCTGACTACATGAACAAATACGAATCTGTATTTAAGTCAACGACTTGTTATCTTATCTTATCTTATTTCTAACCTAGGGATCCCAATCTAATTTAGACTTTGGTATGCTGTATCGAATGTCTACAATAGACGTCGATCTACATCTAAGCTCATCGATACACCGTAAGTCTAGAGTCTTCGCGGTTCTGACAAAGACTCGGCGGTTCTGCCCTAGCTAGGCTGTTCTGCCCTAGACTCAAACTCTGGCTCTGCTATAATTCAATAGACTAAACATATCAATCTGATAATCTGCAAATATCAATGCAATAAAATAAAGTATGTGATTTTGGGAAACTCAAGTCAAACCTAACTCGAGTTGTGCAATCCCGAATCAACATTTATTTATACCTTTCTTGCTGTCGCTCTGATACAATCGAAGTCTCGACTCAACGTCTGTCAATGTTCAATCTTGCAATGACAATATCAATATAATGTATCAATATTCTATTCAAATCAAGACATCTCTGTCTTATTTAATTCTGGCAACAGTACAATCTTGCGATACTGGTAATACCATACTAGGTATATACCAATTCTAGTAACTTCTAATCAACCACCGTACAGATCTGACATCACATCTCAGTTAATTTAACTCTGAAATTCATAAAAATTCCATAATCAGTCCATTTCTTAATCTAAATTCGATTATACGCTGTCTAACATGTCAAAAACAACTTATATGACGTGTATTCAATTCTAACAACATCATAATTTCAAAACATGTCAAAACGTAATAAAACTTACGTCCTGTAGTAGCTTGCTTTGATATGAACACAGTACCGAAGTCGGATTTAAAATCTAACGGACGGATTTCTCTCAAGATCTGTTCTAAAATCAAAAACCAAAAGGTTGGCTTCGGTTTTCTTTTTTTCTTTATCTTCTGAATTACGTTGATGTTTATATATATATTTATATATTTAAATATATAAATATATATATATATGCTTTTCAAACGTGGCTCATGTCTTTTCGCTGCACGTCTCGCGCATATGCGCGACCACCTTCCACGCATATGCGTGAGACATTCTATCTCGGCGCGTAGCTTCACGGAGACTCGCGCATATGCGCGACACATCTTCGCGCATATGCGCGAGGCCTTTGCTCAAATTTGCCAACTCTTTGGTTG
The DNA here is from genome assembly GCF_022965805.1 of Primulina eburnea. Lineage (NCBI taxonomy): Eukaryota > Viridiplantae > Streptophyta > Magnoliopsida > Lamiales > Gesneriaceae > Primulina > Primulina eburnea. The sequence goes on along the minus strand of NC_133101.1, from coordinate 34,266,826 downwards.
TCTCGCGCATGTGCGCAAATCCAAGTCGCGCAAGTGCGCCAACCTTTCTGGACCTCTCGCACATGTGCGCGCATATAGTCTCGCATGTGCGCCGATGCTACTGTCCTCGCACATCAATTTTCACAAGCAATCTCATTTCGTGTTTCGGTTAACCCTTTCATAATCGTCTCGATTAGAAATTAATAATCGTAATTTAACACGATATAAAATCTTGGGCATTACACGAACCTTCAAAGAACTTGCCCTTAGACAATCCGTATGAAATCAATCGACAAACGTCACAAGAACGAATCTTGATGTGTCCCACATCGGTTAGCAAGAGTTGTCTTGGGCAAAATATATATGAATTCAGAATCCTCCTCTCATGAGCTAGCTTTTGAGGTGGAGTTAGGTGGATTCATATCATATGATATCAGAGCCATTCTCTTGACTGGTCATGTGGGTGCATGTTCCTGGAAGTGCCCTGGAGTGCGGGTTAACGAAAGAGTTGGCACGAGGACGTACAGTCTAAAGGGGTCGGGAATTCCTGGAAGTGCCTTGGAGTGCGGGTTAACGAAAGAGTTGGCACGAGGACGTACAGTCTAAAGGGGTCGGGAATGCTTGGAAGTGCCCTGGAGTGCTGGTTAACGAAGGAGTTGGCACGAGGACGTGCGGTCTAAAGGGGTCGAGAGTGATGTGTCCCACATCGGTTAGCAAGAGTTGTCTTGGGCAAAATATATATGAATTCACAATCCTCCTCTCATGAGCTAGCTTTTGAGGTGGAGTTAGGTGGATTCATATCAAATCTTGATGATGCGAACACGGATGGTCAAGCCCCAAGGAAAGCATGGGATCCTTTTGAGTTGCCAGAGGGACCAATAACAAGGGGACAACTAAAAAATTCAAGGAAGCATTGCAGGTGCTTATAAGCAAGGAAGAAAAACTTATCAGCGGGGTGCAAAGTGCTGGAGGGTTTGTGATGCATGGGAGTAAGATTGGGAGCCAAAGGAACATTATTCAAGTGATAAATGAAGATGAGTCCAGAAGCATCGTCGCCCGAGCAGCCAAATATTACCGCCAGTGTAAGGCTCGAGATTTTGAGTTTTCATTGGTATAAGACTTGGAAGATATGAGAATGCATGTCATAAGATGAAAGTATAATCTATTTCATGAATTATGGAATTTTGAGCGAGCATGGCCGAAGCCACACCGCCCCTGCGGTGCTAAGAGACACACCACCCGCGGTGTTTAGATAGAAAGTTGGTGAATTTATCCGAAGCAAGACCGCACCCGCGGTGCAAGCAAGACCGCACCCGCGGTGGTGAGACCGCACCCGCGGTCTAGGTGCTGCACTTTTGGATGAACTCGCCGTGAACACAGCGCACCCGCGCTCCTGAACTACCGCACCTGCGGTCATGCGTGGCCTTTGAAGAATGAACCATGTGTTCTAAACCATGCAATATAGATTATGTGTCTTCATTTCCTTGCACTTCACCATCTGAGAGCCGAGAGAATTCAGGGAGAAAGCTTTCATTTCTTTTGATCTTTAACTTGGGAGTTTGAATGATTTAGCCATCCGATTGGTATTCCGTGTTAAGATTTGTGTTCCTTGCATCGACGGCTACAAGGTGATGTAAGTTTTATGTAATTCCAACATGTTTCGAGTTATAGATGTTGGAGAAATTGTAATATGTTAGTTATATTGTGTTCTTGAGGTATTGAGCATGATATATTCTTAACCGGATCAAGAAACGGATGTTATATGCTACGGTTGTTAGTTTCCAGCCTGTGTAGATTGAAGTGTTACAGATTTTGAGTATTGTCCTATGCTTATGATGATGATGATGAGTTGAGGACTGTATATTGTGGATATATGTTGAGATTGAGTTATCGGTATCGCGAGACCACGCCGTTACGCCGTTGAATTGCATTGAAATCATTTACAGATTTGTACATTGAGTTGATTGAGATGTATTTTGATAGAATGTGTCTTCATATTGCCATTTCAGATTTGTATTGGCTATATTGCATTCGAGAACTCGTCTACGACCGATTAGTTCGACTAGAAAGGTATAATTCATGTGGTCACGGGATTGCACAACTCGGTTCAGATTTGATACGAGTTTCCCTAAATCACATACTAGATTGTTATTACATTTGATTATGTAATGTCTTGTTTATTGATTTATATTGAGTCATGAGATAGGAGATATTGGCAGATCGGCCAAAACTAGACGTTTCGGTGTATCGAAGCATAGTAGCAGATTTTCTCTATGTGTAGACCCTCGATACAGAGTTGACCGAAGTCTAGGAATAAGACGTACCGTCACCCCGAGTGGTTGGGTAGGTGACAGACCGTCTTATTCACACCGGGATCCCTATATTAGAAACGAATTGAGTCAAGAATTTGATGTTGAATACAGATTTGTATTCCTTTACGTGTTTAGATTTTAATTTATGTCACCTGATATATGCTATGCCATTGTACATGATTATTACATTGCATGCATACATGTTTTATACTGGGATATGTTCTCACCGGAGTTATCCGGCTGTTGTCGTGTCTGTATGTGTGCATGGCAACAGGTGGGGCAGGATCTGGGTCTCGAGCTAGATGAGAGATTGATGATAGCGTGGAGATCTCGGGCGTTGAAGATTTCTAGTGTTTCCTATTAGACTGTTACTACTTATGTTTTTAGTTGGGATTTGAACACTAGTGTATGATTGTACTAAACAGACATGTATGTACATGATGTTATTTAATTATTATAAAGACATGTGATGCTTTGATTATATATTTGAATTAATGTTAAAAGCAAAATTTTGACCCACATTTTCGAGCAAAGATCCAATAAATCCCAAAAGAATTGAGTTAGAGCCTGGGTCCCCACAACAGGTGGTATCAGAGCAGTAGGTTCTGTAGACTGAGATAGAATAGAATGAGGGGGGTAGATCGAGTCATCTTCCTTGCTTTTGAGATGCTAGCATGATTTGTTGCTTTCCTTATTGTATGTTGTTGTATTATCTGAATTGATTTACAGCATATACTTGTCAAGACTGAATCAGAACCGATTCTCGATCAGAGGTTATGATCAGAGGAGGGCTGAGACAGATGATATTGATTTTGTACTAATCAGTTTGATAATCAAATTTATGCCGCCTAGACGTGTACCACAGCCAGAGCAGGGTAGCGCATCAGGTGCACAGATGTTTGTTACCGCTACGCCGATGGAGACCTTATTGAAGAGGTTTCAGTCTTTCCATCCGCCTACCCTGAAGGGCACAGAGAGTGCAGTAGAGTGCGAGAGCTGGCTTGATGATATCGAGATGTTGTTTGAGTCTTTGGCATATACTGATGAGCGACGTGTGAAATTGGTAGGGCATCAGCTGCAAGAGGTTGCAAAGAGCTGGTGGTTGACTGCGAAGAGAGCCTTGGAGCACCGAGGCATTGACATTACGTGGAAAGTTTTCAAGGATGAGTTCCATCAGCGCTTCTTCCCCGTCTCCTACCGAAAAGATAAAGGGGCTGAATTTGCGAATCTGCTGCAGGGACAGTGGAACATCGAGGAGTATGTTGCTAAATTTTCTGCATTGCTACAATTTGCACCTCATGTGGCAGGGAACGACGAGGCAGTGGCCGATCAGTTCATCAATGGGTTGAATCCAGATGTCTTTACTTTGGTGAACACGGGACGGCCTAATACTTTTTCAGAGGCACTGAACCGAGCGAAGGGAGCAGAGGCTGGCCTGATCAGGCAGCGAGGCGCTTCTTACAGTGCTCAGGGGCAGAGACAGCCACAGCCTACTGCCGTTCAGTTTCCACCACCTCCTCCTCGCTTCGATAGTGGATCTAGTAGTAGTGGTAAGAAGGAATTTCTGAAGGCTAAGGGCAAGCAATTTAAGAAATCCGGGAGTAGTTCATCGAGTTCGAGTGGATCTCGACAAAGAGGTCAGGGTTCAGATTACAGTGGCGTATACTGTAGTTCGTGCGGAGGGCGACATGCCACGGAGCAGTGTCAAGGAGTTATGGGACGCTGCAACATCTGTAGGCAACCGGGACACTTTGCCAGAGTTTGTCCCCAGAGAGGTGCACAACGATTCCAGAGTACAGGGTCATCAGCGCCAGTGCCACAGATAGAGAGACAGGCATCCTCTGTACACTCTTTCCAGCCACCATCGGCCCAGACCCAGCAAAGACCAGGAGGTAGTCAGACAGTGAGTCAACCTCCCAGACAGCAGGCTAGGGTATTTGCGCTGACAGAGGAGCAGGCGCAGGAGGCACCGGATGACGTCATTGCAGGTAACTGTTTTCTTTGCGGTTATCCTGCATATGTGTTGATAGACACAGGTGCATCACATACATTTATATCTGAACATTTTGCATTGAGACATTCCTTGCCTGTTGAGTCGATGTCTACTGTAGTGTCTATTACATCTCCGTTGGGAAGTGGCTTAATATCTGTGACTACTGTTAGACATTGTATGCTTCAGTTTGAGGGGCATGAGATTGATCTAGATTGTATAGTACTTGGTTTAGCTGATTTTGACTGTATAGTTGGTATAGACATGTTGATCAAGTACAGGGCCACTGTAGATTGTTTCCACAAGATTGTCAGATTTAGACCCGAAATGACAGATGAGTGGAAATTCTACGGAAAGGGTTCCAGATCTCGGATTCCCTTAGTATCTGCTCTGACTATGAGTAGATTGCTTCAGAGAGGAGCAGAGGGCTTTCTTGTATATTCAGTAGATTTACTGATGTCGGGCCCAGCATTGGCAGATTTGCCAGTAGTTTGCGAGTTTGCAGATGTTTTTCCAGATGAGATTCCGGGATTGCCTCCAGTCCGAGAGGTAGATTTTAGCATAGATCTTGTGCCAGGCAGTGTTCCTATCTCGAAAGCTCCGTATAGGATGGCGCCTATTGAACTGAAAGAATTGAAAGCACAGTTGGAAGATCTTCTGTCCAAGGGATATATCAGACCCAGTGTATCTTCTTGGGGTGCTCCGGTGCTTTTCGTTAGAAAGAAAGATGGTTCGATGCGGTTATGTATTGATTACAGACAGTTGAACAAGGCAACAGTGAAGAACAAGTATCCTTTTCCGCGCATCGATGATTTATTTGATCAGTTACAAGGATCTTCTGTATACTCGAAGATTGATTTGAGATCAGGGTATCATCAGCTCAGAGTTAGAGACGTTGATATACCGAAGACTGCATTCCGAACCAGGTATGGACACTACCAGTTTATCGTTATGCCTTTTGGTTTAACGAATGCACCAGCGGTATTTATGAGTTTGATGAACCGCATCTTTCAGAGATATTTAGATGATTTTGTGATTATGTTCATTGATGATATATTGTTATATTCGAAGAGTCTGACTGAGCATGCAGATCATTTGAGGATTGTATTGCAGACTTTGAGAAAAGAGCAGTTATACGCTAAATTGTCCAAGTGCGAATTCTGGCTGAAACAGGTTGTCTTTTTGGGGCACATTATATCTGGAGATGGTATTGTGGTAGATCCGAGTAAAGTTGAGGCTGTGATAAGTTGGCCGAGACCGAATTCTGTGCCAGAGATACGCAGTTTCATGGGTCTAGCCGGGTATTATCGTCGTTTTATCCGAGATTTCTCTAGTATAGCAAAGCCTATCACCCAATTGACACAGAAGAACATGCCATTTGTGTGGTCCGAAGATTGTGAAGCCAGTTTTGTAGAGTTGAAGAAGAGGCTGACTAGTGCGCCTGTCTTGACGATTCCTTCAGGTACAGGTGAGTTTGTTGTATGTTGTGACGCATCTCACAGAGCGCTAGGATGTGTTCTTATGCAGCGAGGGCACGTGATAGCGTACGCCTCTAGACAGCTGAAGCCGCACGAGACTCGTTATCCGATTCATGATCTTGAATTGGCGGCGATTGTCTTTGCCTTGAAGATCTGGCGTCATTATTTGTATGGCGAGAAATTTGAGATCTATTCCGATCATAAGAGCCTGAAGTATCTCTTTTCTCAGTCAAAGTTGAACATGAGGCAGCGACGATGGCTTGATCTGCTGAAAGATTTTTATTGCGAGATCAAGTACTATCCAGGGAAGTCGAATGCAGCGGCAGACGCCTTGAGTCGAAAGGTATGTGCTCTTTCCTTGTCGACAGTAGGTGTATTGAATTTAGTAGAGGATTGTTGCTTGTCTGGATTGACATTTGATATAGAGAGTAGACCGTTGCGACTTGCTATGATTCTGATTGAGCCAGATTTAATTTTGAGGGTCAAAGAGGCGCATAGAACTGATCCGAGCGTTCAGAAATCGATTGATATGGTCAGAGCTGGTCATATATTAGAGTATCAGGTTAGAGATTCTGTTTTGTATGTGAATAACCGCCTAGTAGTGCTAGATGTTCCCGATTTGAGACGACAGATCATGGCAGAAGCACACTGTAGTCGGTTCAGCATTCATCCTGGGGGCAGGAAGATGTATAATGATCTGAAGACACAATTCTGGTGGAAACAGATGAAGACCGACATTGCAGACTTTGTGTCTAAATGCCTGAATTGCCAGCAGGTGAAGGCAGAAAGAAAGAAGCCCGGAGGTTTACTTCAGAGTTTATCTATTCCTAAATGGAAATGGGATCACATTTCCATGGATTTCGTGACGAAGTTACCTCGATCTTCGCGGGGCTGTGACGCGATTTGGGTTGTGATTGACAGACTGACCAAATCAGCGTGTTTTATTCCGTATAGAATGACCTATCGACACAATCAGATGGCAGAGTTGTATGTCAGAGAGGTCGTTAGATTGCACGGTGTGCCGAAGTCGATCGTATCAGATCGTGATCCACGATTCACTTCTCACTTCTGGCACAGTTTGCAGCAGGCTCTAGGTACGACTTTACACCTGAGCACTGCTTATCATCCTCAGACAGACGGACAGTCAGAGCGGACTATTCAGACTTTAGAGGACATGCTGAGAGCTGTAGTACTAGATTTTGGTACTAGTTGGCAAGATTCATTGCCGTTGTGTGAATTTTCATACAACAACAGCTATCAGACTAGCATTGAGATGGCACCGTTCGAAGCTTTATACGGAAAGAAGTGCAGATCTCCGTTGTACTGAGATGATATCTTTGAGGTACCAGAGTTGGGGCCTTATATGATTCGTGAGATGACCGAGAAAGTAAAGATCATTCAGAAGCGAATGAAGACAGCACAGGATAGGCAAGCGAAATACACCAATATCAGACGCAGATCGTTGATATTTGAACAAGGAGACAGAGTATTTTTGAAGATTTCACCTTTCAGAGGCGTTGTCAGATTTGGCAAGCGTGGGAAGTTGTCTCCTAGATACATCGGTCCGTATGAGATTCTTGAAAAGATTGGCGATCGAGCTTACAGACTTGCTCTTCCTCCTTCTTTGTCGGGAATACATGACGTATTCCATGTACCGATGTTGCGCAGATATATGCCAGATGATTCTCATGTCCTTCAGCCTGAAGAAGCCGAAATAGATCAGACTCTGAGTTATGTTGAAACACCGATACAGATTCTTGATCGGAAAGAAAAGAAGCTCAGAACGAAGATTATTCCACTTGTGAAGGTTCAATGGAGTCGTCATGGCATCGAGGAAGCAACTTGGGAGACGGAAGCAGATATGCGACAGAAACACCCCGAGTTATTTTGATGATGTAAGTATTTATTTAACCTTAACGTTATTATTTTTTATGCTTGCATTATAGAATGGCATGCGATTTCGAGGACCAAATCATTTATTAGAGGGGGAGAAATGTAAGGCTCGAGATTTTGAGTTTTCATTGGCATAAGACTTGGAAGATATGAGAATGCATGTCATAAGATGAAAGTATAAACTATTTCATGAATTATGGAATTTTGAGCGAGCATGGCCGAAGCCACACCGCCCCTGCGGTGCTAAGAGACACAGCACCCGCGGTGTTTAGACAGAAAGTTGGTGAATTTATCCGAAGCAAGACCGCACCCGCGGTGCAAGCAAGACCGCACCCGCGGTGGTGAGACCGCACCCGCGGTCATGCAGGGACCGCACCCGCGGTCTAGGTGCTGCACTTTTGGATGAACTCGCCGTGAACACAGCGCACCCGCGCTCCTGAACTACCGCACCTGCGGTCATGCGTGGCCTTTGAAGAATGAACCATGTGTTCTAAACCATGCAATATAGATTATGTGTCTTCATTTCCTTGCAATTCACCATCTTAGAGCCGAGAGAATTCAGGGAGAAAGCTTTCATTTCTTTTGATCATTAACTTGGGAGTTTGAATGATTTAGCCATCCGATTGGTATTCCGAGTTAAGATTTGTGTTCCTTGCATCGACGGCTACAAGGTGATGTAAGTTTTATGTAATTCCAACATGTTTCGAGTTATAGATGTTGGAGAAATTGTAATATGTTAGTTATATTGTGTTCTTGAGGTATTGAGCATGATATATTCGCAACCGGATCAAGAAACGGATGTTATATGCTACGGTTGTTAGTTTCCAGCATGTGTAGATTGAAGTGATACAGATTTTGAGTATTGTCCTATGCTTATGATGATGATTATGAGTTGAGGACTGTATATTGTGGATATATGTTGAGATTGAGTTATCGGTATCGCGAGACCACGCCGTTACGCCGTTGAATTGCATTGAAATCATTTACAGATTTGTACATTGAGTTGATTGAGATGTATTTTGATAGAATGTGTCTTCATATTGCCATTTCAGATTTGTATTGGCTATATTGCATTCGAGAACTCGTCTACGACCGATTGTTCGACTAGAAAGGTATAATTCATGTGGTCACGGGATTGCACAACTCGGTTCAGATTTGATACGAGTTTCCCTAAATCACATACTAGATTGTTATTACATTTGATTATGTAATGTCTTGTTTATTGATTTATATTGAGTCCTGAGATAGGAGATATTGGCAGATCGGCCAAAATTAGACGTTTCGGTGTATCGACGCATAGTAGCAGATTTTCTCTATGTGTAGACCCTCGATACAGAGTTGACCGATGTAAGGGCCAAGATCTTGACTCTGTTAATATGAGATTTTAATTATATTAACATGAGATTATTGAAGTTAAATTGATATAATTATAGACGGGCTACTACGAGATCAGATTGGCCAAACATTTAGAGTATACAATTTTTGGGACAGAAGTGTTGGCGCCCGAGCGGTAAAGATCGACCGCCCAAGCGCCAGTGTCCCAGAAAAGTACGTCGCGGGCAGAAGATGTGGCGCCCGGGCGGTAGATTATTACCGCCCGAGCGCCAAGAGTGCGACTTGAAATTGCTGGACAGAAGATACCGCGCTCGAGCGGTATATTTCCACCGCTCGAGCGCCGACCGAAATTCACGAAAAGTAAACACGTTGCCTTAACATGCAATTGGGATATATACATATATATCATTCTTCAGAATGAAGAATCAACAAAAGTCGAGGAGAAGCTTCAGAGAATTTGTGTGGAAAATCCTTACGCCTTTTGTGAGAAATCCGTCCGTCTGTTTTTGAATCCGATTATAGTACTGTGTTCCTATCAACGCAGGCTACAACTGAACGTAAGTTTTGTTACGTTTAGACAAGATTTGAATTTATGATATTGTCAGAATTGAATATGATTCAGATATGGTGTTCCTGCTACAGTAGATATTATAGAATTGAAGTCAGATTGAAGAACAGATTGTTTCTGTATTTGTTATGATTTTCGAAAGATATTGACAGGGATTCGATATCAGATTTGTGTTATCGTTGAGATTAGGAGTTATGTCAGTATTGATTATGAGTTTTGGTATTATATCTGTGATGTTTGGATTGACGGGATTATCGAGACAATATTATTATACCGTCGAAAACATCAGTTGATTGATATTGATCAGAGTCGGTATTGATTTAGATTGTATTATGATACCGTATGTCGATTGACATTGATCAGAGTATATTTGGATTTAAATATTGATCAGAGCATGTTCCGGATTGGGTTATTTATTGATATTGTGACTGTTCAATATTGTGATTACCAGATTTGGGAATGGACCGAGATAGAGTCGGGAATTCTTCTTCATCTTCTGAACGAGAAGAGAAAGGTATAAGTCAATGTGGTATTGGGAGATGGACTTGGGTCGGTTTATACTTGGGTTTCCCTAAATCACATACTTTACTTTATTGCATTGATATTTGCATTGATTGATTGATATACTTGTTTTCTTGAGTTATAGATTACAGGTATTAGAAAAGTAATCTTATGACAGAAGTGCCGTTAGTGGTGGGATCACCACGGGCACATTGCACGATGTCATAAGATGGTGTATTGGTGGATGTGCCAAAGTCGGTCACTGGATGTTTGGCTATCGATGTGGATAGGATGGTGGCTTTTTCTATTACTGTTAATCAGTATTGTATCGATGTGGATAGATTAGTAGCTCTTCTATTACTGTTAATCGATGTCATATCGATGTGGATAGAATTAGAGTTGCTTCTATTACTGTTAATCGGTACTATATTGATGTGGATAGAATAATAGCTTCCTCTATTACTGGTAATCGATATCGTATCGATGTGAATAGAACTGGAGTCTTTTCTATTACTGTTGATCGATACCATATCGGCGTGGATAGAACTGGAGTCTTTTCTATTACTGTTAGTCGATATATGCATGCCAACTTCTGGAATCGGGATCCCTAGACTAGGATTGAGTCTAGTCTGAATTTTGTAGCTACGAGTATAGTTGACAGTGTGTTATTGATTATGTTTCAGATTCGTTACATATTGTTGATACCTGATTACATGCTTTATATTTGTTATATGATTGCATGTTTCATTGATTTATACTGGGAGTTATTCTCACCGGTTTATCCGGCTGTTGTCTTGTCTGTATGTGTACTTGACAACAGGTGGGACAGGTTCAGGGTCGAGGAGATGAGGAGAGATCGAGTTAGAGTGGAGACTTCGTACTTTGATCTGAGATAGGGTTTGAACAATTGATATTAGATGTTAAACTCTAGTTTGAATAAATGTTTTGTAATACAGGATTTGTATTTTATATACTGAGATGTATATATGTTTTATTTCACTACGTTCCGTAATTTAAAAAGAAAAAATTTTTAGACCCTGTTTTATAATTGATTAATTAGTCCCAATGATGATTAAGAACTTGATTAGCGTCCGGGTCCCCACAACCGAAGTCTAGGAATAAGATGTACCGTCACCCCGAGTGGTTGGGTAGGTGACAGACCGTCTTATTCACACCGGGATCCCTAGATTAGAAACGAATTGAGTCAAGAATTTGATGTTGAATACAGATTTGTATTCATTTACGTGTTTAGATTTTAATTCATGTCACCATATATATGCTATGCCATTGTACATGATTATTACATTGCATGCATACATGTTTTATACTGGGATATGTTCTCACCGGAGTTATCCGGCTGTTGTCGTGTCTGTATGTGTGCATGGCAACAGGTGGGGCAGGATCTGGGTCTCGAGCTAGATGAGAGATTGATGATAGCGTGGAAATCTCGGGCGTTGAAGATTTCTAGTGTTTCCTATTAGACTGTTACTACTTATGTTTGTAGTTGGGATTTGAACACTAATGTATGATTGTACTAAACAGACATGTATGTACATGATGTTGTTTCATTATTATAAAGACATGTGATGCTTTGATTATATATTTGAATTAATGTTAAAAGCAAAATTTTGACCCACATTTTCGAGCAAAGATCCAATAAATCCCAAAAGAATTGAGTTAGAGCCCGGGTCCCCACAGCCAGAGCGCCATACTTACTGTCCAAGGAGAAGAATTCCAGAACGCATCGCGCCCGATCGGTCATATCCTACCGCTCGAGCACGAATAGTGCAGAACCCCCGGTGCTCGAGCGGTCAAATTCTACCGCCCTGAGCGCGATTCAGTTGCGGGAAAATCCTAGTTTCCTAGTTTAGAGTTTTGATTATTATGGTAACTAGATTTGCAATCTATTTTGATGTGTAAACATATTTGCACGAAAATTTTGACACAATTCATATTTTCATTATTGATAATTTATCAAGGTTTTTGAGTTTTCTCTCAAACTTTTTCAAAGCTTCACTTTGTGTTCATCAAAAAAATCAAACTTATCAAATTCGTTCTTGTGGCATTTATCGATTGATTTCATACGGATTGTCAAGGCCAGGTTCTTTGAAGGTTTTTCTATTTCTCAATTGTTTAATCGTGAATATTTATTGCTAAGTTTTTATAATTTAGAGGTGAATATCACACTCCAAAACTTGATTCAAAAGATTGGGACACACATTGATTCCTTGTTTGTTATTGAATTGAGGGCGCGGTTCGATTTTAATCGTGTTTGCTTTTCATTCGTACAAAGATTCACATCATTTGGTATCAGAGCTTAGGTCCATTGAATTCAATTAAGTTATCTTGTTCTTAAATTTTCAGAACTGTGTTAGTTCTTCGTTCGTTTTCGGATCTGCTTTCTGTTCTATCATTTTTCGGAATTTTTTTTTTCGAGAGTCTGTGATTCTCGAAATTTTGGTGTCTTTTTTTGGACTTTTCGAGTAGTACTCAAAAAAAAGTACAAATATTCCGAAAATTCACCATTATTTCTTTTTGGTATCTTGTTCAAATTCCTTTAGAGATTCGTATTCAATTGCCTCTCACAGTCAAAAAAAAATAAAATAAAATAAAATTTATATACCTTCGAATTTCGTCTATGCAGTCCAAGTGAGTCGGTCATAATCGTTCAAAAGTTGAAACTTGATTGTTTGATATACAAATACAAAGGTTGAGCACCTTGAGAGAACTCTTGGATTTGACTGACATTACTTGAGTGCGAGTGAATTTCTTTGGAGTGAACGGTGAGTATTTGTTGTGAGCAAAAAAATTGAGAGAAAAGACGAGTGAATTTCTTTGGAGTGACCGTGAGCATTTGGGTGAGGATTATTTTGTTTCTACTAACATTTTCTTGCAGGTACAAGTTTGAAATTAGATGGAGAGGGAGGTAGGAGATAGTTCGAACCCAGGGTTGTCTAAGGTTCAAATGGAGGCGTTGTTTGGGCATTTTAGTAGGATGATGAGGAGTGAATTAGAGCCCTTGCATGAGAGGTTGGATAAGCTTGAAGTTAGTACTAGTGGGAGTAAATCCAAACCTAAGGATTTGGGTAGAGAGGATGAGGAATATGATTTGGAAGGAGACGAGGAGAGTCAAAATGAAAATTGGGGTAGGAATGGAAGAGGTAGAGGATTGGGCAGAGGAAAAAGAGAAGCCGTACGGGGTAGGTATGATGGGAATAGGGAAGATGGTAACATGGGTAGTATTAAGATGAAAATTCCATCATTCCATGGGAAATCTGACCCGGTGGCGTACTTAGAATGAGAAAAGAGGGTAGAGTTCGTATTTGAATGTCACCACTACTCCGAACAAAAGAAGGTGAGGTTGGCGGTGGTTGAATTCTTAGACTATGCTCTCATTTGGTGGGATCAATTAGTGACCACTAGAAGGAGATATAATAAGAGACTCATTGAATCTTGGGATGAGATGAAAAGGGTAATGAGGAAGAGGTTTGTGCCCAATCACTACTATAGGAAGATGTTTAGAGGTTACAAACTTTGAGGCAAGGGTTAAAGAGTGTTGAGGAATACTATAGGAGATGGAAGTAGTCATGATTAGGGCAAATATTGAGGAGGATAGTGAGGCTACCATGGCACATTTTCTTTGTGGTTTGAACAGGGAGATACAAGATCAAGTGGAGCTTAGGCACTACTTGAATCTAGACGAGATGGTGCAAATGGTCGTAAAAGTGGAGCAACAACTCAAGAGGCGAGGAGTTGGCCGCACCAATCAAAGTGGGAGTTCGTCAACTTCTTGGCGACCAAATGGGACAAAACGTGATGAAAGCAAGTGTTGGTGACCAAACCCAAGGTTGAGACCAAACAAGAGGGGCCTAAACAAGGAGTGCAAGGTAAATCTGAAACTCCTCTTACTCGAGCTAGAGATACTAGATGTTTAGGTGTCAATGGTTGGGTCATATTGCTAGTGAATGTCCTAATAAGAGGGTAATGATTTTAAATGACTATGGCGAGTATGAGTCACATAGTGAGGGTGATGATGATGATGAGATGCCTGCGCTAGAGGATCCTGACGAGGGATATGCGGCGGTGGTAGGAGAAGCATTAGTGACTAGGCGAATCATGAGTTCCCAAGTCAAGGCGGAGGATACTAACCAAAGGGATAACTTGTTCCAGTGTTTTGTAAATCAAAGGGTTTGCAATTCAATCATAGATGGGGGAGTTGTACCAATGTTGTAATGCCCAAGGATTTGATTACCGTAATCTGAGATGATTTATTGATTATGAATGGATATGAGTATAGTTGGACCGCTCCGAGACCAAATTTGTTAAAACACATGAGTTATGTGATTTTTGGGCAGAACCTGTGGCGCCCGAGCGGTAGAATATTACCGCCCGAGCGCCAGTGTTCAACAAGGAAAGTGCTCGGACAGAAAGCATGGCGCCCGAGCGGTAGAATATTACCGCCCGAGCGCCAATGCATGATAAGCCAAGTAGCCGGGCAGAAAGTGCCGCGCTCGAGCGGTACTTTCTTACCGCCCGAGCGCCGCCTGAAAATGATGAAAAGAAGACACGTTTCAGAACCATGCAATTGGGATGTATATAAACGAATAACACTTTGCAACTCTTCAGAAAGAAGGAAAAGGATCGAGAAAGGGTTTCTGGAAAAGAGTGAAAAATCTTACGCCTTTTGTGAGAAATCCGTCCGTCTGATTTTGAATCTGACTTCGGTACTGTGTTCCTATCGACGTAGGCTACAACTGGACGTAAGTTTTGCTACGTTTTGATATGATTTGAAATTATGGTATTGTCAGAATCTGATATGTTTCATATATGATGTTCTTGTCATGTTAGACATCGTATAATCGAAACCGGATTGAGGAACAGATACCATATGAAATTATTACGGTTTTTAGAGTTGAGTTGATTAAGAATTGATATCAGAATTGAGTTGTTATCGATTATGAGATATTAGAATTAATATCTGATTGATATGGTATTGTTGGGTATATTGATATTATACCGTTATGCCATCGATAGTGAATTAGATTGAGTATTGAGCAGGACAGATTTAATTCGAGTGGTGTATTGATATTATACTCCTCGATATTGTTCTTGTCAGATTGAGTATTGACAGGCTTGGGGTTCGAGACTTCGACAGAGTCAGAGTATCAGAGTAAAAGGTATAAATTAATGTTGAGTTGGGATTGCACAACTCGAGTGAGGTTTGACTCGAGTTTCCCTAAATCACATACTTTTACTTATTGCATTGATATTTGCAATTAATCAGACTTATGATTGTAGTTTATTGATTTATAGCTACTGTGTGATAAGATTGATATTTGTATCTTATTGATTTATAGCTACTGCATGTAATGACTGCTGATTCGCTAGTCATTGACTGATTTGCTTAGATACTGACTGTATGTATTGATTACTGAGTCGTTGAGTCATAGGCTGATTCGCCTAGTCACCGGCTGATTCGTCGGGTTATTGACTGATTCGCCTTATTATAGGCTGATTCGCCTAGTCACCGGCTGATTCGTCGGGTTATAGACTGATTCGTCTAAACTTAAGCTGATTCGCTTAATTACAGGCTGATTCGTCTGGTTATTGGCTGATTCGCCTAATTACTGGCTGATTCGTCAGGTTATTGACTGAGTCGTCAATTCTGCGGCTGATTCGCCCAGACACTGGAGATATTAATTATATCGATGCCGTTTAGGGATTGATTCATTCCTATCGGCTGAGATTCGATATAATTACCTATATCCAGACATCGGGATCCCTAGGTTAGAGTTGAATCGAGTCTGAGACGACGCGTCAGTGGAGTCGAGTCTGAGACGACGCGTCGGTTGAGTTGAGTCTGATATGACATGTTGATTTACATTGTTTATGCCATTCATGATTATTGAATGTTTGATATAAATTTATGTTTCTGATTTGAGACATGTTATGAATACTTCTTATATGCTTTCGTATATGCTTTTATATGACTGCATGTTTACATTGTTTATACTGGGATATTTATATCTCACCGGAGTTATCCGGCTGTTGTCTTGTTTTGTATGTGTGCATGACAACAGGTGGGGCTGGATCAGGGTCAAGAAGAGGATGAGAGAAGATTAGATAGCGTGGAGATCCGGGCTTCGAAGCAACATAGGATTCAGCACTGATATGTAGTTGAACCTAGTTGAATTCTTGTAGATAACGCAAGATTTGTATGTTCATGTTTAATATGTAATTTGAGTAAATTACATTACGTTTCCGCTTTGTATTTTAAAAAAAAAAATTTTAGACCCTGTTTTATAATTGATTAATTAGTCCCAAACATGATTAAGAACTTGATTAGCGTCCGGGTCCCCACAACAGGTGGTATCAGAGCTATTGGTCTAGAACCTAGAGTTCTTTAGATTGAGATAGAAGAGGCTAGTGAGCCGGGTAGATTGAATTTTCTTTCCTTGCTTGTGAATGCTAGCATGTTGTACTGCTTTATATAATACATGTTACTTGATTTATCTGATTTGATTTTGTAATATGTATTATTTGAAATGAATCTGAATTGATTCTCGATCAGCAGTAAGATGATCGGAGGAGAGACTGAATTGAAACAGGTGTGTTGGATTGGATTACTAATCCTTTTGAGTTTCAGATATGCCTCCGAGAAGAGTACCAGAACAGGGTAGTTCATCGAATCCTCCAATGGAAACCTTGCTGAAGAGGTTTCAGTCATTCACACCACCCACTCTGAAAGGTACTGAGACATCAGTCGAGTGTGAGAGTTGGTTAGGTAGCATTGAGTTGCTGTTTGATTCACTGGAGTACAGTGATGAGCGTCGGATTAAATTGATTGGACACCAGTTGCTGGATGTTGCACAAAGCTGGTGGATTACAATGAAGAGGGCCTTGGAGCAACGAGGTACGATTATTACTTGGGATGTGTTTAAAACTGAGTTTTATCAGAGATTCTTCCCAATATCGTACAGAAAAGACAAGGGGGCGGAGTTTGCCAATTTGAGACAAGGTCAGCTGAACATTGAAGAATATGTGACCAAGTTCTCTACCTTGTTGAAGTTTGCTCCTCATGTGTCTGAAAACGACGAAGCCGTTGCTGATCAGTTCATCAATGGCCTGAACCCCGATATTTTTACATTGGTGAACACAGGGCGACCCAATAACTTTGCTGATGCCATGAATAGAGCAAAAGGCGCTGAGGCAGGCCTGATAAGGCAGAGAGGAGCTGAATTTGTTCCTCCAGTGTCGAGACCACAGCAACCACCTCCCCGATTCGAGAGTGGCAGTAGTAGTGGTGGAAGGAAAGATTTTCTGAAAGCTAGAGGAAAGCAGTTTAAGAAGTCTGGCGTCAGTTCTTCTAGTTCCAGTGGTTCTCAGCAGAGTTATACCGGCGTGTACTGCGGAAATTGTGGAGGGAGACATTCCACTGAGCAATGCCAAGGAGTACTTGGTAGCTGCCACTTCTGCAAGCAACAGGGACATTTTTCTAGAGTGTGTCCACAGAGGGGTTCCCAAAGATCCCAGGGAACTGAACCATCTGGATCAGCGGCACAGTGGAGTAGACGATCAGCTGCCGTTCCTTCATTTCAGCCAGCACCATCTCAGTCACAGCAGAGGCCAGGAGGAAGCTAGACAGTTGGCCAACCTCCTAGACAGCAGGCCAGAGTATTTGCTTTGACCGAGGAGCAGGCTCAAGAAGCACCAGATGATGATGTTGCAGGTAACTGATTTGTTTGATTATCCTGCATATGTATTGAGGAATACCGGTGCTTCACATATTATTATTTCTGAAAGATTTGCATTGATGCATGCATTATCTGTTGAGTCTTTATTTACTGTAGTAGTGTTTCTTTCCTTGAGAAAAGATCTTGTATCAGTGATTTCTGTTAGATCTTGTATACTACAGTATGATGAGAATGAGATCGAGTTAGATTGTGTGGTAGATGGTATTGTACTGGTGTTCCCTGATTTTGGAACTGCATTAATGATATTGATATGCGGATCCAGTACAGAACTACCATAGATTAGTTCCAGAAGATGGTGAGAATCAGACCTGAGATGACCAAGAGATGAATATTGTATGATAAGAATTCTAGACTGAGAATTTCTTTGGTATTCGTACTAGCTATGACTCGATTATTACAGAAAGGAGCAGAGTGACTCCTTATGTATTCAGTTGATTTAATGAAGTTGAGTCTATCATTGGCTGATTTACCAATGATATGAAAATTATTGATGTTTTCTCTGGTAAGACTTCAGATCTGATTCCAATCAGAGAAATTGGTTTTAGCCTTGAATCTGATTGAATATTGATGCTTATTCTGAGTACGTGGTGGAGACATATTGTAGACAATGGAGATTACATTGTACCGTCCGAACCAGAGCTGATGTTGAAACGTTAGCAGTTCGAAACGCTGAGTAGAATGTTTAGAACTCAATATCGATAGTAAGAACCGAGTGTCGATCAGAGTAACAGATATGAGGTTGATTATTCTGTGATATCAGATGTGTCAGAATTGTACAGCAAAGCTTGATATTAATAGTCAGAGCCGAATACCAGGTAGGTATTTCCTCTTTAATTTATGTTATTAACTGATTGTATATGTCAAATAGTTCGAATCAGAAAGGACTGATAGTGTCAGAAACTTACAGTAATGAATTCAGTGTTCAGTCTGATGATTGAGAATGTATTGTATTCGAACAGATAGTTGTGATATAGACAGATGAGATCAGTTATAACAGAAATGGATTGAAATGTTGGCAGAAATTGTACTGAGATGTCTAAATCGCTAACAGAAAAGATAGAAAGATAGAGATCAGAAGATTTATTACAGAATTGTAAAGTTCTAAATAGAAATGGGAGTACATTTCTATAGTCTTCGTAATGTAATTACCGTCATTTTTACAGATTATAATATGATATGATTAAGATTGACAGATTGTTCAATCTATATCTATCAGTTTGTACTAGAGAATGTACAAACATGATCAAATGACACCGATTGATGTCAGAGAAGTGGTCAGAAAGATCAGAATGCCACCATAGAATGTATCAGAAGAGTAATTAGGCTGCACTGAATGCCTAAATTGACGATATCATACCATGATTTTTGGTTGATTTTGTATTTTGGCAGAATAGATCACGAACTCTTTCATCTATCGTCTATAGATTGACGGATAATCAGAGCGAATTATCCGAATACTGGAGAATAACCAGGAACTGTAGTGCTAGATTGTAGCACTAGTTTACATGATTCATTGTCATTTGTGAATTGTCGTACAACAACAGATCTCAGACGAGTGTTGAAATCGCTTCTTTGAAGCGTTATACGGAAATATATATGGACCCTCTCTTTATTGAGATGATATCTCTGAGATTCCTGAGATTGGACCTGATATGATCAGATATATGACGGAAAAGATGAAGCTAATTAAGAAGAAAATGAAAATAGCTCATGATAAACAGACTGAATATGCCAATGTCGGACGATGACTATTGGTAACTGAGATCGAAGATCGAATATATCTTTGATCGAGATACACTGACTGAATAACAGCTGATGGTGTTGAGCTGTTACGAACTGTTAGTTGGGTCTATACAGATGTTTGTATAACCAGTATTGCAAAATTGACTTTATTAGAGCTATTTGTGGAAATAGAATTTGATATGAGATTGAAATATCAGAATAGATTCCTGGAGATGAGTTTTTGATTTAAACTCTGTATACATTTCTTCTGTTATTTCTGAAGGGATTACTTGCGAGTTCGAGGACGAACTCAGATCTAAGAGGGGGAGAAATGTAATGCCCAAGGATTTGATTACCGTAATCTGAGATGATTTATTGATTATGAATGGATATGAGTATAGTTGGACCGCTCCGAGACCAAATTGGTTAAAACACATGAGTTATGTGATTTTCGGGCAGAACCTGTGGCGCCCGAGCGGTAGAATATTACCGCCCGAGCGCCAGTGTTCAACAAGGAAAGTGCTCGGACAGAAAGCATGGCGCCCGAGCGGTAGAATATTACCGCCCGAGCGCCAATGCATGATAAGCCAAGTAGCCGGGCAGAAAGTGCCGCGCTCGAGCGGTACTTTCTTACCGCCCGAGCGCCGCCTGAAAATGATGAAAAGAAGACACGTTTCAGAACCATGCAATTGGGATGTATATAAACGAATAACACTTTGCAACTCTTCAGAAAGAAGGAAAAGGATCGAGAAAGGGTTTCTGGAAAAGAGTGAAAAATCCTTACGCCTTTTGTGAGAAATCCGTCCGTCTGATTTTGAATCTGACTTCGGTACTGTGTTCCTATCGACGTAGGCTACAACTGGACGTAAGTTTTGCTACGTTTTGATATGATTTGAAATTATGGTATTGTCAGAATCTGATATGTTTCATATATGATGTTCTTGTCATGTTAGACATCGTATAATCGAAACCGGATTGAGGAACAGATACCATATGAAATTATTACGGTTTTTAGAGTTGAGTTGATTAAGAATTGATATCAGAATTGAGTTGTTATCGATTATGAGATATTAGAATTAATATCTGATTGATATGGTATTGTTGGGTATATTGATATTATACCGTTATGCCATCGATAGTGAATTAGATTGAGTATTGAGCAGGACAGATTTAATTCGAGTGGTGTATTGATATTATACTCCTCGATATTGTTCTTGTCAGATTGAGTATTGACAGGCTTGGGGTTCGAGACTTCGACAGAGTCAGAGTATCAGAGTAAAAGGTATAAATTAATGTTGAGTTGGGATTGCACAACTCGAGTGAGGTTTGACTCGAGTTTCCCTAAATCACATACTTTTACTTATTGCATTGATATTTGCAATTAATCAGACTTATGATTGTAGTTTATTGATTTCTAGCTACTGTGTGATAAGATTGATATTTGTAGCTTATTGATTTATAGCTACTGCATGTAATGACTGCTGATTCGCTAGTCATTGACTGATTTGCTTAGATACTGACTGTATGTATTGATTACTGAGTCGTTGAGTCATAGGCTGATTCGCCTAGTCACCGGCTGATTCGTCGGGTTATTGACTGATTCGTCTTATTATAGGCTGATTCGCCTAGTCACCGGCTGATTCGTCGGGTTATAGACTGATTCGTCTAAACTTAAGCTGATTCGCTTAATTACAGGCTGATTCGTCTGGTTATTGGCTGATTCGCCTAATTACTGGCTGATTCGTCAGGTTATTGACTGAGTCGTCAATTCTGCGGCTGATTCGCCCAGACACTAGAGATATTAATTATATCGATGCCGTTTAGGGATTGATTCATTCCTATCGGCTGAGATTCGATATAATTACCTATATCCAGACATTGGGATCCCTAGGTTAGAGTTGAATCGAGTCTGAGACGACGCGTCAGTGGAGTCGAGTCTGAGACGACGCGTCGGTTAAGTTGAGTCTGATATGACATGTTGATTTACATTGTTTATGCCATTCATGATTATTGAATGTTTGATATAAATTTATGTTTCTGATTTGAGACATGTTATGAATACTTCTTATATGCTTTCGTATATGCTTTTATATGACTGCATGTTTACATTGTTTATACTGGGATATTTATATCTCACCGGAGTTATCCGGCTGTTGTCTTGTTTTGTATGTGTGCATGACAACAGGTGGGGCTGGATCAGGGTCAAGAAGAGGATGAGAAAAGATTAGATAGCGTGGAGATCCGGGCTTCGAAGCAACATAGGATTCAGCACTGATATGTAGTTGAACCTAGTTGAATTCTTGTAGATAACGCAAGATTTGTATGTTCATGTTTAATATGTAATTTGAGTAAATTACATTACGTTTCCGCTTTGTATTTTAAAAAAAAAAATTTTAGACCCTGTTTTATAATTGATTAATTAGTCCCAAACATGATTAAGAACTTGATTAGCGTCCGGGTCCCCACAAATGTGGCTAGTAGTGAGATGGTGGAAAAATTGGTTTACCTACATTAAAGCATCCTCAACCATATAGGCTTCAATGGTTGAATGATTGTGCGGAGGTGAAGGTGAACAAACAACTGTTGGTTTCCTTTTCTATTGAGAAGTATGTGGATGAGGTCTTGTGTGATGTGGTACCCATGCATGCATGCCATATCTTGTTGGGTAGACCTTGGCAATTGTTAGAGTAGGTGCACGTCGAGCCAAGTGTTGGCCGACTGTTCACGATGAAACTCTTTGTATAAACGATCTTTATTTTAATAATATTTGAATTTATTAATTTGGCGCATCTTTATCTTTATACCCATGCTAGTTGCATAGATAAAGTCCTTGAATATACAAATAGTAGAAAGAATATGAGATGCTCATATGATGAGTATCATGAAACTCATATTTGGAATACTGTATATTCTAAACTGTTCCTAGTCGATTCAGCCGCCACTAAGAAGGATAAAGGCCGCTCGAGTTAGAGACTAGTATCTGCGATGTGAGTACCATGTTTCATTGGTAGGGGACATTGTGATGTCCGAGCATGCAGATAGGTGCTCCTTGTAGAGTGCACTGAACAACCCTCCATAAAAGGACTTTCCAAGTGGTTCTCACTTATCGAGTGGAAAAGTCCTGGTTTATGGTTGTACAGAATTAGTCCTTATGACCCGGGACAACATTGAGACTCTATGTGCTAGCGTTTCACTTTGACTTGTTTACCGACTCTTATGGGGTCATTAGGTGGCAAGGTTGGGTGTTACGGCGAAACATATAGGAGTCGATGCATTGTAGTCGGGGATTCACCGCTTACCTACGGGTATGGATATCCTATGTGTTTATCATGTATGTGTGGGTTGAAATCTCTGATCAGAGTATGGTGGTAATTATGAAAGGGGTTTCATAGATTACACCATCGATGCAACCACGACATGACACATAGTATCGATTCATTGACAACTCTCGATAAACCAATAGTTGTCGAATCGGTCGGGATATATGAGCTGAAGGGACCGTACTGTACGCTAACCATAATTGAATGGTTCTTGCAGGCACTATCATGTGATACCTAGGGAATCACGTAAGCGATGCTGCTAGGCGTTTAACGTGATTGGTTGGGTACTATCAGACTTGAGTTCTGACGTTCTTACTATCAAGGAGTTGATAAGTAAGAATGGAGCAATTGGGGTATGCTCGAATAAGGACATGTTTAGTCCGAATCACATTGAGATGTGAACCCACGGCTAGTTGTATCAATGAACCATTGAGGGCCACACAAGTACTTGCTTTGTAAATCCCGAAGAGAAGTAAAATAGTTCAATGTGTTGAACGGCTTATAAATGTGTTTATAAGCGTAAAGAAAAATAGAAGTATGACTTCTAAGAGAGAAATATAAATTTTAATTTATGGAAGTGTTCCTAAGATTAAAATTTGGCCAAGTAAATAATGTAGTTGAAAATTGTGATTTTCATAAACTTTATTGGGGACTAAATTAAATTAATTCAAATGTTGAATTAATTAAACACTAGTGGACCTAGTAGAGTCTAAAATAATTAAATTAATTCAAGTGTTGAATTAATTAAATAATATTGAGTCTTGTAGAGCTCAATTAAAATAATTATTTAAACTAGTAGGACTTGAGTAAATTCAAGTAATATTTAATTTATCTCAAATGTGTTTGAGATAATTAAAAATTTAGTCCATGGTTTTTAATGTGATTAAAAACCATATTATATGCATGTAATTCTAGGGTTTGCATGCTTTGGGGAGGTGAAGGGTTGGAGACTAGGCATGCAACTTTTTGCAACTTTTGAGAGACAACTTTTGTCAATACCTAGGCTAGTCTCCCACACTCCTCACTATCACACCTTGGCCGAAAATTTGAGACTAATTCTCTCAAAAATTTTTCTTTCCTTTGTTCTTCATTTTCTTGGAGAAAAATTCTTCTCTTTGATAAATCCTTAAGTTTTTCTAGTGCAAAACTTAAGGGGATTTACATAGCCAAGTGGTGGGCCTTATTCTTGAAGGGGAAAAGAAGGAGCTTGTAGATTTCTTTCATCCATACAAGAGCCAAAGTGTTTACACTTTGGTTGGTGCCATTCATCAACTCTAAGGGGTTGATAGGTAAACCTCTTTAAAACATCCTATGAATGTTTTGTTGATTTTGCAAATATTACACAAAACTTTTAAGGGGGCCGAAATTTTTGCTCTAAAAATTATATTTTTCGCTTCCGTTGCGTTTCCGGCCTCCGTAACCGGTCCGCTTTCAAGTGGTATCCGAGCTAAGGTTACGGTTTTTGTGTAATATTTGCGTAATATTATGTTGAGATCGATTTCTAACCGTTTGAGATTTTTGTGCAACAATAAACATCAAGGCCGAAATTTTTACAAAAAAAAAAAAATAATAAAATAAAGTTTTCGGGGCTGCCCGAGGGCTGCCCGAAGGGGCTGCCCGAAAATTTCGGGCAGCCGAGGGGCAGCCCAAGGGGCTGCCCGAAACTTCCAGTTTTTAATAAAAAAAAAAAAAATTTTTTTGTTGTGGCCGGAATCCGGCGACGGCGATGACGGCTAGGGTTTCCAAAAGTGTTTTGGATAATCTTAGTGTCATGGGCCTTGAGTTGTTGGGCCATTAGATGGTCAACATATTTTGTGAAATTTAAATGGGCCTAAGTATTTTTGTGAAAAATGAGTTTTGGGCCCTTAAGTTTAAATTTACAATTGTTGCACATATTTTCTCATAAAATAAATAATTGAAGTAGGACTTTAATTATTTATAGTAAATTGTGATTTACAAGAAATTCGATTATAAATAAATTAATTTGAAAGTAGACAAAGGAGTTTGTATACTTTGTTAATTTAATTTATAATTGTGGCGGTTAGTGATTGGATCAAGATATATAATATTGGATCAATTAATTATAGTGATAATTAATTGATGGTGTATGATATGTGATATTATGCATGAAGGATGATCAAAAGCCCAAGCCCAATTTGCTAGGTGTATGCTAGGATATTTGTGTTGTATGATTGTAATAATTATCAATTTATAAAGTGGGCTTGGTTTATGGCCCGTTCCCACCCCCATGAGATGTATCCCTATGTGCCATGGATATTTAAATGTAAATATTAGAATAGTGGAAGATCAAGATTGGAAGATGGTGGCCTTGGTGATTATGAAGATCGAAGACATGTAATATTGGATGCTAATGTAATAATTTAGTTGCATTGCATCCCGTGCATTTACCCTAGGATTGGACCTAGGCCCGTGTTTGGCTCACACGGGCCATTAGTTTTGGGGCAATTGATCATCCTTGTACTGTTTTCTATTTATAATATATGCATGATATGTTATAAATAATGAGTATGTGCATTATTATTATTATAATAACAAAGTTGCATGAATCCGGCAAACATACGATCAAACATGGCGAGCTTTTAAAATAAAATTAATGATGAGACCTTTCAAAATTAAAAACCCTCATTTTGAATAAGATTCAAAATTAATATCAAGTCCGAAAAAGGGGAATTATAAATTTGTTTATAATTTCCTTGTCTTCCATCGACAATGGATGCATGATGAACGCTACCCGTACTCGGGGCTCGGCTCATATTATTGAGGGGGCCCTGGGTGCCGGAAAGCTGTGACATCCATTGACATGGTGATGTGAACTACGTGGAACTCCCATGATTTCGGCTCATATTATTGAGGGAACTCATGGCGACCGTCCATTAAGGTTCAATATCGATGGGTTAGGCTTGACACGTAAAGATGAACGACGTCATATTATTGGGTCCTAATCAAACGTGAGACAAAAGAATACGTAGAGGGTTGCATGGCGATGCAATTGGAAACTACCTTTTAGGAATTGTGATGGCCGATATTATTCGGGATCACAATTCGCTAATTGGACCTTACGTACCTTCTGAGGAAAGTGTTTCCCGTTTTCACTAGAGGGTAGTGAAAATGTCAAAACAGTGGGAGCGATTATTTATAAAGTAAAATTCCAAACTTTATATCTTATTAAATATTTTAAAATAGTCATTAACATTTATCTGTTTTACTTTTCAGTACAATCTTTGACATGTCATCAATTCGCAACCCGTTTTCGGTCATTCTCGAAAAACACATACTAACCGGACCAAACTATATCACTTGGCTAAGAAATTTAAAGATTGTCCTAAACTCGGAGAAGATCGCATATACACTTACTGAGGCGCCCCCTGCTGAGGCTCCTATAGGCTGTACTCCTGAGGAATTGCAGACCTACAAGGAATGGTGTGACCATGACTTGAAGGCGAAGTGTTATATGCAGGCTTCGATGAACGATGAGCTGCAAAGGAGATTCGAGGATGCTAAGAATGCTGCTGACATTCATATGCACCTCAAGGAGCTCTTCGGAGAGCAGACTCGGCCTTTGAGGCATGCCACAGTAAAGGAGCTCATCACTTTACGCATGCGAGATGGGACTTCGGTCCATGAGCATGGCCTAAAGTTGATTGGGCTCGTGGACAAGCTCGTAGGCATGAATTTGGTGTTGCCTTCGGAGTTGACCACTGATGTGTTGCTGCTGTCGCTGCCTAGCTCTTTCGATCCTTTCGTTGTGAACTTCAATATGAACAAGCTCGAGCCCAGCCTTGAAGAGTTGGTGAACATGCTTGTGACCTTTGAGTCCACGATCAAGAAGGAGAAGCCGGTTCTTTATGTGGGCTCTTCATCTGGCACGAAGACCGGTCCACCTGGGAAGGGAAAGAAGCGTTCTTTCCAGCGTACCAAGAAGAGCGAGCCCTTGAAGAGGCAGACTTCGAGTCCCGTTGTGGCAGCCGCGCCAGTGAAGGCTGAAAAGACTGTTGACATCTGTCACCACTGCAAGAAGCCTGGACATTGGAGGCGTAACTGCAGGGAATATCTTGCGCAGAAGGGTTCTGCTAAAGGTATGTTCTACATTGAAGTGAATATCTCTATTAACTCTACTTCTTGGGTATTGGATACCGGCTGTGGCTCACATCTCTGTAATGATTTGCAGGTGATGGGAAGAAGTAGGAGGCTCCGAGAGGGTGAGACCTTCCTGAGGATGGGCAATGGAGCAAGGGTTGCTGCCAAAGCCGTAGGAGATGTTTATTTATGTTTGAACAATGATTTTAATTTGGTTTTAAGAGATGTTTTGTATGTACCAGACTTGGTTAAAAACATTATTTCCATTTCTATGCTAGATATTGATGGATTTTCTTGTTTATTTAGCAAAGGTGTTTGCAATATTTACAAGAATGAATGTTTAGTTGGTACCGGTGAACTTGAAAACAATCACTACACCTTAAAATTAAAAGATATTCCACTCAATCATGTCCAAACGATAACAACAACAAATAAGCGCAAACAAGATACTCTTAATTCGGCACAATTATGGCATGCTCGATTAGGTCATATTTCCTCAAGAAGGATGAACAAGCTAGTGGGAGTTGGCATGTTTGATATGTCTGATATTAACACTCTCACGACTTGTGAATCCTGTCTGAAAGGGAAGATGACCAAAATTCCCTTTAAGGGCCATGCGGAGCGAGCCAAAGGGTTATTGGATTTGATCCATACCGATGTGTGCGGTCCGCTTAGCATCACCACTAAGCATGGACATGCCTACTTCATCACCTTTACCGATGACCATTCGAGGTATGGGTATGTGTATTTGATGAAATACAAGTCTGAAGCCTTTGAAAGGTTCAAAGAATTCAGAAGTGAAGTAGAGAAACAATTGGGACGAAGCATCAAGACATTTCGATCGGATCGAGGTGGTGAGTACTTGAGTGCCGAGTTCCAAGAGTATCTTAGAGAGAATGGGATTCTCTCGCAGTGGACTCCGCCCGCTACACCGCAGTTGAATGGTGTTTCGGAGCGTCGTAACCGGACCTTGATGGACATGGTTCGGTCTATGATGGGGTTCACAGAGTTGCCGCCATCCTTTTGGGGATATGCGCTTGAAACAGCGGCAATGTTGTTGAACAATGTCCATACAAAGGCAGTTGACAAGACTCCATATGAGATATGGATGGGTAAGCCTCCCAAGTATTCTTATCTAAGAATATGGGGGTGTCCTGCTTATGTAAAGCAGACAGTGGGAGATAAATTGGATAGTCGATCCATTTTATGCTACTTTGTAGAATATCCAAGGAATTCAATTGGATATTACTTCTATCATCCCCAAGAAACAAAGGTGTTTGTTTCTAGGAACGCAACCTTTTTGGAAAAGGAATTTCTATTGGATAGAAAAGGCGAGATGATAGAACTCGAAGAGGTTCGAGAGACACCCACAGTTGTAGAACCCACACCCGAGAAGCCAAGTGAGGAGATACAAGCTCCTAGAAGAACCGAGAGAGTCTCGAGACCGCCTGTGAGGTATGGTCTGCTTCTTGAAGAGGGCCATGATGAGCCTAACCTTGGATGTGATCCAAGGACCTTCAAGGAAGCGTTATCGGATGCCGATTCATCCAAGTGGCTTGAAGCAATGGAATCTGAGATGAATTCCATGCATTCGAACCAAGTGTGGAATCTCGTGGATCCACCTGAGGGAATTGTTCCCATAGGATGTAAATGGATTTACAAGAGGAAACTTGGGGCGGATGGGAAGGTATTGACCTTCAAGGCGCGATTGGTAGCAAAAGGGTATACTCAAAGGCAAGGTGTTGACTATGAGGAAACCTTTTCTCCAGTTGCGATGTTCAAGTCCATTAGGATATTGCTAGCCATAGCTGCATGGTATGACTATGAGATATGGCAGATGGATGTTAAGACAACCTTCCTTAATGGGGATATTAAGGAAGAGATTTACATGTCTCAACCTGAAGGGTTTACATCCATCGGAAGTGAGCATATGGTATGCAAACTTCAAAGATCTATTTATGGTCTTAAGCAGGCATCGAGGAGCTGGAACCTCAGATTCGATAGTACAATCAAAGAGTTTGGTTTTACTAAGAATCCTGAGGAACCCTGTGTGTATAAGAAGGTCAGTGGGAGTGCTGTGACATTCCTTGTTCTTTATGTTGATGACATTCTAATCATTGGGAATGATGTAGGAATGTTGCAATCAACAAAGATATGGTTAGCAAGTAAGTTCTCAATGCAGGACTTGGGTGAAGCATCTTTTGTATTGGGAATACAGATCTATAGAGATAGATCAAAAAGATTGCTTGGTCTCACCCAGTCCACATACATTGATACCATCGTGAAGCGGTTCTCGATGGATGAGTCCAAGAGAGGACATCTACCAATGTGTCATGGCGTGTCCCTATCCAAGTCTATGTCTCCCAAGACTGATGCAGAGATAGCGGCGATGACACGAATTCCGTATGCTTCGGCTATTGGTAGTATCATGTATGGGATGATATCTACACGTCCTGACGTGGCATTTGCACTAAGTGTAGTGAGTAGATATCAATCCAACCCTGGTCTTCCACACTGGAAAGCTGTGAAAGACATCCTCAAGTATTTGAGAAGGACCAATAAGTTGTTCTTGGTCTATGGGGGTGGAGAACTAAAATTGGAAGGCTATACCGACTCTAGCTTCCAAAGCGATGTTGATGACTCGAAGTCAACCTCCGGATTCATATTCATGCTCAATGGTGGTGCTGTCTCTTGGAAGAGTTCCAAGCAAGACAGTACTGCGGATTCCACCACTGAGGCAGAATACATTGCTGCATCGGCTGCAGCAAAGGAGGCTGTTTGGATTAGGAATTTCGTCCAAGAGTTGGGCGTCATTCCAAATGGAGTTGCTCCTATCCCGGTGATGTGCGACAACACGGGAGCCATAGCTCAGGCGAAGGAGCCGAGGTCTCATCAGAAGTCCAAACATGTATTGAGAAAGTACCACATCTTCAGAGAGATCGTGGAACGAGGAGAAGTGTCGATCGACAAAGTCGGCTCCGCAGATAATGTTGCTGATCCACTAACTAAGCCTTTACCAGGACCATCGTTCGAGAAGCATCGCGAATCAATGGGTCTAAAGTATATAGGTAGTTGGCTCTAGTGCAAGTGGGAGATTGTTAGAGTAGGTGCACGTCGAGCCAAGTGTTGGCCGACTGTTCACGATGAAACTCTTTGTATAAACGATCTTTATTTTAATAATATTTTAATTTATTAATTTGGCGCATCTTTATCTTTATACCCATGCTAGTTGCATAGATAAAGTCCTTGAATATACAAATAGTAGAAAGAATATGATATGCTCATATGATGAGTATCATGAAACTCATATTTGGAATACTGTATATTCTAAACTGTTCCTAGTCGATTCAGCCGCCACTAAGAAGGATAAAGGCCGCTCGAGTTAGAGACTAGTATCTGCGATGTGAGTACCATGTTTCATTGGTAGGGGACATTGTGATGTCCGAGCATGCAGATAGGTGCTCCTTGTAGAGTGCACTGAACAACCCTCCATAAAAGGACTTTCCAAGTGGTTCTCACTTATCGAGTGGAAAAGTCCTGGTTTATGGTTGTACAGAATTAGTCCTTATGACCCGGGACAACATTGAGACTCTATGTGCTAGCGTTTCACTTTGACTTGTTTACCGACTCTTATGGGGTCATTAGGTGGCAAGGTTGGGTGTTACGGCGAAACATATAGGAGTCGATGCATTGTAGTCGGGGATTCACCGCTTACCTACGGGTATGGATATCCTATGTGTTTATCATGTATGTGTGGGTTGAAATCTCTGATCAGAGTATGGTGGTAATTATGAAAGGGGTTTCATAGATTACACCATCGATGCAACCACGACATGACACATAGTATCGATTCATTGACAACTCTCGATAAACCAATAGTTGTCGAATCGGTCGGGATATATGAGCTGAAGGGACCGTACTGTACGCTAACCATAATTGAATGGTTCTTGCAGGCACTATCATGTGATACCTAGGGAATCACGTAAGCGATGCTGCTAGGCGTTTAACGTGATTGGTTGGGTACTATCAGACTTGAGTTCTGACGTTCTTACTATCAAGGAGTTGATAAGTAAGAATGGAGCAATTGGGGTATGCTCGAATAAGGACATGTTTAGTCCGAATCACATTGAGATGTGAACCCACGGCTAGTTGTATCAATGAACCATTGAGGGCCACACAAGTACTTGCTTTGTAAATCCCGAAGAGAAGTAAAATAGTTCAATGTGTTGAACGGCTTATAAATGTGTTTATAAGCGTAAAGAAAAATAGAAGTATGACTTCTAAGAGAGAAATATAAATTTTAATTTATGGAAGTGTTCCTAAGATTAAAATTTGGCCAAGTAAATAATGTAGTTGAAAATTGTGTTTTTCATAAACTTTATTGGGGACTAAATTAAATTAATTCAAATGTTGAATTAATTAAACACTAGTGGACCTAGTAGAGTCTAAAATAATTAAATTAATTCAAGTGTTGAATTAATTAAATAATATTGAGTCTTGTAGAGCTCAATTAAAATAATTATTTAAACTAGTAGGACTTGAGTAAATTCAAGTAATATTTAATTTATCTCAAATGTGTTTGAGATAATTAAAAATTTAGTCCATGGTTTTTAATGTGATTAAAAACCATATTATATGCATGTAATTCTAGGGTTTGCATGCTTTGGGGAGGTGAAGGGTTGGAGACTAGGCATGCAACTTTTTGCAACTTTTGAGAGACAACTTTTGTCAATACCTAGGCTAGTCTCCCACACTCCTCACTATCACACCTTGGCCGAAAATTTGAGACTAATTCTCTCAAAAATTTTTCTTTCCTTTGTTCTTCATTTTCTTGGAGAAAAATTCTTCTCTTTGATAAATCCTTAAGTTTTTCTAGTGCAAAACTTAAGGGGATTTACATAGCCAAGTGGTGGGCCTTATTCTTGAAGGGGAAAAGAAGGAGCTTGTAGATTTCTTTCATCCATACAAGAGCCAAAGTGTTTACACTTTGGTTGGTGCCATTCATCAACTCTAAGGGGTTGATAGGTAAACCTCTTTAAAACATCCTATGAATGTTTTGTTGATTTTGCAAATATTACACAAAACTTTTAAGGGGGCCGAAATTTTTGCTCTAAAAATTATATTTTTCGCTTCCGTTGCGTTTCCGGCCTCCGTAACCGGTCCGCTTTCAGCAATATGATAGACGGGTGACACATGATGGGTTCCAGAATAAGTACTCATTTGTATTGAAGAAGGAGTGCATTGTATTACTTCCTTTGTCCCAAAAGCAAGTGTTGGAGGACCAATTGAAAAAGAAAAAGAGAGATGAGGCTGGAAAAAAAAAGTGAATTAAAAAATGAGATGACCTTTGAAAATAAAAATAAGATGGCTGAAAAAAAGAGTGGTCAAAAGAGTGAGATAGCCATAGAAAAGAAAAAAAAAAGAGGAAAGAAAATGAGAGAAAATAAAATGAGGGGAAAGAGGTCAAAAAGAAAACATATATGGCCAAAAAAGGTGAGTTGAAACAAATGTTGCACACACATGAACCACTTGTGTTAATTGTTTATAAGAAGATCCTCCTAAATACAGGTGATATAGACGGGTCCCTTCCGAGCATTGTTGTTTCACTTTTGCAGGAATTTGATGATATATTTCCGGAGGTGCTACCTCAAGGGCTACCACCATTGAGGGGGATTGAACACCAAATTGATTTGGTACCCGGGATTGTATTTCCAAATTGTCCAGCTTATAGAAGTAATCCGGAGGAGTCTAAGGAGCTTCAACGTCAGGTAAGTGAGTTGTTAGATAGGGGTTTTGGGCGTGAGTCCATGTCCCCTTGTGCCGTACCTGTTTTATTTGTTCCTAAGAAGAATGGCTCATGGCGTATGTGGGTAGATTGTAGGGCAATTAATAATATAACCATCAAGTATAGGCATCCCATACCTAGACTAGATGATATGTTAGATGAATTGCATGGTGCTTGTATATTTAGCAAAATTGATTTGAAGAGTGGTTATCACCATATTAGGATGAGGGAAGGTTATGAGTGGAAAACGGCTTTTAAAACCAAGTACGGGTTATATGAGTGGATGGTCATGCCTTTTGGCTTAACTAACGCTCCTAGCATCTTTATGAGGAATGAACCATGTCTTACGTGCATACATAGGAAAATTTGTTGTTGTTAACTTTGATGATATCCTAGTATAAAGCGAAGACTTGGATGAGCATGTTGGTCACTTGAAACTTGTACTAATCACACTAAGGGCTGAAAATCTATATGCTAACCTAAAGAAATGTGATTTTTGTACAAGCAAACTTGTCTTTCTTGGTTTTGTGGTAAGCTCACAGGGGATACAAGTGGATGGATACAAGGTAAGTGCTATTCGAGATTGGCCATCGCCTACTACTGTTTGTCAAGTTCGAAGTTTCCATGGACTTGCAAGTTTCTATAGGAGGTTTGTAAAGGATTTTAGCACATTGGCAGCACTGATGACGGCGGTGATCAAGAAGAACGTTCCATTTCATTGGGACGATGATGTGAATCTTTGTACGACGAATAGCAAACACGATTAAAATCGAACAAAGAACGTTCCATTTCATTGAGACATATAAGTTGAATTTACAAATAATATTGCTTTAGGCGCTCGTATGATTTATCAAAACATTCATAGGGAGTAAATCATTATACCTTTGGTGAATTAATTCACGTGGCTCCAACTATTCCGGGGTTAGCGGAGATAGCTCTTGATGATTCCCTACGAACTTTCTTCAAAGAAATCCTTCTATCAAGTCCACGACTAGATAGTGTGTTCCTCTTTCAAATTGCACTAGAGAATGAGAAAGAGATTTTGCGTAGGAGAGAAAATAATTGAGAGACGGCACAATTTTCCTTTTTTTTTAAAACAAGTGGCCGATTTCCCCTTTTAGAATGAGTGGAGTCTCACGTAATTTTTGTTTGGTGGCTAGGGTTTAGATGGTTAAATGTGTTATTTATAATAAATTAAACCCTAATTACATAATTAACATTAATGGGCTTGATTTAATTAATTGGGCTAGTCCAACTAGTTTAATTAATTTAATTAAAGCCCATTAAAACTTTAATTATTTATTATGTTGGACTTGTACTCCTACAAGCCCATTAAACATAATACACACCACATTTAATTTATTAATTATCAACTCAACTTTTGAGCTTAATAAATTAAATACATTATAAATTCAACATTTGAATTTATTATTTAAATTATGAATTCAACTACTTGAATTTACATCACCTCCAAAATTTAATATTTAATAAACCCAACATTTGAGTTTAATAAATTAAATTCTCAAATTTTATAAATTCAACTCTTTGAATTTATTCTCTCAAAATGTAATTATCATAAATTCAACTCCTTGAATTTACTATATAATATAAATTCAACTTTTGAATTTATTCTCTCAACGGGAACAAACAATCCAGTACTTGTGTGACCCTCAATGGTTCAGGGATACAGCTAGCCGTGGGTTCACAACTCTTTGTGATTCAGGACAGAATCCTTTATTCGGGCTTACCCTAGTTAGCCCCATTCTTTCTATCAACACCTTGATCAAGAATGTCAGAACTCATTTCTGATAGCACCCATCGGATCATGGTAAGAGCGTCTAGTAGCATCGCCCCATGATCCCCTAGGTATCACTGATAGTGCCTGCAAGAACCAGTCGATTATGATTTAACGTACAGTACGGTCCCTTCATCTCATATATCCCGATCGAATCTGCAACCATTGGTTCATCGAGGGTTGCATATTAATTCGATAACTATGTGTTACATATAATAGTGGCATCGCGTGTACTATTGGGGAACTCCTTCTCCAACGTACATCTCATACTCTGGCCAGAGATTCCATGCACTATTATTACATCAGATCACATAGGATATCCACACCCGTAGGTGAGCGGTGAATCCCCGACTACAATGCACTGGCTCCTATATGTGTCGCGACTGTACCCAACCTCGCCACCTGATGACTCTCCTGGAGCCGGTAAACGAGTCAAAGCACAGCCCTAGCATATAGAGCCTCAGAGTTGTCTCGGGTCATAAGGACTAATGGTATACAATCATAACCACGGACTTATCCTCTCGATGTATGAGAACCACTTGGAAAGTCCGAGGGAGGGTTGTTCGGTATAATCATCATATGACTACCCATCTGCATGTTTGGACATCTCCATGCCCTTACCAAGAAACGCAGTACACAACATCACAGATGCTAGTCTCAAGCTCAAGCGACCTTTATCCATGTTTTAGGCGGCTGAATCGACTAGGAACGAATTTAGATCATACAGTATTTACAAACGAGTTTCAACATCGAATTACGATTCATTTGTATTAAAGTATGATCAAGGTCTTTATCTATGTTTGATAACATGGGTATACAGATAAAGAATTAACAAACCATGAAATAATGAATTATATTAAAATAAAGATTGTTTATTACACTTGAGTCAATAAAATCCCTAGTCAACAGTTGACTTGTAGGGCATCTACTCTAACAATCTCCCACTTGCCCTAGAGCCCTCAATTCAATAACGAACAAAGAATCGTTGTTGTCCCGATCTTTTGAATCAAATGTGTGTGTTGTGATTTTCACATCTAAACTATGAAAAGTCTAGCAACAATAATCACAAAATAAACAACCGAAATTATAACAAACCTTCGAAGAACAAGTCGACGACAATTCCCACAAGTACGATCGACAAACGTCACAAAGTTAAAAACTCTGATAAGTTTGATTTTTTTGAAGAACAAAAAGAAGCTTTGAAAGTTTGAGAGAAAACTTTAAACTTTGATAAAATATCAATAATGAATCTGAAAAGTCTTTCTAAATTTCGTGCAAATATGTCTACATATTAGAAAAAGATTGCAAATCTAGTTACCAAAATAATCAAAACTCTAACTAGGAAACTAAGATTTTTCCGGAACTGGTTCGCGCTCGGGCGGTAGAATATTACCGCTCGAGCGCCAAGGGCTCTGCACTATTCGCGCTCTGGCGGTAGAATGTTGCCGCTCGGGCGCCGGGGGTTCTGGAAATCACGTCTTGGACAGTCCATCTGGCGCTCGGGCGGTAGTTTTTCACCGCTCGGGCGCGAAGCCTTCTGCCACTTTTCTTCGTTCATCACTTGAATGGTGTTCCTATGACTTCCGAACTAAATCCCATGCACCACAAACCCTTCAGCACTTTGCCCCTTGCTTGTAAGTCCTTCTTGATTGCTCATAAGTCCGTGCAACGCTTCCTTGAACTTCTTCAATCGTCCCCTCGTGATTGGTCCCTCCGGCAACTCCAAAGGGTCCCATGCTTTTCTTGGCGCCTAACCATCCGTGTTCGCATCATCCTCCCCTTCTTGAAAAGGATTTGTCCTCAAATTCAGCTCGTCACCTACATCAAACAACGACAAGTCACTAACATTAAAAATAGAACTCACGTTATACTCACCTGGTAGATCGAGTTTGTAGGCATTGTCATTGATCCTTTCAAGGACTTGAAATTGTCCATCGCCCCTAGGTAATAGCTTTGAACGTCCCTTCTCGGGGAACCTTTCCTTCCTCAAGTGTAACCACACCCAATGTCCCTTCTCAAATATCACCTTTTTCTTCCCTTGTTGGCTTGCTTGGCATTTTGCTCATTCTTCTTTTCAATATTGGCCTTGACCTTCTCATGCAAACTCCTAACAAGTTCAGCTTTCTTTTTGCCATCCATGTTTAACCTTTCACTCACAGTTAAAGACATCAAATCCAACGGAGTTAAAGGATTAAAACCATAAACAACCTCAAATGGCGAATAATTCGTAGTTGAATGCATGCAACGATTATACGCAAACTCAACAAATGGTAAACAATCTTCCCAATTCTTTAAGTTTTTTTTAAGAATAGCACGCAAAAGTGTTCCTAAGTTCTATTGACAACTTCAGTTTGTCCATCCGTTTGAGGATGACATGTAGTAGAAAACAACAATTTTGTACCAAGTTTAGCCCATAACGTTTTCCAAAAGTAACTCTAGAATTTAACATCGCGATCAGAAACAATAGTCCTAGGCATGCCATGCAACCTAACGACTTCTCTAAAAAATAGATCCGCAATGTGAGATGCATCATCAGTTTTGTGTCCAGCAATAAAATGTGCCATCTTGGAAAACCTATCCACAACAACAAATATAGAATCCCTCCCCTTCTTTGTCCTAGGCAAACCCAAAACAGAGTCCATAGAAATATCAACCCAAGGTTCACTAGGGACGAGAAGTGGTGTATACAAGCCATGTGGTTGTATTTTAGATTTTGCTTGCCTTCAAGTAATGCACTTATCACAAACACGCTCAACGTCACGTTTAATGTGTGACCAATAGAAATGTTCATGCAATGCACTTAAAGTTTTAGCCACACCAAAATGTCCCATTATACCACCCCCATGCGCTTCCCTAACAAGTAATTCACGAATGGATGATCTAGGGATGCACAACCTATCTTCCTTAAACAAGAAACCATTATGCAAATAGAATTTTTCATGTGGACCATGCATACAAGTTTCAAACACATTCTTAAATTCCTCATCTAGCAGCTACAATTCCTTCACATGCTCAACCCAAAAACTTTAGACTCCAACGTAGAGATTAGTACATACCTCCGTGATAGTGCGTCGGCCGCTACATTTTCCTTACCTTGCTTGTACTTGATGATGTAGGGGAATGTCTCTATGAATGCCACCCAATTGGCATGCCGCTTGTTCAACTTCTGTTGCCCCTTAAGGTGCTTTAGAGACTCGTGATCTGTATGAATCACTAACTCCTTAGGCCTCAAGTAGTGTTGCCACGTCTCTACGGTCCTCACAAGTGCGTAGAACTCCTTATCATACGTGGGATAGTTCAGCGCTGCTCCATTGAGCTTCTCACTAAAGTATGCCACCGGCCGCCCTCCTTGCATCAACACTCCACCAATACCTACACGTGAAGCATCACATTCAATTTCAAAAGTATTAGCAAAATCAGGTAAAACAAGTAAAGGAGCATTAATTAATTTTTTCTTGATAATATTAAAGGACTTCTCTTGCTCCTCGCCCCAATAAAATGGAACGTTCTTCTTGATCACTGCCGTCATTGGCGCTGTCAATGTGCTAAAATCCTTTACAAACCTCCTATAGAAGCTTGCAAGACCATGAAAACTTCGGACTTGACCAACAGTAGTAGGCGATGGCCAATATCGAATAGAACTTACCTTGTCTTCATCCACTTGTATCCCCTGTGAACTTACCACAAAACAGAGAAAGACAAGTTTGTTTGTACAAAAATCACACTTCTTTAGTAGCATACAAATTTTCAGCCCTTAATGTGATAAGTACAAATCTCAAGTGATTAACATGCTCATCCAAGTTCTTGCTATACACTAGAATATCATCAAAGTAAACCACAACAAACTTCCCTATGTATGCATGCAAGACATGGTTCATTAACCTCATAAAGGTGCTAGGAGCGTTAGTTAAGCCAAAAGGCATGACTTCCGAACTCAATCCAATGCACCACAAACCCTTCAGCACTCTGCCTCTTTCTTGTAAGTCCTTCTTCATTGCTCATAAGTCCATGCAACGCTTCCTTAAACTTTTTCAATCGTCCCCTCGTGATTGGTCCCTCCGACAACTCCAAAGGGTCCCGTGCTTTCCTTGGCGCCTGACCATCCGTGTTCACATCAGGCGAGGAGCAAGAGAATTCCTTTAATATTATCAAGCAAAAATTAATTAATGCTCCTTTACTTGTTTTACCAGATTTTTCTAACACTTTTGAAATTGAATGTGATGCGTCAGATGTAGGTATTGGCAGAGTTTTGATGCAAGGAGGACGGCCAGTGGCGTACTTTAGCGAGAAGCTCAATGGAGCAGCCCTGAACTATCCCACGTATGATAAGGAGTTATACGCACTTGTGAGAACTCTAGAGACGTGGCAGCACTACTTGAGGCGTAAGGAGTTTGTGATTCACACGGATCATGAGTCTCTTAAGCACCTTAAGGGGCAGCAGAAGTTGAACAAGCGGCATGCAAAGTGGGTGGCATTCATTGAAACATTCCCCTACATCATCAAGTACAAACAAGGTAAGGAAAATATAGTGGCTGACGGACTATCACGGAGGTATGTACTAATCTCTACTTTGGAGTCTAAAGCTTTGGGATTTGAGCATGTGTAGGAATTATATGTGCTAGATGATTTTAAGAGTGTATTTGAAACATGTATGCATGGTCCACATGACAAATTTTATTTGCATCATGGTTTCTTGTTTAGAGAAGATTGGTTGTGCATCCTTAAATCATCGATTCGTGAATTACTTGTTAGGGAGGCACATGGGGGTAGATTAATGGGACATTTTGGTGTGGCTAAGACTTTAAGCGCATAGCATGAACATTTCTATTGGCCACATATGAAACGTGATGTTGCGCGTGTGTGTGAAAAGTGCATAACTTGTAGACAAGCTAAATCTAAAACACAACCACATGGACTGTATACACCACTTTCCGTCCCTAGTGAACCTTGGGTTGATATTTCTATGGACTTTGTTTTGGGGTTGCCTAGGACAAATAAGGGGAGGGATTCTATATTTGTCGTTGTGGATAGATTTTCTAAGATGGAACATTTTATTACTTGTCACAAAACTGATGATGCTTCCCACATTGCGGATTTGTTCTTTAGAGAAGTCGTTAGGTTGCATGGTATGCCTAGAACCATTGTTTCTGATCGTTATGTTAAATTCTTGAGTTACTTTTGGAAAACGTTGTGGGCTAAACTTGGCACAAAATTGTTGTTTTCTACCACGTGTCATCCTCAAACGGATGGACAAACAGAGGTTGTTAACAGGATGTTAGGAACACTTTTGCGTGCCATACTTACAAAGAACTTATAGAATTGGGAAGATTGTTTGCCATTTGTTGAGTTGGCGTATAATCGTTGCATGCATTTCAACTACAAATTATTCGCCATTTGAGATTGTTTATGGTTTTAATCCTTTCACTCCGTTGGATTTGATGTCTTTACCTGTGAGTGAAAGGTTAAACATGGATGGTAAAAAGAAAGCAGAATTTGTTAGTAGTTTGCATGAAAAGGTCAAGGCCAATATAGAAAAGAAGAATGAGCAATATGCCAAGCAAGCCAACAAGGGAAAGAAGAAGGTGATATTTGAGAAGGGATATTGGGTGTGGTTACACTTGAGGAAGGAAAGGTTCCCCGAGAAGAGACGTTCAAAGCTATTACCTAGGGGCGATGGACCATTTCAAGTCCTGAAAGGATCAATGACAATGCCTACAAACTCGATTTACCAGGTGAGTATAACGTGTGTTCTACTTTTAATGTTAGTGAATTGTCGTTGTTTGATGTAGGTGACGAGCTGGATTTGAGGACAAATCCTTTTCAAGAAGGGGAGGATGATGCAAACAGGGATGGTCAAGCCCCAAGGAAAGCATGGGACCCTTTTGAGTTGCCAGAGGGACCAATAATGAGGGGACGACTAAAAAGATTCAAGGAAGCATTGTAGGTGCTTATAAGCAAGGAAGAAGGAATTACAAGCGGGGTGCAAAGTGCTGGAGCGTTTGTGATGCATGGGAGTAAGGTTGGGAGCCAAAGGAACATTATTCAAGTGATAAATGAAGATGAGTCCAGAAGCATCGGCGCCCGAGCGGCCAAATATTACCGCCCGAGCGCCACACTTACTATCCAAGGAGAAGAATTCCAGAACGCCTCGCGCCCGAGCGTTCATATCCTACCGCCCGAGCGCGAATAGTGCATAACCCTCGGCGCTCGAGCGGTCAAATTCTACCGCCCGAGCGCGAGTCAGTTGCCGGAAAATTCTAGTTTCCTAGTTTAGTGTTTTGATTATTATGGTAACTAGATTTGCAATCTTTTTTATATATAAGCATATTTGCACGAAAATTTTGACACAATTCAGATTTTCATTATTGATATTTTATCATGGTTTTTGAGTTTTCTCTCAAACTTTTTCAAAGCTTCGCCTTTTGTTCATCAAAAAAATAAAACTTGTCAAGATTCGTTCTTGTGGCGTTTGTCGTTTGATTTCATACGGATTGTCAAGGGCAGGTTCTTTGAAGGTTCATCTGTTTCTCAATTGTTTAATCGTGAATATTTATTGTTAAGTGTTTATAATATAGAGGTGAATATCACACTTCAAAACTTGATTCAAAAGTTCGGGACACACATCGATTCCTTGTTCGTTATTGAATTGACGGTTTGGTTCGATTTTAATCGCGTTTGCTTTTCATTCGTACAAAGATTCACATCAGTTGATAAGTTTGATTTTTTGATGAACACAAAGCGAAGCTTTGAAAAAGTTTGAGAGAAAACTCAAAACCTTGATAAAAAAATCAATAATAAAATCTGAATTGTGTGTCAAATTTTGCCCTTAATATCTTAATATCTTTACATATTTTCTCGGAACAGTACCCGCTTGGGTGGATATTTATGTCCGCCCGGGCGGAAGGTCTTCGGCGCTCCGTCTCCTCGGTTCGCGCTCGGGCGGTAACTTTTATCTGCCCGGGCGCAAGGTCTTCGCAGATTTATTTTCCTGACTCACATGTAGCGCTCAGGCGGTAGTTTACATCAGCTCGGGTGCGATGCTTTCGGGTTCCTTCAACTTTTAATGCTTGAATAATGCTCTTTTGGCTCTCAAACTCACTCCCATGCGTCACGAACCCTTCGACACTTTGCCCCTTGCACCTAAGCCCTCCTTGATTGTTCATAAACATCCCATTAAATGCGTCCTTGAATATCTTCATTCGCATCCTCGTGATTGGTCCTTCTGGCAACTCTAACAAATCCCATGCTTTCCTTGGAGCTGGACCACTCGTGTTCGCATCATGAATAGTGTGGAGGACTATTATAAGGAGATGGAAGTAGTCATGATCAGGGAAAATATTGAGGAAGATCGTGAGGCAACCATGGCACGTTTTCTTTGTGGTTTGAATAGCGAAATACAAGATCAAGTGGAGCTTTGGCACTACTTGGATCTAGACGAGATGGTGCAAATGGCCACAAAAGTGGAACAACAACTCAAGAGACGAGGAGTTGGCCGCACT
Organism: Primulina eburnea; assembly: GCF_022965805.1. NCBI lineage: Eukaryota > Viridiplantae > Streptophyta > Magnoliopsida > Lamiales > Gesneriaceae > Primulina > Primulina eburnea. The sequence continues at coordinate 34,224,797 of NC_133101.1, read as the reverse complement.
AATCAAACTGGAGGTTCATCATCTTCTTGGCGATCAAATGTGGTGAAACGTGAGGAGAATAAGGTGATGACCAAGCCCAAAGTTGAGACCAAACACGAGGCACCTAAACAAGGAGTGCAAGGTAAATCTGAAACTCCTCTTACTCGATCTAGAGATACTAGATGTTTTAGGTGTCAAGGGTTGGGGCATATTGTTAGTGAGTGTCCTAATAAAAGGGTGATAATTTTAAATGACTATGGTGAGTATGAATCACATAGTGAGGGTGAGGATGATGGAGAGATGTCTGCGTTAGAGGATCATGTTGAGGGATTTGAAGCAGTTGTAGGTGAAGCACTAGTGACTAGGCGAATCATGAGTGCCCAAGTCAAGGAGGAGGAGACTAACCAAAGAGAGAACTTGTTCCATACTTGATGTTTTGTAAATCAAAAAGTTTGCAATCTAATCATAGATGGGGGAAGTTTCACCAATGTGGCTTGATATGAATCCTCGTACAAATAAATAGCAAACACTATTAAAATAGAATCGCGCCCTCTACTCAATAATCGTACAAGGATCGATGTGTTGTCCCGATCTTTTGAATCAAGTGTGTGTGTTGTGATCTTCACGTCTAAACTATGAAAAGTTTAGCATTAAATAATCACGAAAAAAACAATCAAAAACTCGACGAACCTTCAAAGAACAAGTCGAAGACAATCCGCACAAGCACGACCGACAAACGCCACAAAGTTAAAAACTTTGATAAGTTTGATTTGAAGAACAAAGAAAGGCTTTGAATGTTTGAGAGAAAACTCTAAAACTTTGAAAAAATATCAATGATAATCTGAATTGTCCACAAAATTTCGTTCCAATAAAACAAAAGATATCAAAAATATAGTCTCCAAAAAAATTAAAACTCTAGAAAAGAAAATTTTCTCGCCAATCCATCAAGGACACGCACCCCGTGTATCCCTCCGTGTATGAGTCCGTGTACACTCTGGAAATCAACTTCAGCTGGAAACAAGGAGCACGGACCCCGTTTCCACCTCCGTGTACGGGTCCGTTTACACACAGTGTTCGCAAATGTCATAGGACACGGACCCCGTGTACTGGTCCGCACTCAGGTCCATGCACGCAAATTCTTCATCCTCGGTTGTAAAGGGCACGGACCCCGTGTGCAGGTCTGTGTGGACATCCGTGTAGGCTCGACCGTCTTCAACAATGCTTGAATCATATTCCTTTGGCCTCCAAACGTACTCCCATGCATCACAACCTCTTCATGCGTGCTCATGACTACCTGTAGTGCCTCCTTGAATTCTTTAGTCGTCCCCTCGTGAATGGTCCCTCCGGCAACTGCAAAGGATCCCATGCCTTCCTTGGAGCTTGACCACCCGTGTTCGCATCATCCTCTCCTTCTTCAAAATGTTTTGTCCTCAAATCTTGCTCATAACCAACATCAAACAACGACAGATCACTAACATTAAATGTAGTACTCACGTTGTACTCACTGGCAGATCGAGTTTGTAGTCGTTGTCATTGATCCTCTCAAGACCTTGGAATGGTCCATCGCCCCTTAGTAATAGCTTTGAACCTCGCTTCTCAGTGAACCTCTCCTTCCGTAAATGTAACCACACCCAATCACCCTTCTCAAATACCACCTTTTTCTTCCCCTTGTTGGCTTTCTTTGTGTATTTATCATTCTTCTTTTCAATATTAGCCTTAACCTTCTCATGCAAGCTCCTAACAAATTCAGCCTTCTTTTTCTCGTCCATGTTTAACCTTTCACTCACAGGTAAAGACATCAAATCTAACGGAGTCAAAGGATATAAACCATAAACAATATCAAATGACGAATAAATTGTAGTAGAACGCACACTGCGATTATAAGCAAACTCAACAAATGGCAAACAATTCTCCCAATTCTTTAAGTTCTTTTTAAGAATAGCACGCAAAAGTGTTACTAAAGTTCTATTGACAACTTCAGTTTATCTATCCGTTTGAGGATGACAAGTAGTAGAGAACAGCAATTTTGTGCCAAGTTTAGCCCACAAAGTTTTCCAAAAGTAATTCAAAAACTTAACATCACGGTAAGACACAATAGTCCTAGGCATGCCATGCAACCTAACAATTTCTCTAAAGAACAAGTCCGCAATGTTAGAAGCATCATCGGTTTTGTGACAAGCAATGAAATGTGCCATATTAGAAAACCTATCAACAACAACACATATTGAATCCCTCCCCTTCTTAGTCCTAGGCAACCCCAAAACAAAGTCCATAGAAATGTCAATCCAAGGCTCACTAGGGACAGGAAGTGAAGTATACAATCCATGCGGTTTTGTTCTAGACTTAGCTTGCCTACAAGTTATGCACTTATCACACACACTGCTCAACATCATGTTTCATATGTGGCAAATAAAAATGTTCATGCAATGCGCCTAAAGTTTTAGCCAGCCCAAAGTGCCCCATTAAGCCACCCCCATGTGCCTCCCTCACAAGTAATTAACGAATTGATGACTTGGGAATGCACAATTTATCTTCTTTAAACAAGAAACCACGATGCAAATAAAATTTGTCATGTGGACCATGCATAAAAGTTTCAAACTCACTCTAAAAATCATCATCTAGCACATACAACTCCTTGACATACTCAAACCCAAAACTTTAGATTCCAAGGTAGAGATCAGTATGTACCTCCGTGATAGTGCGCCGACAACTACGTTTTCCTTACCTTGTTTGTACTTGATGATGTAGGGGAATGTTTCAATGAATGCCACCCACTTGGCATGCCGCTTGTTTAACTTCTGTTGGCCCTTAAGGTGCTTTAGAGACTCATGATCCGTATGGATCACAAACTCCTTAGGCCTCAAGTAGTGTTGCCACATCTCTAGAGTCCTCACAAGTGCATAGAGCTCCTTGTCATATGTTGGATAGTTAAGCGCTGCTCCATTAAGCTTTTCACTAAAATATGCCACCGGGCGTCCTCCTTGCATCAACACTCCACCAATACCTACACCTGAAGCATCACATTCAATTTCAAAGGTATTTGCAAAATCAGGTAAAACAAGTAAAGGAGCATTAATCAAATTTTGCTTAATAAGATTAAAAGACTTCTCTTGCTCCTCGCCCCAATAGAATGGAACATTTTTCTTTATCATCGCCGTCATTGGTGCTGCCAGTGTGCTAAAATTCTTCACAAACCTCCTATAGAAGCTTGCAAGACCATGAAAACTTCGAACTTTACCAATAGTAGTAGGCGTTGGCCAATCGCCTATAGCACTTACCTTGTCCTCGTCGACTTGTATACCCTGTGAACTTACTGCAAAACCTGGAAAAACAAGTTTGCTTGTACAAAAATCACATTTCTTTAAGTTAGCATATAAATGTTCAGCTATTGTGATTAGCACAAGTTTCAAGTGATTAACATGCTCATCCAAGTTTTTGCTATACACTAGGATATCATCAAAGTAGACCACCACAAATTTCCCTATGTGTGCACGCAAAATATGGTTCATTAACCTCATAAAGGTGCTAGGAGCGGTAGTTAAGCCAAAAGGCATTACCATCCACTCATATAACCCATATTTGGTTTTAAAAGCAGTTTTCCACTCATCACCTTCCCTCATCCTAATTTGGTGATAACCGCTCTTCAAGTAAATTTTGCTAAAAATACAAGCACCATGCAACTCATCTAACATATCATCTAGTCTAGGTATGGGATGCCTATACTTAATGGTTATGTTATTGATTGCTCTACAATCTACACACATACGCCATGAGCCATCTTTCTTAGGAACTAATAAAACAAGTACAACACAAGGTGACATGGACTCATGCACAAAACCCCGATCTAACAACTCACTTACCTGCCGTTGAAGCTCCTTAGTCTCCTCCGGACTGCTTCTATAAGCTGGACGATTTGGAAATGCACTCTCGGGTACCAAATCAATTTGGTGTTTAATCCCCCTCAATGGTGGTAGTCCTTGAGGTAGCTCTTCCGGAAATATATCATCAAATTCCTAGCAAAAGTGAAACAACAATGCTCGGAAGGGACCCGGCTATATCACTTGTGTATAGGAGGATCTCCTTATAAACAATTAACACAAGTGGTTCATGTGTGTGCAACAATTGTTTCAACTCACTTTTTTGGGCCATATATGATTTATTTTTGGCCTCTTTCCTCCCATTTTCTTTCCGCTCAATTTCTTTCCTCTCATTTTTCTTTTGTATGGCTATCTCCTCTTTTTATCACTCTTTTTTTCAGCCATTTCATTTTTATTTTCAAACGCAACCTCACTTTTTTGTTCACTCTTTTTTTCGACCTCGTCTCTCTTTTTCTTTTTTAATTGGTCCTCCAACACTTGTTTTGGGGACAATGGAAGTAATATAATAGACTCCTTCTTCAATACAAACGAGTACTTATTCTTGAACCCATCATGTGTCACCCGCCTATCATATTGCAACGGCCTACCCAACAAGATATGACACGAATGCATAGGCACCACATCACACAAGACCTCATCCACATACTTCCCAATTAAAAAGGAAACCAACACTTGTTTGTTCACCTTCACCTCCGCACAATCGTTCAACCATTGAAACCTATATGGTTGAGGATGCTTCAATGTAGGTAAACTAAATTTTTCCACCATCTCACTACTAGCCAAAATTGGTATAACTCCCCCCATCTATGATTAAATTGCGAACCCTTTGATTCACAAAACACCTAGTATGGAACAAGTTCTCCCTTTGGTTAGTATCCTCCTCCTTCACTTGGGCACTCATGATTCGCCTAGTCATTGGTGCTTCACCTACCACCGCCTCATATCCCTCATCAGTATCCTCTAATGCCGGCATCTCATCATCATCATCACCCTCACTATGCGACTCATACTCACCATAATCATTTAAAATAATCACCCTTTTATTTGGACATTCACTAGCAATATGACTCAACCCTTGACACCTAAAACATCTAGTATCTCTAGCTCGAGTAAGAGGAGTTTCAGATTTACCTTGCACTCCTTGTTTAGGCGCCTCTTGTTTGCTCTCAACCTTGGGCTTGGTCATCAACTTGCTTTCATCACGTTTTGCCCCATTTGGTCGCCAAGAAGTTGACGAACTCCCATTTTGATTGTTGCGGCCAACTCCTCGCCTCTTGAGTTGTTGCTCCACTTTTACGGCCATTTTTACCATCTCGTCTAGATCCAAGTAATGCCTAAGCTCCACTTGATCTTTTATCTCCATGTTAAAACAACAAAGAAAACGTGCCATGGTAGCCTCACTATCCTCCTCAACATTGGCCTTAATCATGACTACTTCCATCTCCTTATAGTAGTCCTCAACACCCTTGCTTCAAAGTTTGCAGCCTCTTAAACATCTCCCTATAATAGTGGTTGGGCACAAACCTCTTCCTCATGACCCTCCTCATGTCATCCCAAGATTCAATGGGTCTCTCATTATACCTCCTCCTAGTGGTCACTAATTGCCGGAAACTCCGGTGAGAACAAATCCCAGTATAAAACATGATATGCATGCATAAACAAAATATAAATCATGAAACAACACTATCATGAATAATATTAAAGCAATAGGTTCTATAATCTATGAAACCAGTTCAATATAAGCATGCAATATCGATCAAATCATGTCTTGACTCAATTCGACTCTAATCTTGGGACCCGGTTTGAATAAGACGTCGCTGTCTAACACCTACCCTCCCAATGGGGGTAACGGTACGTCTTATTCCTAGATTTCGGTCATGTCTGTATCGAGTGTCTACACATGGAGTCGAACTGCTCCAATGAGACGATACTACCGAACATCTAGTTTGACAAATATGTCAATGACTCTTATCTCAAGGCTTGAATATAAATCTATAGACAAGGCATAAACATTCTACATATAAACATAATCTAGTATGTGATTTTGTTGGGAAACTCAAATTGAATCTCATTTGAGTTGTGTCTTCCCCAAACAACACATGAATTATACCTTTCTTGTTGAACCTTTATCGATGTTGTAGTCGAAGTCTCGAAGTCGAAGTGAGGCACAATGAATCTGAAATGGTAATGTTCAATAGATACGAGATCAACATCTTACCTAATCCATACATGTACGCAACAATATTCAATCTCGGTATATTTCGACGACATAACGGCGTAAACTCTCAATACCGATCTACTCAACAATAATCGATACTGAGTCACAACTCATAATCAATATCATAAACATTTCCAAACTCTGAAAATCCTCATATTATTAATCATAATACATTCTGAAAATCGTAGTACATGCATACGACATCATTTCTTCGATCTGGTTTCAAATCTATAATCACTACAATCATATGCACACATAATCTTTATCATATCAAGCTTTCCCCAACATCTACACTTCAGAACATGCTGAAATTTAAAGATACTTACATCTTCTTGTAGCTAGTGATGAGAGGAATAAGAATCCAAAGTCGGATTCAAATTCGGTTGGTTGAATTCTTCAAAATCTTATTTCTAAGATAGAATGGAGTGAAGAGCTTCTTCTGATTTTCTTTCTTTCGGTGTACTCTGATAGCATGAAGAAATAAGATTTTGTACATTATATAGGTCCAAGCCATGTGTCAACTAAGTGTGCATGCTCGATTTCTCACGCATATGCGCATCCTCAACTCGCGCATATGTGCGAGACATAATGTCTCGGCATCAACCCATCGCGCATATGCGCGACTTATCTCGCGCATGTGCGCCAAAGTCTCTGGAGGTGTCGCGCATATGCGCGCCTTATCTCGTGCATGTGCGCCAATGTCTCTGGACGTGTCACACATATGCGCACATTTCTCCGCGCATGTACGCCAATGCTTCGGCCCTTCTAATTTATTCTGAATATTTCCTCATCTTTTCCATTTCTTTCTTACTCCCATTTCACTTAGTGCTTCTCATTTTATATCATGCATACTCATATCTTCCGAGTCTCACATCAATGAAGACTAATAAATTTCAAACCTTACATTTCTCCCCCTCTAAGAAATGATTTCGTCCTAGAAATCGCAGGCAATCAATCAATGCAAGTATAAAAGGCAATATAATTAAAACGGGAGAAATACTCACATCACATAAATAACTCGGGATGTTTCTGTCTCATATCTGCTTCTGTCTCCCAAGTCGCTTCTTCGATGCCGTGACGACTCCACTGGACTTTCACTGACGGAATAGTCTTCGTTCTGAGCTGTTTCTCTTTCCGATCAAGAATCTGTATCGGTTGCTCAACATAACTCAAAGTCTGATCAAGTTCAGCTTCGTCAGGCTGAATGACATGAGAAGCATCGGGCATATATCTACGCAGCATCGATACATGAAAAACGTCGTGTATCCCATGTAAAGAAGGAGGAAGTGCAAGTTGATATGCTCGATCGTCAATCTTTTCAAGAATCTTGTAAGGACCAATGTATCTCGGAGACAACTTCCCGCGTTTGCCAAATCTGACAACGCCTCTGAAAGGGTAAATCTTCAAAAATACTCTGTCTTCCTGCTGAATCTACGCAGCATCGATACATGAAAAACGTCGTGTATCCCATGTAAAGAAGGAGGAAGTGCAAGTTGATATGCTCGATCGACAATCTTTTCCAGAATCTCGTAAGGACCAATGTATCTCGGAGACAACTTCCCGCGTTTGCCAAATCTGACAACGCCTCTGAAAGGGTAAATCTTCAAAAATACTCTGTCTTCCTGCTGAAATACTAACGGTCTACATCTGATGTTCGCATACTGTGGCTTGCCTATCTTGTGCTGTCTTCATTCTCTTCTGAATAATCTTCACCTTCTCAGTCATTTCACGAATCATATCAGGCCCAAGTTCTGGTACCTCTGATATATCATCCCAGTACAACGGAGATCTGCACTTCTTGCCATAAAAAGCTTCAAACGGTGCCATCTCGATACTCGTCTGATAGCTGTTGTTGTACGAGAATTCACACAAAGGTAGTGAATCTTGCCAAATAGTGCCAAAGTCTAGCACTACAGCTCTCAACATAGTCCTCTAACGTCTGGATAGTCCGCTCTGACTGTCCATCTGTCTGGGGATGATAAGCAGTACTCAAGTGTAATTTCGTACCTAGAGCCTGCTGCAAACTGTGCCAGAAGTGTGAAGTGAATCGTGGATCACGATCTGATACGATAGATTTTGGCACACCATGTAATTTGACTACCTCTCGGTGTAAGGCTCGAAGATTTAGTTATCATAATCAGAGGGATTTGCTGATAATTAAGATGATTGTAGGTGTATTTTATTGGACTAGAAAAGAAAGGGAATGTATAATAAAGATGTGAAAGATAGTCAAAAGAATAAGTAAGGTTGAAGCTATGGGGCACATGCGCGAAGAAATGGGCACACATGCGCGAGTAGGCCAGTAGCATTGGCGCATATGCGCGAGAGTAGTGGCGCATATGCGCGGAGCGTCCAGAAATATTGGCGCATATGCGCGGCATGAAGTGGCGCATATGCGCGACGCCTCCAGTAGCTGTGGCGCATATGCGCGAGTTTAGTGGCGCATATGCGTGAAGTGTTAAATTCTGCATGGCCGAGACCAGTAGGTCTCGCGCATATGCGCGGGTGATGTCGCGCATATGCGCGAGACGTGTACATCAAAGAACAAGCCATTTGTCCTAAATCATGCAAGATATATATAGGAGATCTTCATTTGCCCTCTTATTAAGCTGATAACCGAGAGATTTCCAAGGGAAAAGCTTCAATCTTTCTTTCATCTCATAATTGAGTTTGTGCAAGATGTATCCATCCAAACTTTAATCTGATTTCGGTTTTGAACTCCCCTCCGTATTAGCTACAAAGTAATGTAAGTTTTCCTTGATTCCAGCATGTTTTGAAATATATGGATTGGGGAAATTATGAATTACACTAGATTATGTGTTCTTGTTAAGTTGAGGATTGTAGAATCGAAACCGGATTGAAAAACGGATGTCATATGCTATTGTAATAGAATTTTAGTTATATAACTTGAGTTATGTACAGATTTGGGAAAGTATAATGTATTTATGAGATCGATTATTGATTCTTGAGATGGGATATTGGTCTATGTTGGTATATGTTGAGAATTGATTGACCGGTATCGAGAATTGCGTCGTTATGCCGTTAAATTGTATCGAGATCACGTAGTGACTTGGTTATGTGTTGATTTAGATTAGAAATTGACTAGAGTGCGTATTCAACATTTCCATTTCAGATTCGTATTGGCGACCGTGACAGCGATTCTACGACGAAAGGTATAGTATATGTTTTGTTTGGGGAATCACGACTCAAATGAGATCACATTTGAGTTTCCCAACCAAAATCACATACTTGTTTTATTGATTATATCTTGATATGATTATGATTGTTATAGATTTGTTTATAGAACTTGTATGCAGATCTTGCTATGCTTTGTTTACAGATCGTGTAGCATTGCATTATGCTTGTTTACAGATTTTGTATTCATGCATTAAGATAGGGCAGTCTGGAGATCAGGCAGACTACTAGATGTTCGGCGATATCTCAGCTTATGGGAAGATCACCGCCCCTATTGTAGACGCGGATACAGATCAGGCCGAAGTCTAGGAATAAGACGTACAGCACCTCGATTGGTAGGGTAGGTGACAGCCAGTGACGTCTTATTCACAACGGGATCCCTAGAGTTCTAGTCGAGTCGAGTCTAGACATGATTAGATCCACATTGCATGATTTTATATGAATGACATTCATATTAGCATGTTTCATGTTTAGATTGTTTATATGCATGTTACATGTTTATACTGGGATTTGTTCTCACCGGTTTTCCGGCTGTTGTTATGTCTGTATGTGTGCATAACAACAGGTGGGGCAGGATCTGGGTCACGACAGAGATGAGCGATGGACATAGCGTGGTGATCTCGGGCGCAGCAGAGGACTAGTGGTTCTTTTGGCTAGACTTGTACTACCGTTTGTTTATAGATGGTATTGGACACTAGTTGTAAGAACAAGACTTGTATTTTATGTTTGTATATTATGCTGATGTAATAAAATAGAGACATGTTTTATGCCTAGTTAGTAACATTTGATTGAATGTTAAAAAGCGAAAACTTGACCCACATTTTATGTTAATGATCCATTTAATCCCAAGAAAAAGAATTAGAGCCCGGGTCCCCACAACAGGTGGTATCAGAGCAGAGAGTTCCTTTAGACTGAGATAGGATAGAATGAGCGGGGTAGATCGAGTCTTCTTCCTTGCTTATGATGTGCTAGCATGATTATTGCTTTCCTATTACATGTTGATTGTGTTTGATTTCTTTCAGCATGTGATAAACTGAATCAGAACTGATTCTAGATCAGAGGTAACTGACTAGAGGATGGCTGAGACAGTTGTATATATTGTATACTAATCCTTTGGATTATTAGATATGCCACCTAGAAGAGCAGCCGTACCTCTACGACCAGCAGCGCCAGAACAGGGGAGCACATCCGGAGATCCTATGGATGTTACAGCGACCCCTATGGAGACGTTGCTGAAGCGATTCCAATCTTTTCGACCTCCCACATTAAAAGGTACCGAGAATGCCATCGAGTGCGAAAGTTGGCTTGAGGACATTGAAATGTTATTCGACTCTTTGGAGTACAGTGACGAGAAGAGAATAAAGCTAATTGGCCATCAATTGCAAGATATAGCCAAGAATTGGTGGTTGAACATTAGGAGAGCTTTAGAGCAGCGGGGTACCGAGATTACGTGGAAGGTATTCAAGACGGAATTCTATCAGCGTTTCTTTCCCATCTCTTATCGCAAGGATAAAGGTGCAGAATTTGCCAATCTGAGGCAAGGGCAATTGAACATTGAGGAGTACGTTGCCAAATTTTCCTCTCTGCTTCGTTTTGCACCCCATGTTTCAGGAAATGATGAGGCCATGGCAGATCAGTTCATAAATGGCCTGAATCCAGATATCTTTACGTTGGTCAATACTGGGAGACCCGATAATTTCTCGGATGCATTGAATCGTGCCAAAGGAGCTGAAGCAGGATTACTTAGGCAACGGAGTGCTTCGTATGTTGCACCGAGTCCGAGACCGCCACCACCTCCATCCCAAGTTCCTCCTCCTCGATTCGAAAGCGGTGGTAGTAGTAGTGGACGCAAAGAACAGCTGAAGGCGAAGGTGAAACAGTTTAAGCGACCTGGGAGCAGTTCGTCCAGCTCCAGCGGATCAAGACAGACGGGTTTTGATCAAAGTTCAAGGACTTCAGGTGTTTACTGTAATTCTTGTGGAGGTAGGCATGCGACTGAACAGTGCCAAGGAGTTACAGGCCGATGCAACATTTGTAGGCAACCGGGGCATTTTGCCAAAGTCTGTCCCCAGAGGAGTGTACAGCCAGCCCAGAGTGGACGAGCATCCGGTTCAGTACCTCATTTTGAGCGGCAGGCATCATCGGTTCACTCTTTTCAGCCTCCACCGGCACAGACTCAATCCAGAGGCCGAGGTAGTCAGACTGTGACTCAACCTCCGAGGCAACAGGCTCAAGTGTTTGAATTGACAGAAGAACAAGCACAAGATGCACCAGATGATGTTATAGCAGGTAACTGCTCTCTTTATGGTTATCCTGCTTATATCTTGATAGATACAGGTGCATCGCATACATTCATTTCAGAGCGATTTGCATTGTTGCATTCTTTGCCTGTTTAGTCTTTGCTAGATGTTGTGTCTATTAATTCCCCGTTGGGAAGTGGATTGATATCTGTAACTACGGTTAGACATTGCATTCTACAGTTTGAGGGGCATGAGATTGACCTAGATTGTATAGTGTTGGGTCTAGCTGATTTTGACTGTATAGTTGGTATTGACATGCTAACAAAGTATAGAGCTACCGTGGATTGTTTCCACAAGATTGTCAGATTCAGACCCGAGATGACAGACGAGTGGAAATTCTACGGGAAGGGTTCCAGATCTCGGATTCCCTTGATTTTGGCTCTTACTATGAACAGATTGTTACAGAAAGGAGCAGATGTTTTCTTTATTTATGCTGTAGATATGCAGAAGTCGAGCCCGGCGTTGGCAGATATACCAGTAGTGCGGGAATTTCCAGATATTTTTCCAGATGAGATCCCAGGATTACCTCCGGTTCGTGAGGTAGACTTCAGTATTGATCTTACACCAGGTACCTTCCCTATTTCGAGAGCTCCGTATAGGATGGCACCCATCGAACTAAAAGAATTGAAAGCACAATTAGAAGATCTTCTGGCCAAGGGATATATCCGACCTAGTGTATCTCCTTGGGGCGCTCCGGTGCTGTTTGTGCGGAAGAAAGACGGTTCGATGCGATTGTGTATAGACTACCGGCAGCTGAACAAGGCAACGATCAAGAATAAATATCCTTTGCCTAGAATTGATGATCTATTCGATCAGTTGCAGGGATCTTTGGTCTATTCGAAGATTGATTTACGTTCTGGGTATCATCAGCATAGAGTTCGAGATGTAGATATACCGAAGACAGCATTTCGAACCAGGTATGGACATTACGAATTTATTATCATGCCTTTTGGTTTAACCAATGCTCCTGCGGTATTTATGGGCTTGATGAACCAAGTGTTTCAGAAATATCTGGATGAATTTGTCATTGTTTTCATCGATGATATTTTGGTGTATTCAAAGAATAGAAATGAGCATGCAGAGCATCTCAGAATTGTTTTGCAGACGTTGAGAAACGAGCGACTGTATGCAAAATTGTCAAAGTGTGAGTTTTGGTTGAATCGAGTTGTATTCTTGGGGCATATCATTTCTGGAGATGGTATTTCTGTAGATCCGAGTAAAGTTGAAGCTGTGATCAGTTGGTCGAGGCCGACTTCTGTACCAGAAATACGCAGTTTCATGGGCCTAGCCGGATACTATAGAAGATTTATCAAGGATTTCTCCAGTATTGCAAAGCCAATAACTCAATTGACGCAAAAGAATGCACCATTTGTTTGGTCAGAGGAGTGCGAGTCTAGCTTCCTAGAACTGAAGAAAAGGCTGACTAGTGCTCCAGTACTGATGATACCTTCTGGTACAGGTAATTTCGTTGTATATTGTGATGCTTCTCATAGAGGTTTGGGATGTGTGCTTATGCAGCGAGGCCATGTGATCGCATACGCCTCGAGACAATTGAAGCCACACGAGATTCGATACCCCATTCACGATCTGGGATTGGCGGCTATCGTATTTGCATTAAAGATTTGGCGTCATTATCTCTACGGCGAGAAATTTGAAATCTTTTCCGATCACAAGAGCCTAAAGTATCTATTCTCTCAATCAGAACTGAACATGAGGCAGCGTAGATGGCTTGATCTTTTGAAAGACTTTGACTGTGAAATCAAGTATTATCCAGGGAAGTCAAATGCAGCAGCAGATGCCTTGAGTCGTAAGGTATGTTCTTTGTCCTTATCGACGATAGGTGTTAACAAGTTAGTTGAAAATTGCTGTACATCTGGATTAGAATTTGATACAGTTAGTAAGCCACTACGACTTTTTACAATCCAAGTTGAGCCCAATTTGATTATAAGGATCAAGGAAGCACAAAGAACTGATCAGAAGTTAGCATTCTTAGCACAAAGAACTGATCAGAGGACGCGTTTGCTCTCCAAAGAGCTCTTTGAGGTGCAAATGAATGTCAGCAGCATTCTTTGCACCCTCAGAACGCCTCTGCAGCTCATCGTTCATAGAAGTTAGCATATAACACCTGGCTATCAAGTCATGGTCACACCATTCCTTGTAAGCCTGCAATTCCTCAGGAGTGCAGTCAGTCGGAGCCTAAACAGGGGGCGACTGAGTCAATGTATATGTTACCCTTTCCGAATTCAAGACTATTTTCAAATTTCTTAGCCAAGTGAGGTAATTAGGTCCAGTTAATATGTGTTTGTCGAGTATTACAGATATCGAATTGCGCATCGAAGACATTGTTGATTTGTACTGAAAAGTAAAACAGATAAATGTTGATGACTATTTTAAATATTTAGTAAGATATGAAGTTTGGACTTTTACTTCATAAATATTTGCTCCCACTGTTTTGACATCTTTCACTACCCTCTAGTGAAAACGGGAAACTCCTTTCCTCAGTAGGTACGTAAGGTCCAATTAGCGAATTGTGATCCCGAATAATATCAGCCAATCACAATTCCTAAAAGTTAGTTTCCAATTGCATCACAATGCAACCCTCTACGTAAACTTTTGTCTCACGTTTGATGAGGACCCAATAATATGACGTCGTTCATCTTTACGTGTCAAGCCTAACCCATCGATGTTGAACCTTAATGGACGGTCGCCATGAGTTCCCTCAATAATATGAGCCGAAATCATGGGAGTTCCACGTAGTTCACATCGCCATGTCAATGGATGTCACAGCTTTCCGGCACCCAGGGCCCCCTCAATAATATGAGCCGAGCCCCGAGTACGGGTAGCGTTCATCATGCATCCATTGTCGATGGAAGACAAGGAAATTATAAACAAATTTATAATTCCCCTTTTCGGACTTGATATTAATTTTGAATCTTATTCAAAATGAGGGTTTTTAATTTTGAAAGGTCTCATCATTAATTTTATTTTAAAAGCTCGCCATGTTTGATCGTATGGTTGTCGGATTCATGCAACTTTGTTATTATAATAATAATAACGCACATACTCATTATTTATAACATATCATGCATATATTATAAATAGAAAACAGTACAAGGATGATCAATTGCCCCAAAACTAATGGCCCGTGTGAGCTAAACACGGGCCTAGGTCCAATCCTAGGGTAAATGCACGGGATGCAAATGCAACTACATTATTACATTAGCATCCAATATTACATGTGTTCGATCTTCATAATCACCAAGGCCACCATCTTCCAATCTTGATCTTCCACTATTCTAATATTTACAATTAAATATCCATGGCACATAGGGATACATCTCATGGGGTGGGAACGGGCCATAAACCAAGCCCACTTTAAATTGATAATTATTACAATCATTCAACACAAATATCCTAGCATACACCTAGCAAATTGGGCTTGGGCTTTTGATCATCCTTCATGCATAATATCACATATCATACACCATCAATTAATTATCACTATAATTAATTGATCCAATATTATATATCTTGATCCAATCACTAACCGCCACAATTATAAATTAAATTAACAAAGTATACAAACTCCTTTGTCTACTTTCAAATTAATTTATTTATAATCGAATTTCTTGTAAATCACAATTTACTATAAATAATTAAAGTCCTACTTCAATTATTTATTTTATGAGAAAATATGTGCAACAATTGTAAATTTAAACTTAAGGGCCCAAAGCCCATTTTTCACCAAAAATATTTTGGCCCATTTAAATTTCACAAATTATGTTGGTCATCCAATGGCCCAACATCTCAAGGCCCATGACACTAAGATTGTCCAAAACACTTTTGGAAACCCTAGTCGTCATGCCCGTCGCCAGAGCTCCGTCGTCGGATTCCGGCAACAAAAAAATTTTTTATTTTTTTTATTTAAAACTGGAATTTTCGGGCAGCCCCTCGGGCTGCCCCTTGCTGCCCGAAATTCTCGGGCAGCCCCTCGAGCAGCCCTCGGGCAGCCCCCGAAAAATTATTTTTTTTTTTTTGTTTTTGCTTCAAAAATTTCGGCCTTGATGTTTTATTGCACCAAAAAATCTCAAACGGTTAGAAATCGATCTCAATACAATATTACGTAAATATAGCACAAAAACCGTAACCTTAGCTCGGATACCACTTGAAAGTGGACCTGGTTACGGTGGCCGGAAGCGCAACGGAAGTCAAAAATTTTAAAATTTAGCAAGAATTTTCGGCCACCCTAGGTTATGTGCAATATTTACAAAATAACACCATACATAGGATGTTTAGAAAATATACCTATCAATCTTTAAAGGATTGATGAATGGCACCAACTTTGTTGTCAAACAACAAAGCTCTTCAAGGCATGAAGATCTACAAGCTCCTCCTCCAAATCCTTGAAACTTTCCTTCAAATTAGGCCCACCACAAGCTATGTAAAGCCCTTCTTGCTTTGCACTAGAAAAGCAAGAAGATTTTTCAATGAGAGGACTTTTATTCTCCAAAACTTGAAGAACAAAAGAGAGAAGAAAATTTTTTTTTTTAGAGAGAAGACAAAAAATTTCGGCCAAGTGATGTGGAATAATGGAGAGAGGATGAGTCTTGGGGTTGCAAAAAGTTAGATACAAAAGTTGCATGCCTTTGCAATTTTTTAATCAAAAGTATTCAAGACTCTTCACCTCCCAAGCATGCAAATCCTAGCATGTCTCACATATATTATATGGTTTTTAACACATTAAAAAACCATGGACTAAATTTTAATTATCTCAAACATATTTGAGATTAATTAAATACTACTTGAATTTATTCAAGTCCCACTAGTTAAATAATTATTTTAATTGAGCTCTACAAGACTCAATATTATTTAATTAATTCAACACTTGAATTAATTTAATTATTTAGACTCTACTAGGTCTACTAGTGTTTAATTAATTCAACACTTGAATTAATTTAATTTAGTCCCCAATAATGTTTATGAAAATCACAATTTTCAACTACATTATTTACTTGGCCAAATTTTAATCTAGGAACACTTCCATAAATTAAAATTTATATTTCTCTCATAGAAGTCATACTTCTATTTTTCTTTACACTTATAAACTCATTTATAAGTCGTTCAACACATTGAACTATTTTTACTTCTCATCGGGATTTACAAAGCTAGTACTTGTGTGGCCCTCAATGGTTCATTGATACAACTAGCCGTGGGTTCACATCTCTATGTGATTCGGACTAAAAATGTCCTTATTCGAGCATACCCCAATTGCTCTATTCTTACTTATCAACTCCTTGATAGTAAGAACGTCAGAACTCAAGTCTGATAGTACCCAACCAATCACGTTAAACGCCTAGCAGCATCGCTTACGTGATTCCCTAGGTATCACATGATAGTGCCTGCAAGAACCATTCAATTATGGTTAGCGTACAGTACGGTCCCTTCAACTCATATATCCCGACCGATTCGACAACTATTGGTTTATCGAGAGTTGTCAATGAATCGATACTATGTGTCATGTTGTGGTTGAATCGATGGTGTAATCTATGAAACCCCTTTCATAATTACCACCATACTCTGATCAGAGATTTCAACCCACACATACATGAAAAACACATAGGATATCCATACCCGTAGGTAAGCGGTGAATCCCCGACTACAACGCATCGACTCCTATGTGTTTCGACAGAACACCCAACCTTGCCACCTGATGACCCCATGAGAGTCGGTAAACAAGTCAAAGTGTAATTCTAGCACATAGAGTCTCAATGTTGTCCCGGGTCATAAGGACTAATTCTGTACAACCATAAACCAGGACTTTTCCACTCGATAAGTGAGAACCACTTGGAAAGTCCTTTTATGGAGGGTTGTTCAGTGCACTCTACAAGGAGCACCTATCTGCATGTTCGGACATCACAATGTCCCCTACCAATGAAACATGGTACTCACATCGCAGATACTAGTCTCTAACTCGAGCGGCCTTTATCCTTCTTACTGGCGGCTGAATCGACTAGGAACGGTTTAGAATATACAGTATTCCAAATATGAGTTTCATGATACTCATCATATGAGCATCTCATATTCTTTTTACTATTTGTATATTCAAGGGCTTTATCTATGCAACTAGCATGGGTATACAGATAAAGATGTGCCATAATAATAATTTCAAATATTATTAAAATAAAGATTGCTTATACATAGAGTTTCATTGTGAACACTCGGCCAACACTTGGCTCGACGGGCACCTACTCTAACAATCTCCCACTTGCACTAGAGCCAACTACCCATATGCATAAAACCCATTGATTCGCGATGCTTGTCGAATAATGGTCCAGGTAAAGGCCTAATTAGTGGATCAACAACATAATCTGCGGAGCCGACTTTGTCAATAGACACTTCTCTTCTTTCCACAATCTCTCCGAGGATGTGGTACTTTCTCAATACTAGTTTGGATTTCTGATGAGACCTTGGCTCCTTTGCTTGAGCTAAAGCTCCCGTGTTGTCACACAACACCGGGACAGGAGCAACTCCATTAGGAATGACGCCCAACTCTTGGAAGAAATTCCTTATCCAAACAGCCTCCCTTGCTGCATCCGATGCAGCAATGTATTCGGCCTCTGTGCTGGAATCCGTAGCATTGTCTCGCTTGGAACTCTTCCAAGAGACAGCAGCACCATAGAGCATGAATACAAAATCAGAGGTTGACTTCAAGTCATCGATACCGCTTTGGAAGCTAGAGTCGGTATAGCCTTCAAATTTTAGTTCTCCACCCCATAGACCAAGAACAATTTATTGGTCCTTCTCAACTACTTGAGGATGTCTTTCACAGCTTTCAAATGTGGAAGACCGGGGTTCGATTGATATCTACTCACTACACTTAGTGCGAAAGCCACGTCAGGACGTGTAGATATCATCCCATACATGATGCTACCAATTGCCGAAGCATACGGAATGTGTGTCATCGTCACTATCTCTGCATCAGTCTTGGGAGACAGACTTGGATAGGGACACGCCATAACACACTGGTAGATGTCCTCTCATGGACTCACCCATCGAGAACCGCTTCACGATGGTATCAATATATGTGGACTGGGTGAGATCAAGCAATCCTTTCGATCTATCTCTATAGATCTGTATCACAATACAAAAGATGCTTCACCCAAGTCCTGCATCGAGAACTTACTCTGTAACCATATCTTAGTTGATTGCAACATTCCTACATCATTCCCAATGAGTAGAATGTCATCAACATAAAGTACCAGGAATGTCACAACACTCCCACTGACCTTCTTATACACACAGGGTTCCTCAGGATTCTTAGTAAATCAACTCTTTGATTGTACTATCGAATCTGAGGTTCCAACTCCTAGATGTCTGCTTTAGACCATAAATAGATCTTTGAAGTTTGCATACCATATGCTCACTTCCGATAGATGTAAACCCTTCAGGTTGAGACATGTAAATCACTTTCTTAAAATCCCTATTAAGAAAGGCTGTCTTAACATCCATCTGCCATATCTCATAGTCATACCATGCAGCTATGGCTAGCAAAATCCTTATGGACTTGAACATTGCGATTGGGAAAAGGTTTCCTCAAAGTCAACTCCTTGTCTTTGAGTACATCCTTTTGCCACCAATCGCGCCTTGAAGGTCAACACCTTCCCATCCTCCCCAAGTCCCTGTGGGAACAGTTCCCACAGGTGGATCCACAAGATCCTACACTTGGTTCGAATGCATGGAATTCAACTCAGATTCCATTGCTTCAAGTCACTTGGATGAATTGGCATCAGATAACGCTTCCTTGAAGGTCCTTGGATCACATCCATGGTTAGGCTCATCATGGCCCTCTTCAAGAAGCTGACCATACCTCATAGGTGGTCTCGAGACTTTCTCGTACCTGCTAGGAGCTTGTATCTCCTCTCTTGGCTCATTGGGTGTGGGTTCTATAATTGCGGGTTTCTCTCGAACCTCTTCGAGTTCTATCATCTCCATTTTTCTATCCAATAGAAAATCCTTTTCCAAAAAGGTTGCATTCCTAGAAACAAAAACCTTTGTTTCTTGGGGATGATAGAAATAATATCCAACTTAATTCCTTGGATATCCCACAAAGTAACATAAAATGGATCAACAATCCAATTTATCTCCCATTACCTGCTTCACATAAGCAGGGCTCCCCATATTCTAAGATGAGAATATTTGGGAGGCTTACCCATCCATATCTCATATGGTGTCTGCCTTTGAATGGACATTTAATGGAATATCTTTTAACTTTAAGTTATAGAGATCGTTTTCAAGTTCTCAAGTACCAATTAAACATTCATTCTTGTAAATGTTGCAAACACCTTTGCTAAATAAACAAGAATATCCATTTTTATCACAATAGAAATGGAAACAATGTTTTACACCAAACAGGTACAAACAAAACATCTCTTAAAATTAACTTAAAGTCATTGTTCAACAATAAGTAAACATCCTTAATAGCCTTGGTAGCAACTCTTGCTCCATTGCCCATCCTCAAGAAGGTCACACCTTTCTTAAGCTTCCTACTTCTTCCCATCACCTGTAACCCATTACAGAGATGTGAGTCACAACCGGTATCTAATACCCAAGAAGTAGAGTTAATTGAAATGTTTACTTAAATTTAGAACTTACCGTTTCCAGAACACTTCTGGGCCAGATATTCCTTGCAATTTCGCTTCCAATGTCCAAGCTTCTTGCAGTGATGACAAACATCACCAGTCTTGTCAGCCTTAACTGGTCTGGCTGTCTCAACAGGATTCGGAGATTGCCTCAACAAGGGCACGTTCTTTTTGGGACGTTGGAAAGAACTCTTCTTTCCCTTCCCATGTGGATCAATCTTCGTACCAGATGAAGAACCCACATAAAGAACCAACTTCTCTTTCTTGATGGTGGATTCAAACGTAACAAGCATGTTCACCAACTCCTCAAGGGTCGGTTCCATCTTGTTCATGTTGAAATTCACCACAAAAGGATCAAATGAGCTAGGCAGCGATAACAGCAACACGTCGGTGGTCAACTCCGAAGGCAAGATCAGATCCATGCCAACGAGCTTGTCCACGAGCCCGATCACCTTTAGGCCATGCTCATGGACCGAGGTCCCATCTCGCATGCGCAAAGTGATCAGCTCCTTGACGGTAGCATGCCTAAGAGGACGCGTTTGCTCTCCAAAGAGCTCTTTGAGGTGCAAATGAATGTCAGCAGCATTCTTTGCACCCTCAAAACGCCTCTGCAGCTCATCGTTCATAGAAGTTAGCATATAACACCTGGCTATCAAGTCATGGTCACACCATTCCTTGTAAGCCTGCAATTCCTCAGGAGTGCAGTCAGTCGGAGCCTCAACAGGGGGCGACTGAGTCAGTGTATATGTTACCCTTTCCGAATTCAAGACTATTTTCAAATTTCTTAGCCAAGTGAGGTAATTAGGTTCAGTTAATATGTGTTTGTCGAGTATTACAGATATCGAATTGCGCATCGAAGACATTGTTGATTTGTACTGAAAAGTAAAACAGATAAATGTTGATAACTATTTTAAATATTTAGTAAGATATGAAGTTTGGACTTTTACTTCATAAATATTTGCTCCCACTGTTTTGACATCTTTCACTACCCTCTAGTGAAAACGGGAAACTCCATTCCTCAGTAGGTACGTAAGGTCCAATTAGCGAATTGTGATCCCGAATAATATCAGCCAATCACAATTCCTAAAAGGTAGTTTCCAATTGCATCACAATCCAATCCTAGGGTAAATGCACGGGATGCAAATGCAACATTTACATAAGCTTCCAATATTTACATGTCTTCGATCTTCATAATCATCATGGCCACCATCTTCTAATCTTGATCATCCACTATACTAATATTTACAAATAAATATCCATGGCACATAGGGATACATCTCATGGGGTGGGAGCGGGCCATAAACCAAGCCCACTTTAAATTGATAATTATTACAATCATTCAACACAAATATCCTAGCATACACCTAGCAAATTGGGCTTGGGCTTTTGATCATCCTTCATGCATAATATCACATATCATACACCATCAATTAATTATCACTATAATTAATTGATCCAATATTATATATCTTGATCCAATCACTAACCGCCACAATTATAAATTAAATTAACAAAGTATACAAACTCCTTTGTCTACTTTCAAATTAATTTATTTATAATCGAATTTCTTGTAAATCACAATTTACTATAAATAATTAAAGTCCTACTTCAATTATTTATTTTATTAGAAAATATGTGCAACAATTGTAAATTTAAACTTAAGGGCCCAAAAACCATTTTTCACCAAAAATATTTTGGCCCATTTAAATTTCACAAATTATGTTGGTCATCCAATGGCCCAACATCTCAAGGCCCATGACACTAAGATTGTCCAAAACACTTTTGGAAACCCTAGTCGTCATGCCCGTCGCCGGAGCTCCGTCGCCGGATTCCGGCAACAAAAAATTTTTTTTTTTTTTTTATTTAAAACTGGAATTTTCGGGGGGCTGCCCCTTGCTGCCCGAAATTCTCGGGCAGCCCCTCGGACAGCCCTCGGGCAGCCCCCGAAAAATTAATTTTTTTTTTTTTTGTTTTTGCTTCAAAAATTTCGGCCTTGATGTTTTATTGCACCAAAAAATCTCAAACGGTTAGAAATCGATCTCAATACAATATTACGTAAATATAGCACAAAAACCGTAACCTTAGCTCGGATACCACTTGAAAGCGGACCGGTTACGGTGGCCGGAAGCGCAACGGAAGTCAAAAATTTTAAAATTTAGCAAGAATTTTCGGCCACCCTAGGTTATGTGCAATATTTACAAAATAACACCATACATAGGATGTTTAGAAAATATACCTATCAATCTTTAAAGGATTGATGAATGGCACCAAATTTGTTGTCAAACAACAAAGCTCTTCAAGGCATGAAGATCTACAAGCTCCTCCTCCAAATCCTTGAAACTTTCCTTCAAATTAGGCCCACCACAAGCTATGTAAATCCCTTCTTGCTTTGCACTAGAAAAGCAAGAAGATTTTTCAATGAGAGGACTTTTATTCTCCAAAACTTGAAGAACAAAAGAGAGAAGAAAAATTTTTTTTTTAGAGAGAAGACAAAAAATTTCGGCCAAGTGATGTGGAATAATGGAGAGAGGATGAGTCTTGGGGTTGCAAAAAGTTAGATACAAAAGTTGCATGCCTTTGCAATTTTTTAATCAAAAGTATTCAAGACTCTTCACCTCCCAAGCATGCAAATCCTAGCATGTCTCACATATATTATATGGTTTTTAACACATTAAAAAACCATGGACTAAATTTTAATTATCTCAAACATATTTGAGATTAATTAAATACTACTTGAATTTATTCATGTCCCACTAGTTAAATAATTATTTTAATTGAGCTCTACAAGACTCAATATTATTTAATTAATTCAACACTTGAATTAATTTAATTATTTAGACTCTACTAGGTCTACTAGTGTTTAATTAATTCAACACTTGAATTAATTTAATTTAGTCCCCAATAATGTTTATGAAAATCACAATTTTCAACTACATTATTTACTTGGCCAAATTTTGATCTAGGAACACTTCCATAAATTAAAATTTATATTTCTCTCATAGAAGTCATACTTCTATTTTTCTTTACACTTATAAACTCATTTATAAGTCGTTCAACACATTGAACTATTTTTACTTCTCATCGGGATTTACAAAGCTAGTACTTGTGTGGCCCTCAATGGTTCATTGATACAACTAGCCGTGGGTTCACATCTCTATGTGATTCGGACTAAACATGTCCTTATTCGAGCATACCCCAATTGCTCCATTCTTACTTATCAACTCCTTGATAGTAAGAACGTCAGAACTCAAGTCTGATAGTACCCAACCAATCACGTTAAACGCCTAGCAGCATCGCTTACGTGATTCCCTAGGTATCACATGATAGTGCCTGCAAGAACCATTCAATTATGGTTAGCGTACAGTACGGTCCCTTCAACTCATATATCCCGACCGATTCGACAACTATTGGTTTATCGAGAGTTGTCAATGAATCGATACTATGTGTCATGTTGTGGTTGCATCGATGGTGTAATCTATGAAACCCCTTTCATAATTACCACCATACTCTGATCAGAGATTTCAACCCACACATACATGAAAAACACATAGGATATCCATACCCGTAGGTAAGCGGTGAATCCCCGAATACAACGCATCGACTCCTATGTGTTTCGACAGAACACCCAACCTTGCCACCTGATGACCCCATGAGAGTCGGTAAACAAGTCAAAGTGTAATTCTAGCACATAGAGTCTCAATGTTGTCCCGGGTCATAAGGACTAATTCTGTACAACCATAAACCAGGACTTTTCCACTCGATAAGTGAGAACCACTTGGAAAGTCCTTTTATGGATGGTTGTTCAGTGCACTCTACAAGGAGCACCTATCTGCATGTTCGGACATCACAATGTCCCCTACCAATGAAACATGGTACTCACATCGCAGATACTAGTCTCTAACTCGAGCGGCCTTTATCCTTCTTACTGGCGGCTGAATCGACTACACTACAACAATAAATGGTTATTGTGACACTTTTTTGTAGACACTTTTAATTAAATGTTGTTACAAATACTTAATAATGACACTTGTAAAAAAATTAATAATGTGTAAAATAAAAAACCATATTAGATTAGTTATCATGACATTTTTAATTGATGTCATCTTTTATATAGAGGGAAACAATTACTTTTCCCACATCGTAAAAAATCGTTAAAAACTAAAAAAATTCACTATAAATAAGTGTGAGAATATTTGGTTTAGATAAATATTGAAGGAGGGAAAATAATTGTCTACCTCCATATAAAGAATGACATCAATTAAAAATGTCAAGATAACTAATCTAATATGTTTTTTTATTCTCACATTTATTTTATCTAATTTCCCTCCTATATTTATCCAACCCAAATATTCCCACATTTGTTATTGTCACTATAAATAACATACACTACACTTTTAGTTGTCATTATAAATGATTTAACTGACATATAAATTTGTCATTATTACTATAATAACAAGACATCTATAAATGTATTTAAATATGAGTTTTCCTGACATTTAAAATTGTCATTATATGAATTATTAGTAACACGTGTGAAGTTGTCATTAACATCTTATAATGACATTAAAAAATGTCACTAAGTTTAAGACGACATTGGAATAGATGACATTTTTTGGAGGTGTCACTAAAACTTAAATGTCACTAAATATTGAATATGATGACATTTATGAATGTCACAATAAGCATTTTTTCTTGTAGTGCTAGGAACGGTTTAGAATATACAGTATTCCAAATATGAGTTTCATGATACTCATCATATGAGCATCTCATATTCTTTCTACTATTTGTATATTCAAGGGCTTTATCTATGCAACTAGCATGGGTATACAGATAAAGATGTGCCATAATAATAATTTCAAATATTATTAAAATAAAGATTGCTTATACATAGAGTTTCATTGTGAACACTCGGCCAACACTTGGCTCGACGGGCACCTACTCTAACATGTCTGTGGTTGCAAATATCCCATCGATATAAATCGATAACTGTGAGGGATAAAAGCCTATGGTCGTTGATCAACTAATTGCATGCAATGCTCTAACTATGATTAATCAATCCAATAAAACATTTGAACTCTGAATAGAATTTAAAGCCGTCGTTTCACAATCTTATTTTCTCTTGTATTCCCTTTTAACAATAGTGAGATATACAATACCTCCAATAGATAGTCAATGGGATCAATACATAACAATGAATCAATTGAAGGGAATATCACTTTGAAACCTTTAAAACACAATACATATAACATCATGTGAGCAAAAGGATGAAATTCCACTTACAAACCAATAGAACACCTCAAACTTAGCTCTTGGTACACCACCTACAACAATAATCCATAAACAACACCAATATCAAGTCTATATCCACAAACTCAAGTCAAATAATCCATTATACCAACAATAACAACACCCTATAACAACTCATCTCCAAAAACCATGATAGAATCGCACCAAAAACTTACCTAAGCTTCATTATACCACGGAGAACGTCGATCTCAGGTCGGAAATCCAAATAACTCCAAGAATCAAAGGTAGGAAGCAAAAGAAATGGAGGAAAACCCTTGGTAGATGAGAGGAAATCTCGAAAAAGGTAGATAGGATAGGATAAGATATGGCCAACAACTCCAAAAAGTAGCTAGATTACTCGCCCATACTTACACCGCGGGTGCGGTCACACAAGCACCGCGGGTGCGCTATGCCTTCGGCCAACCAAAAATAATTCCCATGCACGATGACCGCGGGTGCGGTGCACACCGCGGGTGCGGTCCTTGCACTGCCGCGGGTGCGGTGATGCCACGGCCTTCAAATTCCAAAATGATGAATAGTACACCGCGGGGGCACTCCTCTAAGAGCGCGGGTGCACTCAAGCCACGGCAATGAACAGTACTAAATCAACTAAAATCGATCCGAAACGCTGAAACGAACAATCAACACCAACTAACACCTCAATAAAATAATAACCAATAATACTATAGCCCAAAACACAACTCTAAACATCTAATCACATAACCCAAATAACATACGAAACTTAAATCGTACCGTACACCGGGCTCGGCTATTACATAACACCATCAACATCTCAATAATCCAACAACAATACCATTAAACCCAAAGAATCAACACCATCACAAACCTATATCATCTCACACACCAAAACCAAGAAATAACCAAACCAAAAGCTTACCTTAGCTTCCTTGATCCCAAAATAATCTTGCTCTCAACACAAATAACTAACAAGAAGCTTGGATTAAAGAAAAGAAATGAGAAGAATGGAACCCTAGCTCTCCCTAGAGAAGAAGAATCGAGAAGGAGGAGTAGAAATGAGGAAAAATGAGACAAACTCTTGAATATAAACACTTAAAATCCGAAAACACATTTTTGGTACTGTGCCCGGCGCTCGGACGGTCGAAAATTACCGCTCGGGCGCTAATGATTCTGCCCAAAACCCAAATTTCCAGAAGTAGTGGCGCTCGGGCAGCCAAACATTACCGCTCGGTGCCACTCTGGGCACTGCCACGTTAAAGATCACTTCAGAAACGCCTCTTCCCTTCCGAATTAGAAAAAGCTGTAAACTACAAAGTTGTAGCCCTATGTCTTTCCTTGAATCCCTCCAAATTTCAGATCATTTGGAGGTCTGCGTAAAAAGTAATGCTAAATCTCCAAACATGTGTCACTGGAGGAACGACGAAACGCACGACACACTTCGGGGCACTTTTGGCTTATCTTCCACAATGATTTGAACAAAACTCAAAATAAGAAAGTTATAGTCTTATGTCATATCTTTCTAATGGAAAAGGCCTCATCTCATTTGGATCAATATACAATTTATCATGAATTTAATCGTAACGCCGCTACAATAGCACTACACATCATCTATAAACAACCATACTATAAATCCTAAATCGAAATTCTTACATCCAAACTATACTTAAACTTGACCAAGTAGTCAATAAACTTGTGAAAACTTAAACCGTACCGTACACCAGGCTTGACTATTACAATCTACCCTCCTTAGAGGAATTTCGTCCCTGAAATTGACGTCACTGCGCAAACAACTCGGGATATTTCTCTCTCATCTCATCCTCTTGTTCCCACGTGGCTTCTTCAATCAAATGATTCCTCCAAAGGACTTTAACAATGCCGATCTCTTTGATTCCTCCAAAGGACTTTAACTCTGCGATCCAGAATCCGGACTGGAATCTCTTGATACGTCAAATTCGGCGTCAAGTCCAATGGCTCGTGGCGAAGAACATGGGAAGGATTCGAAATATACTTCCTGAGCATCGAAACATTAAAAACATTATGAACTCTGTCAAGATCTGGCGGTAGGGCTAACCTGTAAGCTCGATCACCAACTCTATCCAAGATTTCAAATGGGCCAATAAATCTCGGACTCAACTTTCCTTTCTTGCCAAACCGCATCACACCCTTGAGAGGTGCTATCTTCAAGAACACATGGTCGCCAACCTCAAACTGCAATGGTCTACGACGCACATCAGCATAACTCTTCTGTCTCGACTGTGCTGTCTTCATTCTCTCTCGAATTACCGCAACAACATCAGCTGTCTGTTGGACCAACTCTGGACCCAACATCTTCCTCTCACCAATCTCGTCCCAATACAAGGGAGATCTACACTTCCTGCCATAAAGTGCTTCATACGGTGCCATGCCAATCGTTGCTTGGTAGCTATTATTGTACGTGAACTCAATTAGAGGCAATTTGGAATCCCAACTACCTGAATAATCAATAATTACAAGCTCTGAGCATATCCTCTAAAATCTGAATAACTCTCTCTGATTGACCGTCGCTCTGGGGGTGATATGTTGTACTAAAAGCTAACCGTGAACCCATAGCTCTGTGCAAACTCTTCCAAAACTCGGAAGTAAATCTAGGGTCACGATCAGACACGATCGACACAGGAACACCATGAAGTCTTACAATCTCTGCTATGTACTCTTCGGCATACTGGTTCATGGAATACGTCATTTTGACTGGGAGAAAATGCGCTGACTTGGTCAATCGATCAACAATAACCCAAATAGAGTTAAAACATTTCTGCGTTCTAGGAAGACCAGTCACGAAGTCCATCGTAATATGCTCCCATTTCCATTGAGGAATCGGCGATGACAACAATGTCCCAGCAGGTCTCTGATGCTTGATCTTCACCTGCTGACAAGTTAGGCACTGAGAAATAAACATGGCAATATCTTTCTTCATACCTAGGTCACCAATAGAGTCTACGAAGATCCTGATACATCTTGGTACCACCTGGATGTATCGAATATGGCACGGTATGTGCCTCTGTCAAAACGTCTCGCCGAATATCATCACCAACAGGAATAAAAGTACGCCTCTAAAATTCACCAAACCATCTCAATTCATCCCAAACTCAGAATTACCTCTCTCCTCTGCTGTGGCTCTCAACTCTGTCAACTGTAAATCACTGACCTGCTCTCTACAGATCCTGTCCGTCAATGTAGCCCGAATGACCAATGCTGAAAAGCGAGCAATGGTTCTTGGAACCACCAAAGCTATCTCCTCTCGCTGCAAGTCTAACAACAAGGGCTTCTAAATCAAAGAATTCAAAGAAGAACTCGACTTACAGCTCAATGCATCCGCTACAACATTCGCTTTCCCTGGGTGGTAACTAATAGTCATATCATAATCTTTGACAAGATCTAACCACCGTCTCTGACGCATATTGAGTTATTTCTGAGAAAACAAATACTTCAAACTCTTGTGGTCCGTGAAGATTTCACACTTTTCGCCATATAAATAATGTCTCCAGATTTTCAGGGCGAAAACCACAGTTGCCAGCTCCAAATCATGCGTAGGATAATTCTTCTCGTAGTCCTTCAACTGACGAGAAGCATAAGCTATAACTTTCCCACGTTGCATCAGCACTGCACCAAGACCCTTCTTTGACGCGTCAGTATAAACAACAAAGTCCTCTGAACTACTGGGCAATGCAAGTACCGGAGTTGTCGTCAATTTATCTTTCAACTCTGGAATCCACTTTGGCATTCATTGGACCACTCAAACTTCACAGTCTTCCTCGTCAGATTGGTTAATGGCAGGACAATCTTGGAAAAATCTGAAATGAAACGACGATAGTAACCCGTCAAACCAATAAAACTGCGTACCTCTGATACAGTGGTAGGGATAGGCCATTTCTGAATCGCCTCAATCTTTGTTGGATCAACAGCTATACCATCCTTCGAAACAACATGGCCTAAGAAAGAAATCTGCTCCAACCAGAACTCACATTTCTTCAACTTAGCATAAAACTTCTTCTCTCTCAATAACTGAAGAACAACTCTGAGGTGCTCTACATGAAGCTCTCTGGTCTTGGAATAGATCAGTATGTCATCGATGAAAACAATGACAAAGCTATCCAAATAAGGCTTGAACACTCGGTTCATCAGGTCCATGAAGACTGAAGGAGCATTGGTCAGACCAAAAGACATCACAAGAAATTCATAATGACCGTACCTGGTTCGGAACACCGTCTTAGGGATATCAGACTCCCTAACCTTCAACTGATAATAGCCAGATCGCAAATCAATCTTCGAAAACACGGTTGCCCCTTGCAGCTGATCAAACAAGTAATCTATCCGTGGCAACTGATACTTATTCTTGATAGTCACCTTATTGATCTCTCTTTAATCAATACACTGCCGCAAAGTCCCATCTTTCTTCTTGACAAATAGAACCATAGCTCCCCAAGGCGAAGAACTCGTTCGAATGAAACCTTTATCCAAAAGATCCTGCAACTCCGTCTTTAGCTCTTTCATCTCTGTAGGGGCTATTCTATACGGAGCCTTGGAAATAGGAACCGTACATGGAACTAGGTCAATCACAAACTCCATGTGACACCTCTGACCTCTTTAAATAAAATACACAGCGGAAATTAAAATTTTCTTTAAAATACGGAAGGAGTTTCAAAATACATTTCTTCAAACATCTTTACAAAATAACAATACATGATCATTTGAATGACATAACAAAATACAAAACATCATGCCTATGATCATGCCAAAATCTTCCTTCCAACGGTGTATGCATATGACCCCCTGTCCACAGTCAACGTCCCGGGCCGCCACTCTGATCTGCATCACATGAAATAACTGAAATGAGAATAAATCTCAGCAAGTGGAACTCTTACATAGCATTGACAATAAACTCTGTAAAACATAGCTTTGAAATCATAAATACCATCAACTTTGAATCATAAACTCTGAACATGAATATCATAGCAATAGCATATAAATGAGATGGTATTTCTCTTTACTCTGGTTGGATTGATATCAATAGTATCTCTGCTCTGGGGTGCTCGTATCCCAAATCGATATAAACCGATAACTCTGAGGGATATAAGCATATGGTCGTTGATCAACTAATTTCATGCAATCTCTGACTATGTATCTATCAATCCAATAAAACATTTAAACTTTTTCTTGGCATTAATAATCACTTTGAAACTCTTTCTTTTCTCTTGTATTCCCTTTGAACAATAATGAGACATAAAAGTCTCCAATATGCATAGCAATGGAATCAATACATAACAATGAATCAATTGAAGGGAATAACACATTAAAACCTTTAAAACACAATACATATAACATCATGTGAGTAAAAGGGATGAATTTCCACTTACAAACCAATAGAACACCTCAATCAAAGCTCTTGAACACCACCTACAACAATAATCCATAAATAACACCAACATCAACTCTATATCCAAGGATCCGAGCTAAATCATCCATAAATCCACAAGAACCACAAACCCAAGTCAACTCTTAACTCAAAACCTTAAAAGAATCGCACCAAAAGCTTACCTTAGCTTCCTAGCACCAAGGAGAACCACAATCTCAAGTCGAAACGCAAACTAAACGCTTGAATCGAAGATAGGAAGTGAATGAAATGGATGAAAACCCTAGGAAATAGAGAGAAAATCGAAATGAAAGAGGAGGAAAAAGAGTAAAGTGAAGCAAACCACTCCAAAAAGTAACTAAATTTCTCGCCCATACCTCCACCGCGGGTGCGCTGCCACAAGCACCGCGGGTGCGCCTATCTCACAGCACAAACACAAAATTCTGGAACACTCGGACCGCGGGTGCGGCCCTACAGACACCGCGGGTGTGGTCATCACCGCGGGTGCGGTCCTTGCACTACCGCAGGTGCGGTCCTGCCACGGCTTCCCAACTCCAAAACCATGAATAGTACACCGCGGGGGCACTCCTCTAAGAGCGCGGGTGCACTCTGGTCACGGAAATGATCAAAACTCAACCAACTAAAATCGATCCGAAACTCTGAAACGAACAACCAACAACAACTAATACCTCAAGACAATAATAACCAATAATACTATGGCCCAAAACACAACTCTAAACATCTAATCACATAACCCAAATAACAAGCAAACTTAAACCGTACCGTACACCGGGCTCGGCTAATACAATCTCCCCTCCTTAGAGGAATTTCGTCCGCGAAATTGACGTCACTACACGAACAACTCAGGATACTTCTCTCTCATCTCATCCTCTGGTTCCCACGTAGCCTCCTCGATCAAATGGTTCCTCCAAAGGACTTTAACAATGCCGATCTCTTTGTTCCTCAAAACTATAACTCTGCGATCCAGAATCTGAATCGGAATCTCTGGGTAAGTCAAATTCGGCGTCAAGTCCAATGTCTCGTGGTGAAGAACATGGGAAGGATTCGCAATATACTTCCTGAGCATCAAAACATGAAACACATTGTGAACTCTGTCAAGATCTGGCGGTAAGGCTAACCTGTAGGCTCGATCACCAACTCTGTCCAAAATCTCAAATGGACCAATAAACCTCGGACTCAGCTTACCCTTCTTGCCAAACCTCATCACACCCTTGAGAGGTGCTATCTTCATAAACACATGATCGCCAACCTCGAACTGCAATGGCCTACGACGAACATCTGCATAGCTCTTCTATCAAGACTGCGCTGTCTTCATCCTCTCTCGGATCACAGCAACAACATCAGCAGTCTGCTGGACCAACTCTGGTCCTAACATCTTCCTCTCGCCAATCTCATCCCAATACAAGGGAGATCTGCACTTCCTGCCATAAAGTGCCTCATACGGTGCCATGCCAATTGTCACCTGGTAACTGTTATTATACGTGAACTCAACCAAAGGCAACTTAGAATCCCAGCTACCTGGATAATCGATAGTACAAGCTCTGAGCATATCCTCTAGAATCTGAATAACTCTCTCTGACTGACCGTTGCTCTGAGGGTGATAAGCTGTACTAAACGCTAACCGCGAACCCATAGCTCTGTGCAAACTCTTCCAAAACTCTGAAGTAAACCTGGGGTCACGATCAAACACGATCGACACAGGAACACCATGAAGTCTAACAATCTCTGCAATATAGTCCTCAGCATACTGGTTCATGGAATGCGTCGTCTTGACTGGAAGAAAGTGCGCTGACTTGGTCAATCGATCAACGATAACCCAAATGGAATTGAAACCTCTCTGCACTCTGGGAAGACCACTCACGAAATCCATAGTAATATGCTCCCACTTCCACTGAGGAATCTTCAATGATAGCAATGTCCCAGCAGGTCTCTGATGCTCGATCTTCACCTGCTGACAAGTAAGGCACTGAGAAATGAACAAAGCAACATCTTTCTTCATACCTGGCCACCAGTAAAGTCGACGGAGATCCTGATACATCTTGGTACTGCCTGGATGAATCGAATATGGCGAAGTATGAGCCTCTGTCAGAATGTCTCGTCGAATATCATCGCCAATAGGAACCCAAATACGGCCTCTGAAAGTCACCAAACCCTCTCCATTCAGCACAAACTCTGAGTTACCTCTCTCCTCTGCTCTAGCTCTCATCTCTGTCAACTGAACATCAACAGTCTGCTCTCTACGGATCATGTCCGTCAATGTAGCCCGAATAACCGACGCTGAAAGGCGAGCAATGGTCCCCAGAACTACCAAAGCAATCTCCTCTCTCTGCAAATCCATCAACAATGGCCTCTGAATCAAAGAATTCAAGGAAGAACTCGACTTACGACTCAACGCATCAGCCACAACGTTCGCCTTCCCTGGGTGATAACTGATAGTCACATCATAATCTTTGACAAGTTCTAACCACCTCCTCTGCCGCATGTTGAGCTCTCTCTGAGAAAACAAATACTTCAAACTCTTGTGGTCTGTGAAGATCTCACACTTTTCGCCATACAAATAATGTCTCCAGATTTTCAGGGCGAAAACCACAGCTGCCAGCTCTAAATCATGCGTCGGATAATTCCACTCGTTATCCTTCAACTGGAGAGAAGCATAAGCAATGACCTTACCTCGCTACATCAGCACTGCACCAAGGCCTTTCTTCGACGCATCGGTATAGACAACAAAATCCTCAGAACCACTGGGCAATGAAAGAAAAAGAGCTGTCGTCAATCTATCCTTCAACTCCTGGAATGCACTCTGGCAATCGATGGACCACTCGAACTTCACAGTCTTCCTCGTCAATTTGGACAATGGCAGGGCAATCTTGGAGAAATCTGAAATGAAACGACGATAATAACCAGCAAAACTAAGGAAACTGCGTACCTCTGAGACAGTGGTAGGAATAGGCCACTTCTGAATCGCCTCAATCTTCACTGGATCAATTGCTATGCCATCTTTCGAAACAACATGGCCTAAGAAAGAAATCTGATCCAACCAAAACTCACACTTCTTCAACTTAGCAAACAACCTCTTCTCCCTCAACAAACGGAGAACAACTCTGAGATGCTCTGCATGAAGATCTCTAGTCTTGGAATAGATCAAGATGTCGTCGATGAAAACAATGACGAAGCTATCCAAGAATGGCTTGAACACGCGGTTCATCAGGTCCATGAAAACTGAAGGGGCATTGGTCAGACCAAAAGACATCACAAGAAACTCATAGTGACCATACCTAGTCCTGAATGCCGTCTTAGGGATATCGGACTCCCAAACCTTCAACTGATAGTAGCCACACCGAAGATCAATCTTCGAAAAGACAGTAGCACCATGCAATTGGTCAAACAAATCATCAATCCGTGGCAACGGATACTTATTCTTGATAGTCACTTTGTTAAGCTCTCGGTAGTTGATACACAGCCGCAACGACCCATCTTTCTTCTTGACAAATAGAACCGGAGCTCCCCAAGGCGAAGAACTCGGACGAATAAAACCATTGTCCAAAAGATCCTGCAACTGCGTCTTCAACTCCTTCATCTCGGTAGGGGCCATTCGGTACGGAGCCTTAGAAATAGGAACCGTACCTGGAGCTAAATCAATAACGAACTCAACATCTCTGTCCGGCAGCAAACCCGGAACATCATCCTCAAACACATCAGCAAACTCCCTCACCACATCGATATCATCAATATTCAACTTAACCACACCATCCAAATCCACAATAGAAGCAAGAAACCCATCGCAACCTCTACACATCAATCTCTCAGCCTCAAGACATGAAATAAAAGGAAGGACCAGCGAAGTACCTGCACTGGCGAGCGAACCTCCCTTATTGCTATCATCTGCAAAAGTCACCGTCTTAGCAACGCAATCGATAACAGCACGATAGGTCGACAGCCAATCCATGCCAAGAATAACATCAAAAGCAATCATCGGAATCACAATCAAATCAGCAAAGACCTCTCGCTCATCAATACGAACAGGGCATGCATACACAATAGACGTCGGGCACAACACGTCCCCCGAAGGCAATAAGACATTCAACTGGAGGGGAAGAATAGAAGGAACTATACCCAAAGATCTCAAAAACAATTCAGACATAAAAGAATGAGTGGCACCAGTATCAATCAAAGTCGTAGCTACTCTGCCTGAAATTAAAATAGTGCTAGAGATCACAGAAGAATCATGATTAATACCTTCCTTGGTCATCGCAAAGATGCGACCCTGAACCTTCTCTTGGCTAGCTCCTCTTGGACAATCTCGGGCAATGTGGCCTGCCGTGCCACAACGATAGCAAGAATGAGTGCCAAATCTGCACTCTCCCCTATGATGTCTCCCACACTTGGGACATAAAGGCTTCTCGGGATCAGATGGAGCAACTGGAACTGTCGGTGGTCTAGGATTCGAGTCCATCTTACCTTTCCCCTTGAATCGATCTCTGCCACGCTGACTAGAACTCTGTCCCCTCTGAGCAATCGCCTGATGTCTCGCCTGCCTCTCCCTGGCAATGTCCTTCTCGTCCTGCTCGGCCAACAAAGCCTTGGACACGATCTCCTTGAAAGTCACAGCCTTGGACATATTGATATCTTGACGAATCTCAGCTCTAAGGCCTCGAATGAAATGAGCACCTTTGTCTTTGTCGTTGGAAGCAATGTACGGAGCAAACAAGCAACCCTCTTCAAACTTCAGAATATACTCATCCACATTCAAACTCCCCTGTCGAAGCTCCAAGAACTCCGAAACCTTCCTCGCTCGAAGTGCGTCGGGAAAATACTTGTCATAGAACAACTCTGTAAACTCTGACCACTTCAATGTCGAGACATCAACTCCAACCTTGGTCGCATTCCACCATATGCGAGCAGCTTTAACCAACATGAATACAGCACAGCTGATACGGTCTCTGTCCTCGTAGTGGAGATGAT
Source organism: Primulina eburnea (assembly GCF_022965805.1). Lineage (NCBI taxonomy): Eukaryota > Viridiplantae > Streptophyta > Magnoliopsida > Lamiales > Gesneriaceae > Primulina > Primulina eburnea. The sequence goes on along the minus strand of NC_133101.1, from coordinate 34,188,951 downwards.
CGAAGATCGCCACTAAAGCCTTGACCCACTCGACTGCAACTAAAGGATCGGTGCTCCCTGAAAATTCCGGCGGATCCATCCTCTTAAAAGCAGAAAATATGGCATCAGTGCCAACAGCCTGAGCAACTTGCCCTCTTGCTTGACCTCTGCCTTGACCTGCTCCTTGCAATCGGAGCAACTGCTGGATCTGCTCACTGTGGACCTTGGCCTGCTCTTTCAATAACTTGCCGAACTCATCGACAACTCTCGAGGAAGAACTATCCTCACCCTCTACTGCTTTCCTCTTAGGTGGCATCCTCTACTCTACAATGGGCTCACAAAAGACATATCATTATATAACAATGGATAGATGCAAGAAAACATACCCGGACAGTTGAAAGTAGACGAAGTCATATGCATTGGTCCGAAGAACACTGCTCTGATACCACTAAATGTGACACCTCTGACCTCTTTAAATAAAATACACAGCGGAAATTAAAATTTTCTTTAAAATACGGAAGGAGTTTCAAAATACATTTTGTAGTATCCCGATGCCTAATTTGAGTTAATTATTGGATTAATTATATTTCGGTGGGATCGGAAGGACCGAACAGAGTTCGGATCGTCCGAAGCGGGTTCGGATCGTCCGATCAGGGTTCGGATCGTCCGAAGACAGGTGGCTGGACACGTGGAAGACATGCAGAGTTCGGATCGTCCGATCAGGGTTCGGATCGTCCGAAGACAGGTGTCTGGACACGTGGAAGACATGCAGGGTTCGGATCGTCCGATAAGGGTTCGGAAGGTCCGAAGTGTACAGTGGATCGGATCGTCCGAAGTGGATCGGATCGTTCGATCGTTGTCTATAAATAGAGGCGCGAGGCTTCATTTGTTACTCGCCAATTCCGAGTGTTCCAGAGCGTTTTAGCCGTTTCTGATGGGTTTCTAGTCTTTTCCCGAGGATTAGGCACTAGCGGGGAGCTACTGGTTTTGTAGCGGAGCTGTGCTCTAGTTGGGAGCTAGCGGCATCAGTGGGCTGACTACGGACGCAGACTTGATTCTAGGACTGATTGCTAGGATCTACTGGTTTGAGGTACGAAAGTACTATCCGAGATAGCAGGATTGAGTATGCTTTACTATGTGTTGCATGTTTATATGTTGCATTATTATCTGTCATATGATGCATGGTTTATTATGCGGCATTTGCATAATCATGTTGAGCCTGACTATTTTTGAGATAGCCTGTTGAGAGGGTGCTCAGCCCTCGTTTGTTGTGGATGGTTGGACCCCGTTGGCCGACGGTGGTCAGGTCACCGGTATATCCACAGGTTTATTTTGGTATGGGAGCCACCTCCTGGTGCGACGGCGCAGAGTGCTACATACCTTGACGTCATTTACCTGAGCAGTATTTCGATATACCCAGATCCTGGTATCCAGTACATTTTGCTTACATGCATGTCATAGTCTTGTATACTCATGCTTTCGGTGCTGAGCGTTTTATGCTCACGTCCTCGGTTTATCTCTGTTTTGGACACCCTATTCGATGGGGCAGGTCTCAGGTTGGACGGTCCAGGAGGGAGTGGACAGGGAGCTGGCAGAGGTTGACCTGTAGTTGTTGGTATTTGTTCTTGGTATTTAGTTCGATCTGGTTGTTTAAGTATTTTGTACTTACATATTCGATTGGGTTGTATTACTGTTTTTCCGCTATTTACCTGATTCAGTTTTAAATGTTAATTTTGCATGCTTAAGTTCTGATTAGTAGGTGATTCTGGAACGGGTCACTACATTTATGGTATCAGAGCATGCATTAAGATTTTGGGATTTAGAACTGTTCTTTTGGGTTTAATCTCTGGTAACTTTTGTAGCAAAGAGATGTCTGGTTTTGACGACGATGCTAGTAGTCATGGCAGCGTTGGACGCTGGGGAGACCGCGACGATCGGGAGCGTCGTCGAGAGCATCGAGAACGTCGTCAACACCGTCGTGATGAGCCTCGGAGTTTTAGTATGCATCGGTTCTTGCAGATGGGGCCGAAACCTCTTTCAGGCGGTGAGACCCCGGATGTTGCGGAGAACTGGCTTGAGAGGATGGAGAGCTGCTTCAAGACTTTTCAATGCTCGGCGGAGCAGCAGATTGATACCCTTGATTTCTTGCTGGAGGGTGGTGCGCGCAAGTGGTGGAGGTCTACCTCTGCACCGATAGTTCAGCGACAGGGTCGAGTTCTTTGGGCCGATTTCCGAGCCGCTTTCATGCTGCTTTACTTTCCGCCAGCTCTTCTGCAGACCAAGGCGATTGAGTTGATCAATCTGAAGCAGGGAAGTTTGTCTGTTGATGAGTATCAGCAGAAGTTCTTTGAGTTGCTTCCGTATGTTCCGCATGTCAGTGACAATGCTATGGCCAAGTATAACCATTTTCTTCAGGGCCTCAATCAGGAGATTTATGATCGGGTTGTTGTCTGCGATGATCCGACATCGTATGAGGGCCTTGTAAATCGTTGTCGCCAGGCTGAGGGCAGTTTGTTGAGAGGTCAAGCCATGCAGTCTGCTCGTCCTACTAGTTCTTTGGGTCCCCGCGCCCAAGCATTTAAGAAGGCTGGATCTACTTCTTCTTCCTCTGGATCTGGAGGAGTTCACCATTTTGGGAAGAAGAGGGGCCCGTGTCAGCACTGCGGGAAGGATCATCCGACGGAGCGTTGTCGCAAGGTTGCGGGTGCTTGTTACAAGTGCGGTGAGATGGGCCACATGAAGAGAGATTGTCCACAGACGGGCGGAGGATCAGGATCTGGTTCTCAGGCTTCAGTTCATCAGAGGCCACAACAGGGACAGTCTACTCAGGGTTCTAACCTCCGACCGCGTACTCAAGGGCAGGTCTTTGCTCTTAACCAGGATCAGGCTGCTGAGGAGAACGAGAGAGTTATCGCAGGTTTATTTTTATTATGTGGATTACCTGCTTACGTTCTCATTGACACTGGTGCATCTCATTCATTCATATCTGCGAGATTTGCTAAGCGTCATGCATTACCTTTCACTTCTTTGGACGTTGTGGTATCTGTTTCTACACCGATGGGTCATTCGGTGCTAGCTAGACGTCTAGTTTTAGGTTGTCCTCTAGAATTTGAGGGTAATGTTTTAATTGCTAATTTGATGATTCTTGCGATGGAGGATTTTGATTGCATTCTGGGAATAGATGTGCTGACTGTGTTTAGAGCTACTGTGGACTGTTATCAGAAGTTTGTGCAGTTTCGTCCAGTTGAGGGCGACAGTTGGTTTTTCTATGGAGAGGGAGCGCGACCCCCGATGCCTGTGGTTTCTGCTCTGAAAGCCTGTCGTGCTTTAGAGTCGGGCGGGGAAGGCTACCTTATCTATGCTATTGATTCGTCCGCAGATAGTGTCGGTATCAGTGACATTCCAGTGGTTTGCGATTTTCCGGATGTTTTTCCCGAGGAGATTCCTGGTTTTCCTCCCGTTCGGGATGTGGATTTCGGCATTGATTTAGTGCCAGGCACGGCACCAATCTCTAGAGCTCCTTATCGTTTAGCTCCATCGGAGATGCAAGAATTGAAACAGCAGTTGCAGGATCTTCTTGACAAGGGGTATATTCGACCCAGTGTGTCCCCGTGGGGAGCACAAGTTCTTTTTGTCAAAAAGAAGGATGGTTCTATGCGGCTCTGCATAGATTATCGGCAGTTGAATCGTGCGACGATAAAGAATAAGTATCCGTTGCCACGGATTGATGATTTATTTGATCAACTGCAAGGTACCTCTGTGTATTCCAAGATTGATTTAAGGTCTGGTTATCATCAGCTTCGGGTTCATCAGGGAGATATATCGAAGACTGCATTCAGGACCCGGTATGGGCATTATGAGTTTCTGGTTATGCCTTTTGGGGTGACGAATGCACCAGCAGTTTTTATGGATCTGATGAATCGGGTTTTTCGGGAATTCTTGGATAAGTTTGTTGTGGTGTTTATAGATGATATCTTAATCTATTCGCATGATCAGCAAGAACACGCACAACACTTAAGGATTATTTTACAGACACTTCGCGAGAATCAGCTTTATGCGAAGTTGAGTAAATGTGAGTTTTGGATTGACAGGGTTGTATTCCTTGGTCATGTCATTTCTAGCAAGGGAGTTTCAGTTGACCCAAGTAAGGTGGAAGCGGTATTGAACTGGTCGCGTCCGACGACAGTAGCCGAGATCCGCAGTTTTCTGGGATTGGCTGGGTATTATCGCCGTTTCATTGTCAACTTCTCTCAGATTGCTAAGCCACTCACTCAGCTCACTCGGAAAGATGTTTCATTTGAATGGACATCAGAGTGCGAAGAGAGTTTCTTGGAACTTCGCAGACGTTTGACATCTGCGCCTGTTTTGGCTTTACCGTCTGGATCTGGTGGTTTCAGTGTTTACACCGATGCCTCTTTACAGGGACTAGGGTGTGTTCTGATGCAGAATGAGCATGTGATTGCTTATGCGTCGAGACAGTTAAAGCCTCATGAGGAAAACTATCCTGTTCATGATCTGGAATTAGCAGCGATCGTTTTTGCTTTGAAAATCTGGCGCCATTATCTGTATGGTGAGCGATTTGAGATTTTCACCGATCATAAGAGTTTGAAGTATATGTTCACTCAGGCTGAGTTGAACATGCGTCAGCGTCGTTGGATGGATCTACTCAAGGATTACGATTGTGAGATCAAGTATCATCCAGGATCTGCGAATCTCACGGCCGATGCTCTTAGTCGCAAGGTGAGATTGTCTGCTCTTCAGACTTGTGCTGTATCTGGGATTATTCAGGATTTCTGTTCGATGGGATTCAATTGTAAGCATCGGAAGGGAACGGAGAGTATCCGTATAGCTACTATTTTGTCTGAGCCAGTTTTGTATTCTCGGATTAGAGATGCTCAGATGTCTGATTCTAAGATTCAGAAATTAGCTCGGTTGGCTGATGGAGATAATACTTCTGGTTTCCACTATCAGTCCGAGGGTCTTTTGTGCTTATCTGGTCGTGTTGTTGTACCGGAAGATGACACTTTGAGGGAGGAGATTTTTGTCCCAGGCTCATCGTAGCAAGTTGAGTGTTCATCCAGGGAGCAACAAGATGTATAAGGATTTGAGGACTCGATTTTGGTGGAAAGGTATGAAACGTAATGTTTATCAGTATGTCTCCAAGTGCCTTGTCTGTCAGCAGATGAAGGCTGAGTATCGACGACCTGGAGGTTTGTTGCAGAATCTTCCTATTCCGGAGTGGAAGTGGGAGCATATCACGATGGACTTCGTGACTCACTTGCCTATGTCTGTGGGGAATAGAGATGCTATCTGGGTGGTAGTGGATCGGCTTACTAAGTCTGCCCATTTTCTTCCGTATAACAGAGATTTCACTTTCGATCGGATGGCACGGTTGTACATTCAGGAGATTGTACGGTTTCATGGTGTGCCCGTGAGTATCGTTAGTGACAGAGATCCTCGATTTACATCTAGATTTTGGGGCAGCTTTCAGCAAGCTTTGGGCACTACCTTGAGTTTAAGTACTGCATATCACCCAGAGACTGACGGTCAGTCAGAGAGGACTATTCGTACTCTTGAGGATATGTTGAGATCTTGTGTGATGGATTTCGGGCCAGCTTGGCAGGATCATCTGCCGCTGATAGAGTTTGCATACAACAACAGTTTTCATAGGAGTATTGGTATGTCTCCGTTTGAAGAATTGTATGGTCGACGTTGTCGTACTCCTCTGTTCTGGGAAGAAGTCGGAGAACGACAGGTCGAGGGTCCAGAATTGATTCAGCAGGCCATGGACAAAGTTCTTGTGATTAAACAGCGGATTAAGACTGCTCAGGATCGACAAGCGAGTTATGCGAACTCCAAGCGCAGACCTCTTCATTTTGATGCAGGCGAGAAAGTGTTTCTCAAGGTATCACCTTTTCGGAGGATTCTGAGATTTGGACTCAAGGGTAAGCTATCTCCGAGATTCATTGGTCCTTTTGAGATCTTAGAATGTGTGGGAGATTTGGCCTACAGATTAGCTTTGCCACCGTATCTGTCTAGAGTTCACAATGTGTTTCATGTGTCCTTGTTGAGACGATACGTAGCGGATGAGTCTCATGTTTTGCATCCGACAGAAGTTCAGCTGAATCCGGATTTGTCTTTTGTGGAAAGACCGGTTTCGATCTTAGATCGGAAGGATAAGGTACTGCGGAATAAGACTATTCCTCTTGTCTTAGTGCAGTGGCAGCGCCGAGGTACTGAAGAAGCTACTTGGGAACTAGAGAGTCGCATGCGGTCAGAGCATCCAGAGTTGTTCTAGTTGTAGTATTTTCAGTAATGATTGTAATTTCAGTTGTACTTTCAGTTGTAATTCATTCTTAAGTTGAATGTATTGTTATTCAGAATTGTCATTCTTCAGACTCGATTTCGCGGACGAAATCCTTTTTAGGGGGGGAGAATGTAGTATCCCGATGCCTAATTTGAGTTAATTATTGGATTAATTATATTTCGGTGGGATCGGAAGGACCGAACAGAGTTCGGATCGTCCGAAGCGGATTCGGATCGTCCGATCAGGGTTCGGATCGTCCGAAGACAGGTGGCTGGACACGTGGAAGACATGCAGAGTTCGGATCGTCCGATCAGGGTTCGGATCGTCCGAAGACAGGTGTCTAGACACGTGGAAGACATGCAGGGTTCGGATCGTCCGATAAGGGTTCGGAAGGTCCGAAGTGTACAGTGGATCGGATCGTCCGAAGTGGATCGGATCGTCCGATCGTTGTCTATAAATAGAGGCGCGAGGCTTCATTTGTTACTCGCCAATTCCGAGTGTTCCAGAGCGTTTTAGTCGTTTCTGATGGGTTTCTAGTCTTTTCCCGAGGATTAGGCACTAGCGGGGAGCTACTGGTTTTGTAGCGGAGTTGTGCTCTAGTTGGGAGCTAGCGGCATCAGTGGGCTGACTACGGACGCAGACTTGATTCTAGGACCGATTGCTAGGATCTACTGGTTTGAGGTACGAAAGTACTATCCGAGATAGCAGGATTGAGTATGCTTTACTATGTGTTGCATGTTTATATGTTGCATTATTATCTGTCATATGATGCATGGTTTATTATGCGGCATTTGCATAATCATGTTGAGCCTGACTATTTTTGAGATAGCCTGCTGAGAGGGTGCTCAGCCCTCGTTTGTTGTGGATGGTTGGACCCCGTTGGCCGACGGTGGTCAGGTCACCGGTATATCCACAGGTTTATTTTGGTATGGGAGCCACCTCCTGGTGCGACGGCGCAGAGTGCTACATACCTTGACGTCATTTACCTGAGCAGTATTTCGATATACCCAGATCCTGGTATCCAGTACATTTTGCATACATGCATGTCATAGTCTTGTATACTCATGCTTTCGGTGCTGAGCGTTTTATGCTCACGTCCTCGGTTTATCTCTGTTTTGGACACCCTATTCGATGGGGCAGGTCTCAGGTTGGACGGTCCAGGAGGGAGTGGACAGGGAGCTGGCAGAGGTTGACCTGTAGTTGTTGGTATTTGTTCTTGGTATTTAGTTCGATCTGGTTGTTTAAGTATTTTGTACTTACAGATTCGATTGGGTTGTATTACTGTTTTTCCGCTGTTTACCTGATTCAGTTTTAAATGTTAATTTTACATGCTTAAGTTCTGATTAGTAGGTGATTCTGGAACGGGTCACTACACATTTCTTCAAACATCTTTACAAAATAACAATACATGATCATTTGAATGACATAACAAAATACAAAACATCATTCCTATGATCATGCCAAAATCTTCCTTCCAACGGTGTATGCATATGACCCCCTGTCCACAGTCAACGTCCCGGGCCGCCACTCTGATCTGCATCACATGAAATAACTGAAATGAGAATAAATCTCAGCAAGTGAAACTCTTACATAGCAATGACAATAAACTCTGTAAAACATAGCTTTGAAATCATAAATACCATCAACTTTGAATCATAAACTCTGAACATGAATATCATAGCAATAGCATATAAATGAGATGGTATTTCTCTTTACTCTGGTTGGATTGATATCAATAGTATCTCTGCTCTGGGGTGCTCGTATCCCAAATCGATATAAACCGATAACTCTGAGGGATATAAGCCTATGGTCGTTGATCAACTAATTTCATGCAATCTCTGACTATGTATCTATCAATCCAATAAAACATTTAAACTCTTTCTAGGCATTAACAATCACTTTGAAACTCTTTCTTTTATCTTGTATTCCCTTTGAACAATAATGAGACATAAAAGTCTCCAATATGCATAGCAATGGAATCAATACATAACAATGAATCAATTAAATGGAATAACACATTAAAACCTTTAAAACACAATACATATAACATCATGTGAGCAAAAGGGATGAATTTCCACTTACAAACCAATAGAACACCTCAATTAAAGCTCTTGAACACCACCTACAACAGTAATCCATAAATAACACCAACATCAACTCTATATCCAAGGATCCAAGCTAAATCATCCATAAATCCACAAGAACAACAAACCCAAGTCAACTCTTAACTCAAAACCTTAAAAGAATCGCACCAAAAGCTTACCTTAGCTTCCTAGCACCAAGGAGAACCACGATCTCAAGTCGAAACGCAAACTAAACTCTTGAATCGAAGATAGGAAGTGAAAGAAATGGATGAAAACCCTAGGAAATAGAGAGAAAATCGAAATGAAAGAGGAGGAAAAAGAGTAAAGTGAAGCCAACCACTCCAAAAAGTAACTAATTATCTCGCCCATACCTCCACCGCTGGTGCGCTGCCACAAGCACCGCGGGTGCGCCTAGCTCACGGCACAAACACAAAATTCTGGTACACTCGGACCACGGGTGCGGCCCTACAGACACCGCGGGTGCGGTCCTTGCACTACTGCAGGTGCGGTCCTGCCACGGCTTCCCAACTCCAAAATCATGAATATTACACCGCGTGGGCACTCCTCTAAGCGCGCGGGTTCACTCTGGTCACGGCAATGATCAAAACTCAACCAACTAAAATCGATCTGAAACTCTGAAACGAACAACCAACAACAACTAATACCTCAAGACAATAATAACCAATAATACTATGGCCCAAAACACAACTCTAAACATCTAATCACATAACCCAAATAACAAGCAAAGCTTAAACTGTACCGTACACCGGGCTCGGCTATTACACTCCACATCTCTGTCCGGTGGCAAACCCGACACATCATCCTCAAATACATCTGAGAACTCTCTCTCGACATCAATATCATCAATATTCAACTTAATCATTCTATCCACATCAACAATAGATACCAAAAACCCATCACATCCTCTGAACAACTTCTCAGCCTCATGACATGAAATAAAAGGAATGACCAACGAAGTACCTGCACTGGCGAGCATACCTTCCTTATTGCCATCATCTGCAAATTTCACCGTCTTAGCAACGCAATCAATCACTGCACGATAGGTTGATAGCCAATCCATGCCAAGTTAATATCAAACGCAACCATCGGGATAACAATCAATTCGGCATAAACCATTCGCTCATCAATTTGAACAGAGCACGCATACACAATAGATGTCGGGCACAACACATCCCCCGAAGCCAAAACAACATTAAACTGGAGGGGAAGAACAGAAGGAACTATACCAGAAGATCTCAAAAATAGTTCAGACATAAAAGAATGAGTAGCACTTGTATCAATCAATGTCGTAGCTACTCTGCCTGAAATTAAAATAGTACAAGAGATCACAGAAGAATCATGGTTTATACCTTCCTTCGTCATGGTAAAGTTGCGACCCTGAACCTTTTCTTTATTTGTTCCTCTAGGACAATCTTTGGCAATGTGGCCTGCAGTGCCACACCAATAACAAGTGTGAGTACCAAATCTGCACTCTTCCCGATGATGTCTATTGCACTTGGGACACAATGGCTTCTCGGGATCAGATGGAACTGTCGGTGGTTTAGGACTCGGCTCTAACTTGCCTTTCCCCTTGAAACGATCCCTTCCTCTTTGATTAGAACCCTGGCCTCTCTGAGCAATGGCCTGCTGTCTCGCCTGTCTTTCCCTTGCAATGTCTTTCTCATCTTGTTCGGCCAACAAGGCCTTAGCTACAATCTGCTTGAATGTCACAGCTTTGGACATATTGATGTCCCTTCTGATCTCTGCTCGAAGGCCTCTAATGAAATGAGCACCCTTGTCTTTGTCGTTAGAAGCAATATATGGGGCAAACAGACAGCCCTCCTCGAACTTGAGAATATACTCATCGACATTCATACCTCCTTGACGAAGTTCTAGAAACTCAGTCACCTTCCGCGCTCGATGTGCATCTTGGAAGTACTTGTCGTAGAAAAGATCAGTGAACTCCGGCCACTTCAATGTCGAAACATCCACACTAACTTTGGTAGCATTCCACCAAATGCGTGCAGCCTTGACTAACATGAACACTGCACAACTGATTCTGTCTTTGTCTTCATAGTTGAGATGATCAAAAATAGCCTCAAGAGCTTTGATCCACTCTACAGCTACCAAAGGATCAATGCTACCTGCAAATTCTGGCGGATCCATCCTCTTGAAAGCAGTAAAGATCCCATCGGTTCCCACTGCCTGAGCCACTTGGCCTCTACCCTGTCCTCTACCTTGACCTGTACTTTGCATACGGAGCAACTGCTGGATCTGCTCACTATGGACCTTGGCTTGCTCTTTCAGTAGCTTGCCGAACTCATCAACAACTCAAGAGGAAGAACTATTGTGGGGACCCGGACGCTAATCATCTTCTTACTCATTATTGGGATTTAATTATCAGTTATGATAAACAGGGCCTAAAAATTTTTCTTTTTAAAATGTAACTGCGGAAGGTAATGGAATCTAAACAATATACATCTCTGTATAAAAACTACAGTTCAGTAGAAAAGTACAATACTGTACAACCTAAGTCTAAGGTTCAATTACTAAATTCAAGTAATAAACCAAGTCTTCTACAAGTCCGGAATCACCACGCTAACTCGTCTTCTCTCATCGTCATCTCGACCTTGATCCAGCCCCACCTGTTGTCATGCACACATACAAAACAAGACAACAGCCGGATAACTCCGGTGAGAATAAATCCCAGTATAAAACATGGTAAACATGCATATACACATAATGATTCATGGAACATGCTGTCATGAATAAAAGCAAAGACAATAGTAATAGATTTCATCATCTATGAACTCTAATCTAACTAAACATGCAATTCAAATCAGATAAACATGCATGTAAATAGTCTAAATCATGAAACATGCTGTCATGACTGAAAGTAATAACAATAGGTTCCATAGTCTATGAAACCAATTCATCTACGCATGCTGTTCTAATCAAATCATGTCTAGACTTGACTCAACTATAACTCTAGGGATCCCGGGGTGAATAAGACGTCACTGGCTGTCACCTACCCAACCACTCGGGGCGACTGTACGTCTTATTCCTAGACTTCGGTCCGAGCTGTATCGACGGCTGGCAATAGGAGTAATGGCTACTCCTAAGTTGAGATACACCGAACGTCTAGAAGTCTGACTAATGGCTGTCAAGACTTTCCTATCTTAAATGCAATGAATAACAATCTGTAAACAAAGCATAATCATATTCATAACTGAATATCACAATTATCTTACATGCTTGAATACAATTCTATAATCAAAGCATAATCAGGTAACAATATAAACAATAATCTAGTATGTGATTTTATTGAGAAACTCAAATTAATCTAATTTGAGTTATGCTTCCCGAATATCACATGAATTATACCTTTGTCGTCCCGGTCTGAGGAAGATGATGACCTGTATTCAAATCTATCCATATCAAATCTGAAATGACAATATCGAATACGCTGTATCAGTGAATAACTCAATACACAACCTGTTCTGATCAATACTCAATTCAGTACATAATCTGACCAATATCTGAACAAGGCGCAATCTAATTCACTACTGAATCTGATCAATACACAATCTGATCAATCTAAATAAACTGATGTTTCGACGGCATAACAATACAGTCTTGATATCCCGTCAATCTCCACATCACAAATATAATATCAGAATCTATAATCAATACCAGTACAATTCATAATCTGAATATCTGTACATATAAGATTAGTCATAACACAACTCTGATATTAATCTCAATCAATTCAACTCTGAAAGCCATAACAATTGCATAACCAGTCTATTCTTTAATCTGACTTCACTTATACACTGTCTAGTGTAGCAGAAACATCATATCTGATTCATATTCAATTCTGACAATATCGTAAATTCAAATAATGTCTAAACGTAACAAAACTTACGTCCAGTTGTAGCCTGCGTTGATAGGAACACACTACTGAAGTCGGATTCAAAATCAGACGGACGGATTTCTCACAATAGGCGTAAGGATTTCTCGTAATCTTTCCTCGACTTCTTCTCGTTTTTCCCCTTTCTGAATTCTGAAGAAAGAAGGAATTTATATATATATATCATACGTTGCATGCACGAGGACGAGTGGCCTCATCCCTCCTATTACACGTCTCGCGCAGCGGCACATTCTGTCCGAAGGCTAGCTTATCTCCATTGGCGCTCGGGCGGTAACTTTCTACCGCTCGGGCGCCATACGTTCTATCCAATTTTCTTACTTATGGTGTGTTGGCGCTCGGGCGGTCTTTTTCTACCGCTCGAGCGCCGAAGGTTCTGTACAAAATTCTTATTTTTCTTGCACCGACGCCCGGCCTCGTCATTTGAGTTCGTATGACTTCACTCATGTCAATTAATCAACGTCTGATTATAATAATTAAATCTTGGGCATTACATTTCTCCCCCTCTTAGATCTGAGTTCGTCCTCGAACTCGCAAGTATCAATTCAGATATCTCAGAAGAAATGGATCTAGAGTTCAAATCAAAACTCATCTCAATGAACCCGTTCTGAAATCTTTTTCTTGAATCAACCTCTGATTTCAATCTATACTAAGGCTTTATGAAGTATGCTATCATAATACTTCTTAACTAACTCTGACAGAGTCCATCTAGCCATGCTGGTTATACAACATCCGTATAAACCAATTACAATTCATAACACCCCCATACCAGTAGTTGTTATCCAATCGGTTTATCCTCGTCAAGGACCTATACAGTCTTTAGCTTCAAAGACCCATCGTCATCATCCGACGTTGGTTTCTTGAATCTGTTCATTCTGAACTATCTTTATCTTCCTTCGAATTTTCTTCAACCGAGATAGAAATCTGTAGTATTCACTGTATACTGTCTTGACTATAACTATCCCATTATCAATCTGATAAGACGATAGGTATTGTCACATAGTGATACTAAGTCATATCTATTAGTGCTAACATCCAGCACTATATAGCTCTACCAAAATCTTCCAATATCTGGACCATACATTCGGACTGTCTGCCAGTTGTAACACAATCTAAGAAGAAACTCATGATATACTATATCACAAGTACAAAATTAACCAGAAAATCACAATCTGATATACTCTATCTCAACATTCTATTGATTCTGATCATTCCTCTGACATCAATCTGTGTCATCTGGTTCTGTTTGTACGTTATCTGGTACAAACTAATAGATATAGATTGATCAATCTGTCAATCATAATCATATCATCTTACCAACTAAAGCAAATGGCGGTAATGTCATTACTAAAGTCATAGAAATTCACTTCTATATCTATTCAGAAATATACAATTCTGTAATAAATCTTCTGATTTCTATCTTTCAATCTTTATCTAGTGGCAATTCAGACATATCGGTACAATTTCTGCCCTAACTGATTTAATCTGTCTATATCAAACTGTCTGTTATCCGAATGAAAACTGAATCCATCACTGTGCATGTCTGACACTACCTGCTGATATCTGATTCAAACTATTCGGTATAAACAAATCAGTTAATAATATAAGTTAAAGAAGAAATACCTACCTGGTATTCGGCTCTGACTCCCAATATCAATTCTGTTATACAATTCTGAAACACTCTGACACATTCTGATTTCATTTCTGAGCTGCTGTAACTCTAGCAATTAACTCTGATACAATTGAACTGTATATAATTTCAACGGTTCATAACAATCTGTATCATAAACTGATTCAAAACAACAGTAATATCCAATCAGATACGAAATATCAGTAACCTATACAGATCTAGTGAGTTCATTGAACTCATAAAACGGTAATCTCTGGCAATAAGATTGCTTCTGATTAATCAAACATGTCTTCATGTCATTCTGATCAACTGTTATATCTCATCTGCAAATAAAATATGCTACCCAAAACAATATAAAATATCTCAAATACTGATTTAGAACAATAACAATACCCAGCAGATATAAAGCAACAGTCGAATAAAATAATCTGCCCAATCAGAAAAAATACATTTCTGAAATTTCTGATATTTCTGAACTTTCTGGTCTTTCTGACATCAGTCTCGTTCTCAGTTACTGATCTCTGTCTCAACTGTATCAAAATCTATCTGTATACTAACTTCAGATACCGCATATTCTGAATACAATCTGTTTCAAGCGGAATTCTTATCTGAATAATTTCTGTATACAATACTCACAGTTCTCAGAATATTCAACAAAATCTTTAAATATTCAGTATAATTTCCAACTACTCGAGTCAATCAACAAGACACTGCAAATATATCCATATATCATAGATATAACGAGTATAAATCTTCAGAATATCTCTAAACATACTGAGACATGCCAAAGAGAAACATTACTCCAATGTAACTCCTGTTCAGTATTCTGCTGTTAATCTTTCAAATTGTTCAATTCGTTCTGTATCATTCTTGATATTCAATATCATTCTGTACTGAATCTACCATACAATCAATATCTGATCTTAATTCAATTCTGCAATCTATCTTTCTGATATAAAGCAATCTGAAATCTTATCTGGGCAATATCAGCCAACTCGTACAATACTGGCAGATCTGCCAATATTAGGCTCGATTTCAGTATATCTACTGAATACATAAGGATACCATCTGTTCCTTTCTGTACTAATCGAGTCATATACAATACAGATATCAAAGGAATTCTAATCTAGAATCCTTATTGTGGTATCTCCACTAATCAGTCATTTCTGATCTGAATCTTACCATTTCTGGAACAAATTTTACAATAGTTCTGTAGTTTAGCATATAAATGTCAATAATGCGTTCAAATCTGAAAACACCAGTACCTCATAATCTAACTCGATCTTATTTTCATTTTACTGTAGTATATAACAAGTTACAGACATCTCTGATAACAATATTTTCCCACCAAGCAAGGAATCTATACTACAGTACAAACAGACCTAACAGATACATCATATCTCCATGTAACTCAGTCACAGATACTCAGAAAGAATTCATTAGTATATATCGATACATATGCAATATAATCATACAGAATAGTACCTGTTGTGAATTCTGGGTCTGTTTCTCCTGTCATTATCACCAATGACTCTGCTCTCTAAAATCTTCGAGAACCCTTCTGGGGGCAGACTCTAGCAAAGTGTCCCTGTTGTCTGCAGATATGGCAAGTACCAGTCACTCCCTGGCATTGATCTGTGGGATGTGTAATAGCCGAGCCCGGTGTACGGTACGGTTTAAGCTTTACTTGTTATTTGGGTTTTATGATTAGATGTTTAGAGTTGTGTTTTGGGCCATAGTATTATTGGTTATTGTTTTATTGAGGTATTAGTTGGTGTTGATTGTTCGTTTCAGCGTTTCGGATCTATTTTTGTGGCCTTATTACTGTTCATTGCCGTAGCAAGAGTGCACCCGCGCTCTTAGAGGAGTGCCCCCGCGGTGTACTATTCATCTTTTGGTTTTGGAAGGCCGTGGCATCACCGCACCCGCGGCAGTGCAAGGGTGCACACCGCGGTAATTGTAGCACCGCACCCGCGGTGTTCGTGCATGGAATTTTGTTGGATTGCCGTGAGCTTAGCGCACCCGCGGTGCTTGTGTGACCGCACCCGCGGTGTAAGTATGGGCGAGATATTTAGTTGCTTTTTGGGAGTTGTTGGCCATTCCATACCTTATCTCTTATCTTCTTTTCGAGATTTCCTCTCTAGGGCAAGGGTTTTCTCCATTTTCAATTGCTTCCTACCTTTGATTCTTGGCTTTGTTTGGATTTTCGACTAGAGATCGACGTTCTACGTGGTATAAGGAAGCTTAGGTAAGTTTTTGGTGCGATTCTATTAAGGTTTTGAGTTAATGGTTGACTTGGGCTTGTTGTTTGAGTTGATTAATGGATTATTTGACTTGTACTTGTGGATATAGAGTTGATAATTGTGTTGTTTATGGATTATTTTTGTAGGTGGTGTACCAAGAGCTAAGTTTGAGGTGTTCTATTGGTTTGTAAGTGGAATTTCATCCTTTTTGCTCACATGATGATATATGTATTGTGTTTTAAAGGTTTCAAAGTGTTATTCCCTTCCATTGATCCATTGTTATGTATTGATTTCATTGATTATCTATTGGAGGCATTGTATGTCTCATTATTGTTAAAAAGGGAATACAAGAGATATTATGAGATTGTGAAACGACGGCTTTAAATGATATTCAGAGTTCAAATGTTTTATTGGATTGATTGAATCATAGTCAGAGCATTGCATGCAATTAGTTGATCAACGCCTATAGGCTTATATCCCTCACAGTTATCGATTTATATCGATGGGATATTTGCACCCACAGTCATAGATACTATTGATATCAATCCAACCAGAGAAAAGAGAAATACCATCGTATTGTTATCCTATTGATATGCTATTGCTACAGTTATTGCTACAGTATTCATGTTTCAGAGTTGATGGTATTTATGATTTCAAAGTCATGATTTACAGAGTATACTATGTATCATTGCTATGTTAGAGTTCCACTTGCTGAGATTTATTCTCATTCCAGTTTATTCATGTGATGCAGATCATAGTGGTGACCCTGGACGTTGACTGTGGATAGGGGTCATATGTAATGCCCGAGGATTTGATTATCGTAATTTGCTATGAGATTAGTGAATTAAATAGATATAACTGTAAACGGGCCACTACGAGACCAGATTGGATAAACAATATACATTTCACCAATTTCGGGCAGAACTAGTGGCGCCCGAGCGGTAGAAAGTGACCGCCCGAGCGCCAATGTTCCATGGCATCACGTTCGGGCAGAAGGTGTGGCGCCCGGGCGGTAATTTATGACCGCCCGAGCGCCAGAATCTCGCATGGCGGGCAGAACCTTCCGCGCCCGGGCGGTAGGTCTTTACCGCCCGAGCGCCGAGCTCGCGCCCGGGCGGTAAGTTTCGACCGCCCGTGCGCCAAACCAGAATTGGCAAGAATGAGCCACGTAGCTTTGCATGCAAGGGGCGATATATATAACGATTTTTCCTCAAAAATCTAATAAGAATCAGAATAGAAAAGCTCCGAGAGGCTTTTGGAGATTCTTGCGCTGGTAGTTTGCAATCCGTCCGTCAGATTTGAAATCCGACTTCGGTACCGTGTTCCTATCGTTGTAGGCTACGCGTGGACGTAAGTTTTACTATGTTTTAGCCTGTCTTGAAATTATGATGTTGTAGGAATCAGATATGATTCATATATGTTGTTTCTGACATATTAGACATCGTATAATTACAACCGGATTTAAGAACGGACACCGTATAGAATTGTTATGAATTTTAGAGTTGAATTGATTGGGTTTTGATACCAGATTTATACCATTATCAGTTATGAATTGGGGAAATTGATGTAATTGTTTATTATAGAGTTTGTGCAGTTGAAATGATACTGAGATCAAGTAGTGACTTGGATAGGTGTTGATTAGATAAGAGATTGATAGATTTTGTATCAACATTTCCATTTCAGATTCGTATTGTCAACCGTGACAGCAACTGTGCGACGAAAGGTATAGTACATGTTTTGTTTGGGGAATTACGACTCAAATGAGATCACATTTGAGTTTCCCAACCAAAATCACATACTTGTTTTATTGTTCATACCTTGATATGATTATGATTGTTATAGATTGGTTTATAGAACTTTTATTCAGATCTTGCTATGCTTTGTTTACAGATCATGTAGCATTGCATTATGCTTGTTTACAGATTCTGTACTCATGCATTAAGATAGGGCAGTCTGGAGATCAGGCAGACTACTAGATGTTCGGCGATATCTCAGCTTAGGGGAAGATCACCGCCCCTATTGTAGATGTGGATACAGATCAGGCCGAAGTCTAGGAATAAGACGTACAACACCTCGATTGGTAGGGTAGGTGACAGCCAGTGACGTCTTATTCACAACGGGATCCCTAGAGTTCTAGTCGAGTCGAGTCTAGACATGATTAGATTCACATTGCATGATTTTATATGAATGACATTCATATTAGCATGTTTCATGTTTAGATTGTTTATATGCATGTTACATGTTTATACTGGGATTTGTTCTCACCGGTTTTCCGGCTGTTGTTATGTCTGTATGTGTGCATAACAACAGGTGGGGCAGGATCTGGGTCACGACAGAGATGAGCGATGGACACAGCGTGGTGATCTCGGGCGCAGCAGAGGACTAGTGGTTCTTTTGGCTAGACTTGTACTACCGTTGTTTATAGATGGTACTGGACACTAGTTGTAAGAACAAGACTTGTATTTTATATTTGTATATTATGCTAATGTAATAAAATAGAGACATGTTTTATGCCTAGTTAGTAACATTTGATTGAATGTTAAAAAGCGAAAATTTGACCCACATTTTATGTTAATGATCCATTTAATCCCAAGAAAAAGAATTAGAGCCCGGGTCCCCACATCATATGCATGCACCGTTGGAAGGAAGATTATTTTGTATCATTTTGGGACATGATCATAAGAATGATTCTTTTGTATTTTGTATATCATTTGAATGATCATGTATTTGTTTTGTAAACATTTTTATGAAATGTATTTTGAAACTCCTTCCATATTTTAAAGAAAATTTTAAATTCCGCTGTATTTTTAATTGTAACGGGTCAGGGTGTCACATTTAGTGGTATCAGAGCGGTGTTCTTCGGACCAATGCATATGACTTCGTCTACTTTCAACTGTCCGGGCATGTTTTCTTGCATCTATCCATTGTTATATATATTGATTGGTGTCTTGTGAGCAATTGTAGAGTATGCCTCCTAAGCGTAAGGCGGCAGAGGGTGAGGATAGTTCTTCCTCGAGAGTTGTCGACGAGTTCGACAAGTTGCTTAAGGAGCAGGCTAAGGTGCATAGCGAGCAGATTCAGCAGCTCATTCGTATGCAAGGAACTGGACAGGGTAGAGGCCAAGTGAGAGGTCAGGTTGCTCAGGCTGTTGGCACTGATGCCGTCTTTTCTGCTTTCAAGAGGATGGATCCACCGGAATTCGCAGGTAGCACCGATCCTCTAGTTGCTGTCGAGTGGGTCAAGGCGCTTGAAGCTATCTTCGATCATCTCCAGTATGAGGACAAAGACAGGATTAGTTGTGCCATTTTCATGTTGGTTAAGGCTGCCCGCATTTGGTGGAATGCGACGAAGGTTGGTGTGACTGTTGCGACGCTGAAGTGGTCAGAGTTCACGGACTTGTTCTACGACAAGTATTTCCCCGATGCACTTCGAGCGAGGAAGGTTACGGAGTTCTTGGAGCTTCGACAGGGCAGCTTGGATGTTGGTCAGTATATCCTGAAGTTTGAGGAGGGTTGCTTGTTTGCTCCGTATATTGCTTCGAACGACAAGGACAAAGGCGCTCATTTCATTCGAGGCCTTAGAGCGGAGATTCGCCGTGATATCAACATGTCCAAGGCCGTGACTTTCAAGGAGATCGTGTCCAAAGCGTTGTTGGCCGAGCAGGATGAGAAGGATATCGCCAGGGAGAGGCAGGAGAGGCATCAAGCTGTTGCTCAGAGAGGCCAGGGTTCTAATCAGAGGGGCAGGGATCGTTTCAAGGGCAAGGGCAAGATGGAGCCGAGTCCTAGACCATCGCCAGTTCCAGTTGTTCCATTTGATCCCGAGAAGCCTTTGTGTCAGAAGTGTGGCAAGCATCATCGTGGAGAGTGCAGATTTGGCACTCAGTCTTGCTATCGTTGTGGCACGGCAGGCCACGTTGCCAGAAATTGTCCTAAGGGAGCTAGCCAAGGGAGAGTGCAGGGTCGTATCTTTTCGATGACCAAGGAAGGTATTAATCATGATTCTTCATTGATCTCTAGTACTATTTTGATTTCAGGCAGAGTAGCTACTACTTTGATTGATACTGGTGCTACTCATTCTTTTATGTCTGATTTGTTTTTGAGATCTTTGGGTATAGTTCCTTCTATTCTTCCCATTCAGCTTAGTGTTGTTTTGCCTTCGGGAGATGTCTTGTGCCCGACATCGATTGTCTTTGCGTGTCCTGTTCGTATTGAGGAGCGAGTTGTCTTCGCTGATTTGATTGTTATCCCTATGGTTGCCTTCGATGTTATTCTTGGCATGGATTGGCTTTCGACTTACCGTGCAGTTATCGATTTTGTTGCTAAGAAGGTGACTTTTTCAGATTATGGCCAGGGAGGAGTTCTCGCCAGCTCAGGTACTTCGCTGGTCCTTCCTTTTATTTCTTGTCTTGAGGCTGAGAGATTGCTGTGTAGAGGTTGCGATGGGTTTCTTGCTTCTATTGTGGATGTTGATAGACTGGTTAAGTTGAATTTTGATGATATCGATGTTGTGAGGGAGTTTGCTGATGTGTTTGAGGATGATGTTCCGGGTTTGCCACCGGACAGAGATGTTGAATTCGTGATCGATTTAGCTCCAGGTACGGTTCCTATCTCTAAGGCTCCGTACCGAATGGCCCCTACTGAGATGAAGGAGTTGAAGGCACAGTTGCAGGATCTTCTAGATAAGGGTTTCATTCATCCGAGTTCTTCGCCTTGGGGAGCTCCGGTACTTTTTGTTAAGAAGAAAGATGGTTCCTTGCGGCTGTGTATCGACTACAGGGAGCTTAACAAAGTGACTGTCAAGAACAAGTATCCGTTGCCACGGATAGATGATTTGTTTGATCAGCTCCATGGTGCCACTGTGTTTTCGAAGATTGATCTTCGGTCTGGCTACTATCAGTTGAAGGTTAGGGAGTCTGATGTCCCTAAGACGGCTTTCAGGACCAGGTATGGTCATTTTGAGTTTCTTGTGATGCCGTTTGTTTTGACCAATGCCCCTTCGGTCTTTATGGATCTGATGAACCGTGTGTTCAAGCCGTTCTTGGATAGCTTCGTCATTGTTTTCATCGACGATATTCTTATCTATTCCAAGACCAGAGAGCTTCATGCAGAGCATCTCAGAGTGGTGCTTCAGTTGTTGCGAGAGAAGAGGTTGTTTGCCAAGCTGAAGAAGTGTGAGTTTTGGCTGGATCAGATTTCTTTTCTAGGCCATGTCGTTTCGAGAGATGGCATTGCTGTTGATCCATTGAAGATTGAGGCGATTCAGAATTGGCCTATTCCTACTTCTGTCTCTGAGGTACGCAGTTTCCTTGGTTTGGCGGGTTATTATCGTCGTTTCATTTCAGATTTTTCCAAGATTGCCCTGCCATTGTCCAATCTAACGAGGAAGACTGTGAAGTTCGAGTGGTCTATCGATTGCCAGCGTGCATTTCAGGAGTTGAAGGATAGGTTGACGACAGCTCCTGTTCTTTCTTTGCCTAGTGGTTCCGAGGATTTTGTGATCTATACCGATGCGTCGAAGAGAGGCCTTGGTGCAGTGCTGATGCAGCGAGGTAAGGTTATTGCCTATGCTTCTCGCCAGTTGAAGGATTATGAGAAGAATTATCCGACGCACGATTTGGAGCTAGCAGCTGTGGTTTTCGCCCTGAAGATTTGGAGGCATTATCTGTATGGCGAAAAGTGTGAGATCTTCACAGACCACAAGAGTTTGAAGTATCTGTTTTCGCAGAAAGAGCTCAACATGCGACAGAGGAGGTGGTTAGAGCTTGTCAAGGACTACGATGTGACGATCAGTTACCACCCAGGGAAGGCAAACGTTGTGGCTGATGCTTTGAGCCGCAAGTCGAGTGCTTCATTGAGTTCTTTGATTCAGAGGCCATTGTTGATGGATTTGCAGAGAGAGGAGATAGATCTGGTTATTCCAGGTACCATTGCTCGTCTTTCAGCGTTGGTTATTCGATCTACTTTGACGGACAGGATCCGTAGAGAGCAGTCGACTGATGTTCAGTTGACAGAGTTGAGAGCTAGAGCAGAGGAGAGAGGGAACTCAGAGTTTGGTTCGAATGGTGATGGTTTGGTGACTTTCAGAGGCCG
Source organism: Primulina eburnea (assembly GCF_022965805.1). Classification (NCBI taxonomy): domain Eukaryota; kingdom Viridiplantae; phylum Streptophyta; class Magnoliopsida; order Lamiales; family Gesneriaceae; genus Primulina; species Primulina eburnea. The sequence continues at coordinate 34,166,688 of NC_133101.1, read as the reverse complement.
TATTTGTGTTCCTATTGGCGACGATATTCGTAGAGACGTCTTGACAGAGGCTCATACCGCGCCATATTCGATTCATCCAGGCAGTACGAAGATGTTTCAGGATCTTCGTCGACTCTATTGGTGGCCAGGTATGAAGAAAGATGTTGCTTTGTTCATTTCTCAGTGCCTTACTTGTCAGCAGGTGAAGATTGAGCATCAGAGACCTGCTGGGACATTTCTATCTTTGCCGATTCCTCAGTGGAAGTGGGAGCATATCACTATGGATTTCGTGACTGGTCTTCCCAGAGTTCAGAGAGGTTATAATTCCATTTGGGTCATCGTTGATCGATTGACCAAGTCAGCGCACTTTCTCCCAGTCAAGACGACGTACTCCATGAATCAGTACGCCGAGGACTACATTGCAGAGATTGTTAGACTTCATGGGGTTCCTATGTCGATCGTGTCTGATCGTGACCCCAGGTTTACCTCCGAGTTTTGGAAGAGTCTGCACAGAGCTATGGGTTCGCGGTTAGCTTTCAGTACAGCTTATCATCCTCAGAGCGACGGTCAGTCAGAGAGAGTCATTCAGATTCTTGAGGATATGCTCAGAGCTTGTACTATTGACTATTCTGGTAGCTGGGATTCTAAATTGCCACTTGTGGAGTTCACGTACAACAATAGCTACCAGGCGTCGATTGGGATGGCACCGTATGAGGCACTTTATGGCAGGAAGTGCAGATCGCCTTTGTTTTGGGATGAGGCTGGTGAGAGGAAGATGTTGGGTCCCGAGTTGGTCCAGCAGACTGCCGATGTTGTTGCTGTGATCAGAGAGAGGATGAAGACTGCTCAGTCCAGACAGAAGAGCTATGCAGATGTACGCCGCAGACCTTTGCAGTTCGAGGTTGGCGATCATGTATTTCTGAAGATAGCACCTCTCAAGGGTGTGATGAGATTTGGCAAGAAGGGCAAGTTGAGTCCGAGATTCATTGGTCCATTCGAGATATTGGACAGGGTTGGTGACCGAGCCTACAGATTAGCCCTACCGCCCGATCTTGACAGAGTTCATAATGTGTTTCACGTATCAATGCTCAGGAAGTATATTGCAGATCCTTCCCATGTTCTTCACCACGAGCCATTGGACTTGACGCCGAGTTTGACGTACCAAGAGATTCCGGTCCAGATTCTGGATCGCACAGTTAGAGTATTGAGGAACAAAGAGATCGGCATCGTTAAAGTCCTTTGGAGGAACCATTTGATAGAGGAGGCTACGTGGGAACCAGAGGATGAGATGAGAGAGAAGTATCCTGAGTTGTTCGTGCAGTGACGTCAATTTCGCGGACGAAATTCCTCTAAGGAGGGGAGATTGTAATAGCCGAGCCCGGTGTACGGTACGGTTTAAGCTTTACTTGTTATTTGGGTTTTATGATTTGTAATGCCCGAGAATTAATTATTATAATCAGACAATGATTATTGACATGATTGAGGTTATAAGAACTCAAATGACGAGGTCGGGCATCGTTATAATATAAGCCAAGATGTTCAACCGAACATCTCAAGATGTTCGGCCGAACATCTCGGCGCATATGCACGAGATAAGTCGCGCATATGCGCGACCTGTCCAGAAGGATCGGCGCATATGCGCGACGTAGAGGGCGCATATGCGCGGGATGGACAGTAGGTTCAGCGCATATGCGCGAGAAGAGTGGCGCATATGCGCGCGGCATGCGGATTGCCAAATTGACACTTGGCCTTAACTTGGCAACGTGTATATATATATATATACACACACAAGCAATTATCCATCAGAATGAAGAAAGGTACGAGACGAGAGAATTTTAAGAAAGCTTCAATTTCCGTACGAATAATCGTGAGTTACGTGAAATCCGTCCGTCTGATTTTGAATCTGACTTCAGTACCGAGTTCCTATCAACGTAGGCTACAACTGGGCGTAAGTTTTACTACGTTTTAATATGATTTGGAATTATGATGTTGTTGAAATTGAATACACGTCATATATGATGTTCTTGACATGTTAGACATCATAGAATCGAAGTCAGATTACGAAACGGACTGATTATGGAATTGTTATGAATTTTGAAGTTGAATTGATATCAGAATGGTATTATATCGAGTATGAGATGTTAGAATTAATATCAGATTGATGTGGTATTGTTGGGTATATCGATATTATACCGTTATGCCATCGATATTGAATTAGGTTAAGTATTGAGCAGAACAGATTTGATTCGAGTGGTGTATTGATATTATACTCCTCGATATTGTTCTTGTCAGATTGAGTATTGACAGATTTGAGTTCGAGAATTCGACAGAATCAGAGTATCAGAAAGAAAGGTATAAATTAATGTTGAGTTGGGATTGCACAACTCGAGGAAGGTTTGACTCGAGTTTCCCTAAATCACATACTTAGTTTATTACATTGATTCTCGTAATTGATGAGATTGATGATTGTAGTCTATTGATTTATAGCCACTGCATGTAATGACTGCTGATTCGCTAGTCATTGATTGATTTGCTTAGATACTGACTGTATGTATTGATTACTGAGTCGTTGAGTCATAGGCTGATTCGCCTAGTCACCGGCTGATTCGTCGGGTTATTGGCTGATTTGTCTGGTTATTGACTGATTCGTCTAAACTTAAGCTGATTCGCTTAATTACAGGCTGATTCGTCTGGTTATTGGCTGATTCGCCTAATTCTTGACTGATTCGTCAATTCTGCGGCTGATTCGCCTAGACACTGAATATATGAATTATATCGATGCCGTTTAGGGATTGATTCATTCCTAGCGACTGAGATTCGGTATATTTATCATTATTCAGACATAGGGATCCCTAGGATAGAGTTGAGTTGAGTCTGAGACGACGCGTCAGTGGAGTCGAGTCTGAGACGACGCGTCGGTTGAGTTGAGTCTGATATGACATGTTGATTTACATTGTTTATGCCATTCATGATTATTGAATGTTTGATATGAATTTATGTTTCTGATTTGAGACATGTTATGAATACTTCTTATATATGCTTTCGTATATGCTTTTATATGACTGCATGTTTACATTGTTTATACTGGGATAATTATATCTCACCGGAGTTATCCGGCTGTTGTCTTGTTTTGTATGTGTGCATGACAACAGGTGGGGCTGGATCAGGGTCAAGAAGAGGATGAGAGAAGACGAGTTTAGCGTGGTGATTCCGGACTTGATTTAGAGATAGGGTTAGACACTTGATATTAGCTGTTAAACCCTAGTGAATAAATGTATGTTGTACATGACTTGTACTTTTATACTGAGATGTATATTCATGTTTAATATGTAATTTGAGTAAATTACATTAGGTTTCCGCTTTGTATTTAAAAAAAAAAATTAGACCCTGTTTTATAATTGATTATTAGTCCCAATGATGATTAAGATCGTGATTAGCGTCCGGGTCCCCACAATAGGTGGTATCAGAGCGATAGATCCTTTAGATTGAGATAGAAGAGACTAGTGAGCGGGGTAGATTGAGTTTTCTTTCCTTGCTTGTGATGCTAGCATGCTTACTGCTTTATATAATACATGTTACTTGATTTATCTGATTTGATTTTGTAATATGTGTTATTGGGAACGAATCTGAACTGATTCTCGATCAGCAGTAAGATGATCGGGAGGGAGATTGAATTGAAACAGATGTGTTGGATTGGGTCACTAATCCTTTTGAGTTTCAGATATGCCTCCTAGACGAATTCCAGAACAGGGTAGTACATCGAATCCTCCAATGGATGTAACACCGACTCCAATGGAAACCTTGCTGAAGAGGTTTCAGTCATTCAAACCACCCACTCTGACGGGTACTGAGACATCAGTCGAGTGTGAGAGTTGGTTAGGTAGCATTGAGTTGCTGTTTGATTCACTGGAGTACAGTGATGAGCGCCGGATTAAATTGATTGGGCACCAGTTGTTTGATGTTGCACAAAGCTGGTGGGTTACAATGAAGAGGGCCTTGGAGCAGCGAGGTACGATTATTACTTGGGATATATTTAAAACTGAGTTTTATCAGAGGTTTTTCCCAATATCGTACAGAAAAGACAAGGGGGCGGAGTTTGCCAATTTGAGACAGGGTCAGCTGAACATTGAAGAATATGTGACCAAGTTCTCTACCTTGTTGAAGTTTGCTCCTCATGTGTCTGAAAATGACGAAGCCGTTGCTGATCAGTTCATCAATGGCTTGAATCCCGATATTTTTACATTGGTGAACACAGGGCGACCGAATAACTTTGCTGATGCCATGAATAGAGCAAAGGGCGCTGAAGCGGGCCTGATAAGGCAGAGAGGAGCTGAATTTGTTCCTCCAGTGTCGAGACCACCGCAGCCACCTCTCCGATTCGAGAGTGGCAGTATCAGTGGTAGAAGGAAAGATTTTCTTAAGGCTAGAGGAAAGCAATTGAAGAAGTCGGGCGGCAGTTCTTCTAGCTCCAGTGGTTCTCAGCAGAGTTATACTGGCGTTTACTGAGGAAATTGTGGAGGGAGACATTCCACTGAGCAATGCCAAGGAGTACTTGGTAGTTGCCACTTCTGCAAGCAACAGGGACATTTTGCCAGAGTATGTCCACAGAGGGGTTCCCAAAGATCCCAGGGAGCTGAACCATCTGGATCAGTGGCACAGTGGGGTAGACGATCAGCTGCCGTTCCTTCATTTCAGCCAGCACCATCTCAGTCACAGCAGAGGTCAGGAGGAAGCCAGACAGTTGGCCAGCCTCCTAGACAGCAGGCCAGAATATTTGCTTTGACCGAGGAGCAGGCTCAGGAAGCACCAGATGATGATGTTGCAGGTAACTGATTTGTTTGATTATCCTGCATATATATTGAGGGATACCAGTGCTTCACGTATTTTTATTTTTGAAAGAATTGCATTGATTCATGCATTATCTATTGGGTCCCTATTTACTATAGTATTTGTTTCTTTTCCTTTAGGAAAAGATCTTGTATCAGTGATTTCTGTTAGATCTTGTATACTGTAGTAGGATAAGAATGAGATCGAGTTAGATCGTGTGGTAGCTTGTGTTGTACTGGTGTTCTATGATTTTGGAACTGCATTACTAATATTGATATGCTGATCAAGTACGAAGCTACCATAGATTAATTCCAGAAGATGGTAAGAATCAGACCTGAGATGATCAAGAGATGAATATTGTACGATAAGAATTCTAGACTGAGAATTCCTTTGATATCCGTACTAGCTATGACTCGATTATTACAGAAAGGAGCAGAATGACTCCTTATGTATTCAGTTGATTTACTGAAGTTGAGTCTATCATTGGCTGATTTACCAATGATATGAAAGTTGTTAATGTTTTCCCCAGATAAGACTTCAGATATGATTTCAGAGAGATTGATTTTAACCTTGAATTGATATTAGAAACGGTTAAAATGGTGAATCTTGATTGAGACAGATTGTGTTCAGGGATTATTATATCTGAAAATGATGTATCTGTTGATTCTAGCAGAGTTAAACCGTGATTAGTCAGCTGAGGTTGACATCAGTGTCAGACAGTTGCGGTTTATGAATTTAGCATGTTTTGAATCCGATTGAATATTGATGTTATTCTGAACACGTGGTTGAGACTGATTGTAGACAATGAAGATTATATTGTACCTTCTGAACCAGAGCTGATTTTGAAACGTTAGCAGTTCGAAAAGCTGATTAGAATGTTTAGGACTCAACATCGATAATCAGAACAGAGTGTCGATCAGAATAACAGATATGTGATTGTGTATGTTGTATGAGATTGATTGTTCTGTGATATCAGATGTGTCAGAATTGTACAGCAAAGCTTGATATTGATAGTCAGAGCCGAATACAGGTAGGTATTTCCTCTTTAATTTATGTTATTAACTGATTTGTGTATATCAAATAGTTCGAATCAGAAAGAACAGATATTGTCAGAAGCTTACAGTCATGGATTCAGTGTTCAGTCTGATGATTGAGACTGTATTATATTCGAACAGATAGTGGTGATATAGACAGATGAGATCAGTTATAACAGAATTGTATTGAAATGTTGGCAGAAATTGTACTGATATGTCTAAATTGCTAACAAAAAAGATAGAAAGATAGAAATCAGGAGAATTATTACAGAATTGTAAAGTTCTAAATAGAAATGAGAGTACATTTCTATAGCCTTCGTAATGAAATTACCGTCATTTTACAGATTGTATTATGATATAATTAAGATTGACAGATTGTTCAATCTATATCTATCAGTTTGTACTAGATAATGTACAAACATGATCAAATGACACCGATTGATGTCAGAGAAGTGGTCAGAAAGATCAGAATGCCACCATAGAATGTATCAGATTGTGATTTTTTTGATTGATTGTGTACTTATGATAGAGTATATCATGAACTCTCTCTTAGATGGTTTTACAGATTGACAGACCGTCAGAATATATTATCCAGACATTGGAAGACTTGGGTACAGCTTTAGTGCTGGATGTTAGCACCAATTGATATGACTTATTATCACTGTGTGACAATAACTATCATCTTATCAGATGGGTAATGAGATAGTTATAGACAAGATAGTATACGTTGAATACTACAGATTTCTTTTGAAGAAAATTCGAAGGAAGATGAAGATAGTTCAGAATGGACCGATTTAAGAAACCAACGTCAGATGATGACGAGTGGTATTTGAAGCTGAAGACTGTAGATGTCTTTGATAACAGCAGATGGTACGGATATGTGATGAACTGTAGATTGGTTTATACGGACATTGTATAGCCAGTAATGCGAGATTGATTCCGTCAGAAGGATTGGAGAAGTATTATGACATTATACTTAGTGAATTCTTAGTCCAGACCGGAATCAGATATTTGAGTTTTGGTTTAAACTCTATATATACATTTCTTCTGAATCGATTACTTGTGAGTTCGAGGACGAACTCAGATCTAAGAGGGGGAGAAATGTAATGCCCGAGAATTAATTATTATAATCAGACATTGATTATTGACATGATTGAGGTTATAAGAACTCAAATGACGAGGTCGGGCATCGTTATAATATAAGCCAAGATGTTCAACCGAACATCTCAAGAAGTTCGGCCGAACATCTCGGCGCATATGCACGAGATAAGTCGCGCATATGCGCGACCTGTCTAGAAGGATCGGCGCATATGCGCGACGTAGAGGGCGCATATGCGCGGGAGGGACAGTAGGTTCAGCGCATATGCGCGAGAAGAGTGGCGCATATGCGCGCGGCATGCGGATTGCCAAATTGACACTTGGCCTTAAGTTGGAAACGTGTATATATATATATATACACACACAAGCAATTATCCATCAGAATGAAGAAAGGTAAGAGACGAGAGAATTTTAAGAAAGCTTCAATTTCCGTACGAATAATCGTGAGTTACGTGAAATCCGTCCGTCTGATTTTGAATCTGACTTCAGTACCGAGTTCCTATCAACGTAGGCTACAACTGGGCGTAAGTTTTACTACGTTTTAATATGATTTGGAATTATGATGTTGTTGAAATTGAATACACGTCATATATGATGTTTTTGACATGTTAGACATCATAGAATCGAAGTCAGATTACGAAACGGACTGATTATGGAATTGTTATGAATTTTGAAGTTGAATTGATATCAGAATGGTATTATATCGAGTATGAGATGTTAGAATTAATATCAGATTGATGTGGTATTGTTGGGTATATCGATATTATACCGTTATGCCATCGATATTGAATTAGGTTAAGTATTGAGCAGAACAGATTTGATTCGAGTGGTGTATTGATATTATACTCCTCGATATTGTTCTTGTCAGATTGAGTATTGACAGATTTGAGTTCGCGACTTTGACAGAATCAGAGTATCAGAAAGAAAGGTATAAATTAATGTTGAGTTGGGATTGCACAACTCGAGGAAGGTTTGACTCGAGTTTCCCTAAATCACATACTTAGTTTATTACATTGATTCTTGTAATTGATGAGATTGATGATTGTAGTCTATTGATTTATAGCCACTGCATGTAATGACTGCTGATTCTCTAGTCATTGATTGATTTGCTTAGATACTGACTGTATGTATTGATTACTGAGTCGTTGAGTCATAGGCTGATTCGCCTAGTCACCGGCTGATTCGTCGGGTTATTGGCTGATTCGTCTGGTTATTGACTGATTCGTCTAAACTTAAGCTGATTCGCTTAATTACAGGCTGATTCGTCTGGTTATTGGCTGATTCGCCTAATTCTTGACTGATTCGTCAATTCTGCGGCTGATTCGCCCAGATACTGAATATATGAATTATATCGATGCCGTTTAGGGATTGATTCATTCCTAGCGACTGAGATTCGGTATATTTATCATTATTCAGACATCGGGATCCCTAGGATAGAGTTGAGTCGAGTCTGAGACGACGCGTCAGTGGAGTCGAGTCTGAGACGACGCGTCGGTTGAGTTGAGTCTGATATGACATGTTGATTTACATTGTTTATGCCATTTATGATTATTGAATGTTTGATATGAATTTATGTTTCTGATTTGAGACATGTTATGAATACTTTTTATATATACTTTCGTATATGCTTTTATATGACTGCATGTTTACATTGTTTATACTGGGATATTTATATCTCACCGGAGTTATCCGGCTGTTGTCTTGTTTTGTATGTGTGCATGACAACAGGTGGGGCTGGATCAGGGTCAAGAAGAGGATGAGAGAAGACGAGTTTAGCGTGGTGATTCCGGACTTGATTTAGAGATAGGGTTAGACACTTGATATTAGCTGTTAAACCCTAGTGAATAAATGTATGTTGTACATGACTTGTACTTTTATACTGAGATGTATATTCATGTTTAATATGTAATTTGAGTAAATTACATTACGTTTCCGCTTTGTATTTAAAAAAAAAAATTAGACCCTGTTTTATAATTGATTATTAGTCCCAATGATGATTAAGATCGTGATTAGCGTCCGGGTCCCCACATGATTAGATGTTTAGAGTTGTGTTTTGGGCCATAGTATTATTGGTTATTGTTTTATTGAGGTATTAGTTGGTGTTGATTGTTCGTTTCAGCGTTTCGGATCTATTTTTGTGGCCTTATTACTGTTCATTGCCGTAGCAAGAGTGCACCCGCGCTCTTAGAGGAGTGCCCCCGCGGTGTACTATTCATCATTTTGGTTTTGGAAGGCCGTGGCATCACCGCACCCGCGGCAGTGCAAGGACCGCCCCCGCGGTGTGCACCGCACCCACGGTAATTGTAGCACCGCACCCGCGGTGTTCGTGCATGGAATTTTGTTGGATTGCCGTGAGCTTAGCGCACCCGCGGTGCTTGTGTGACCGCACCCGCAGGTGTAAGTATGGGCGAGATATTTAGTTGCTTTTTGGGAGTTGTTGGCCATTCCATACCTTATCTCTTATCTTCTTTTCGAGATTTCCTCTCTAGGGCAAGGGTTTTCTCCATTTTCAATTGCTTCCTACCTTTGATTCTTGGCTTTGTTTGGATTTTCGACTAGAGATCGACGTTCTACGTGGTATAAGGAAGCTTAGGTAAGTTTTTGGTGCGATTCTATTAAGGTTTTGAGTTAAGGGTTGACTTGGGCTTGTTGTTTGAGTTGATTAATAGATTATTTGACTTGTACTTGTGGATATAGAGTTGATATTGGTGTTGTTTATGGATTATTTTTGTAGGTGGTGTACCAAGAGCTAAGTTTGAGGTGTTCTATTGGTTTGTAAGTGGAATTTCATCCTTTTTGCTCACATGATGATATATGTATTGTGTTTTAAAGGTTTCAAAGTGTTATTCCCTTCCATTGATCCATTGTTATGTATTGATTTCATTGATTATCTATTGGAGGCATTGTATGTCTCATTATTGTTAAAAAGGGAATACAAGAGATATTATGAGATTGTGAAACGACGGCTTTAAATGATATTCAGAGTTCAAATGTTTTATTGGATTGATTGAATCATAGTCAGAGCATTGCATGCAATTAGTTGATCAACGCCTATAGGCTTATATCCCTCACAGTTATCGATTTATATCGATGGGATATTTGCACCCACAGTCATAGATACTATTGATATCAATCCAACCAGAGAAAAGAGAAATACCATCGTATTGTTATCCTATTGATATGCTATTGCTACAGTTATTGCTACAGTATTCATGTTTCAGAGTTGATGGTATTTATGATTTCAAAGTCATGATTTACAGAGTATACTATGTATCATTGCTATGTTAGAGTTCCACTTGCTGAGATTTATTCTCATTCCAGTTTATTCATGTGATGCAGATCAGAGTGGTGACCCTGGACGTTGACTGTGGATAGGGGTCATATGCATGCACCGTTGGAAGAAGATTATTTTGTATCATTTTGGGACATGATCATAAGAATGATTCTTTTGTATTTTGTATATCATTTGAATGATCATGTATTTGTTTTGTAAACATTTTTATGAAATGTATTTTGAAACTCCTTCCATATTTTAAAGAAAATTTTAAATTCCGCTGTATTTTTAATTGTAACGGGTCAGGGTGTCACAGGATGTCTCCCTGCGCAAGTTCTGCAGTATACTCCAGTATAACTCGGGCTAGACCCGCTGGAACAAGAGGAACCACTCCCCAACTTCTTGAATGGCGTCTTTCGAGCTTTCAGCAAATCTTGCTTTCCACTCGTGCTGCCGCGTTCAAATCGGGGAGGGTATTGATGTGTCTGGGTTTTCTTCACGCTCAACCTTCCCAATTATCTAATCAGACTTGCCTCCGCCCTCTTTGCTTTACTCAAGATATCAGCAAAATGATAAGGTTGTTGTATGTTCATCAATGCAACTATCTCTGAATTCAATCCTCTGACGAACTGATTCACTACAGCTTCGTCATCTCCAGCTAACTGAGGAGCAAAACGCAGTAACATAGAGAATTTAGCAGCATATTCGCCAATATTCAATAGGCCTTGTCTCAAATTCTCAAATTCTGCTCTTTTGTCCTCCCGATACGAAACGGAGAAAAACCTTTGGCAGAATTCAGCTCTGAAGACTTCCCACGTGATCACAGTACCACGTTGTGTTAATACTCCTTTCATGGTAACCCACCAACTTCTGGCAGACTCTCGTAACTGGAGAAATACCAATTTAACTTTCTGTTACTCTGTACAAGCAATTAAATCAAATAGTATTTCTATGTCATCCAACCAGTTCTGACAATCTTCCGATGTCTCGATGCCACTCAACATCGGCGGCTGAAATAACTGAAGTTCTGCCAACTTTGCTTCTATCTGAGTTTCTGATGCATCTATCTGTTCAGAAGAAGTACTACCCCTTTCTGGAATTCTCCGAGGCTGTATATCTGAATATCAAATAGATTAGTACACAATCTATACCATCTGTCTCAGCCCTCCTCTGATCATATACCTCTGATTCCGACTCGGTTCTGATTCAGGCTTAACAATTACATGCTGCAATCAACTCAGATAACAAGCGACATGTAATAGGGAAAGTAATAAATCATGCTAGCACACACAATGTACATCAACATTATAATCAATCTCATGCTAGCACACACATGCAAGGAAAGAAAATTCAATCTACCCCGCTCATTCTCTTCTATCTCAGTCTATAGAACCTATTGCTCTGATACCACCTGTTGTGGGGACCCGGACGCTAATCATCTTCTTACTCATTATTGGGATTTAATTATCAGTTCTGATAAACAGGGCCTAAAAATTTTTCTTTTTAAAATGTAACTGCGGAAGGTAATGGAATCTAAACAATATACATCTCTGTATAAAAACTACAGTTCAGTAGAAAAGTACAATACTGTACAACCTAAGTCTAAGGTTCAATTACTAAATTCAAGTAATAAACCAAGTCTTCTACAAGTCCGGAATCACCACGCTAACTCGTCTTCTCTCATCGTCATCTCGACCTTGATCCAGCCCCACCTGTTGTCATGCACACATACAAAACAAGACAACAGCCGGATAACTCCGGTGAGAATAAATCCCAGTATAAAACATGGTAAACATGCATATACACATAATGATTAATGGAACATGCTGTCATGAATAAAAGCAAAGACAATAGTAATAGATTTCATCATCTATGAACTCTAATCTAACTAAACATGCAATTCAAATCAGATAAACATGCATGTAAATAGTCTAAATCATGAAACATGCTGTCATGACTGAAAGTAATAACAATAGGTTCCATAGTCTATGAAACCAATTCATCTACGCATGCTGTTCTAATCAAATCATGTCTAGACTTGACTCAACTATAACTCTAGGGATCCCGGGGTGAATAAGACGTCACTGGCTGTCACCTACCCAACCACTCGGGGCGACTGTACGTCTTATTCCTAGACTTCGGTCCGAGCTGTATCGACGGCTGGCAATAGGAGTAATGGCTACTCCTAAGTTGAGATACACCGAACGTCTAGAAGTCTGACAATGGCTGTCAAGACTTTCCTATCTTAAATGCAATGAATAACAATCTGTAAACAAAGAATAATCATATTCATAACTGAATATCTGTAGTAACCCGATTCCTAATTTGAGTTAATTATCGGATTAATTATATTTTCGGTGGGATCGGAAGGACCGAACAAGTTCGGATCGTCCGATGAGTTCGGATCGTCCGATGAGTTCGGATCGTCCGAACCAGGTGTCGGACCGTCCGAGACAGGTGGCTGGACACGTGGAAGGGTTCTGGACACGTGGTAAGGTTCGGATCATCCGATTGGGGTTCGGATCGTCCGAGACAGGTGGCTGTACTCGTGGAAGTCATGCAAGGATCGGATCGTCCGATCAGAGTTCGGACCGTCCGAAGTGTGCCGGATCGGAGCTTCCGAAATGGTTCGGATCGTCCGAACATTGGCTATAAATAGAGGCGCGAGGCTTCATTTGTGACTCGCCAATTCAGAGAGTTCCATAGCATTTCAGTCGTTTCTGTGAGATTCTAGTCTTTTTCCGAGGTTCGGGCACTAGCGGGGAGCTGCTGGTCTTGTAGCGGAGCTGTGCTCTAGTTGGGAGCTAGCGGCATCAGTGGGCTAGCGACGGACGAAGGCTTGGACTAGACCTGTTGTCTGGTTATTCCAGTGGATTAGGATTGCTGTGATAGAGGTACGAAAGTACTATCCGAGATATCCTGGTCGAGTATACATTCTTATATGTGTTGCATGATTATGTGGTGCATTGTTATATGTCATATGATGCATGTTATTATGTCACGATTTATGATGCATGTTGCATTTCATGTTGAGCCGTATCTCCTTCGAGATAGCCTTTACTGTTGAGCTGTATCTCTTTCGAGATAAGCTATATATCTTGTGGGGCCGCTCAGCCCTGTCTTGTCTTGTGGACGCATGGACACCGAGAGTACACAGTGGCCGACGGGTCGGGAGGGCTTCGGTGATCCGGGACATTTTAGGTCCACGTCTGTTCTTGCAGTGGATGCAGTGACCCAGAGGTAGTACCGCGCGGCACTATCCACTTGGCGCCTCTAGACTGAGCATTTTGAGATCTTTTGTGACTCCTGTTTCTTGACTACCCTGGTATCATATCATAGCATGTGCATTTCATATAGGTTTGTATACTCATGCTTTTGTACTGGGCGTTCTTATCGCTCACGTCCTCGGTTTTGTTTATCTTGGACACCCCATTTCCACGGGGCAGGCCTCAGGTTGGATGGCTCAGGAGGAGCAGGAGGAGGACATTGAGTAGCTGGTTGGTTTAGTTTTCAGTGTTTTCCATTTGATTTGATATGATTGTAGCAGATACTTTCAGTTAGTTGAGTATTTTGGATTTCGATTGGGTTGTATAAACTATTGTTGTTAACCATATTTCCGCTGTTATCTCTGATTTTTATTAATTAAGTTAATTGCATGTTTAGTTTTCAACTAGTAGGTGATTCTGGAACGGGTCACTACATTTATGGTATCAGAGCATGCTTACGATTTTGGGATATAGATTCTGTTTTGGGATTTTCGTTGACCATTTTACCATTTTACCCCATTCTATCTTGTAGCGATGGCTGACCACTTTGATGACGAGAGTAGTCAGGGGAGTGTAGGTCGTTGGGGCGACCAGGATGATCGTAGGCGTCATCGTGAGCATCGTCATCGTCGGGATGGTCCTAGGCGTTTTGAGTTGCATCGTTTTATTCAGATGGGGCCTAAGCCTCTAGTCGGTGGAGAGACTCCCGATGATGCTGAGGACTGGTTAGAGCGCATGGAGAGTTGTTTCCGTGCATTTCAGTGCACCGAGGAGCAGAAGATAGAGACCCTTAGCTTTCTTCTCGAGGGCCGTGCGCGCAAGTGGTGGCGATCGACTTCTGCGCCGATAGTCCAGTCTCAGGGTAGGGTGACTTGGGCCGATTTCCGTGCAGCTTTCATGCAGCTGTATTTTCCTCCAGCCCTTCGCCAGGCAAAGACGATTGAGCTCCTGAATCTTAAGCAGGGGAGTATGTCTGTTGATGAGTATCAGCAGAAATTCTTCGAGTTGTTACCCTTCGCTCCTCATATCAGTGGCAGTTCTGAGGCCAAGTATGACCATTTCCTCCAGGGTCTTAACCAGGAGATTTTTGATCGAGTCACTGTCTGTGATAATCCTACTTCGTATGATGGGTTAGTGAACCGGTGTCGCCAGGCAGAGATCAGTCTCCAGCGTGGTAGGGCTATTCTTTCTTCTAGACCTCCGAGTACTTTGAGGCCTCGATCTCAGTCGTTCAAGAAATCTGGTTCGTCTTCTTCTGGATCTGGATCTCGATCTAGCGGTGTTTTCCGTTTTGGTAAGAAGAAGGAATCTTGTGCGCATTGTGTGAAGAACCATCCATCGGAGCAATGCCGAGCAGCCGCAGGAGCTTGTTATCAGTGCGGAGAGATGGGGCATATTAAGAAGAATTGTCCTCAGTTGCGAGGTGGAGCAGGATCCGGTTCTGGATCTCAGACGACTGTTCAGCAGAGGAGGCAGGGTCAGGCAGTGGGTAGTTCGAATCTTCGACCTCGTGCCCAAGGTCAGGTGTTTGCGCTGAACCAGGATCAGGCTGCAGATGAGACCGGGAGAGTCATAGCAGGTACTTTTTGTTTATGCGGTATTCCTGCTTTTGTTCTTATAGATACCGGAGCATCTCATTCATTCATTTCTGCACGATTTGTTAAGCGTCATAAGTTACCGTATGTTTCTCTAGACGTTATTCTTTCTGTTTCTACCCCGATGGGTCATTCGGTTTTAGCCAAACGTCTAGTGATGGGTTGTCCTTTAGATTTTGAGGGTAACGAGTTGACTGCGAATCTTATGATTCTGGAGATGGAAGACTTTGATTGTATTTTGGGTATAGACATTTTGACTACCTACCGAGCTACTGTGGATTGTTACCAGAAGCTTGTTCAGTTCCGTACGACTGAGAGCTCTAGTTGGTTTTTCTATGGTGAGGAAGCGCGACCTCCGATGCCAGTGGTATCTGCTCTGAAAGCCTGTCGTGCTTTAGAGGCGGGCGGGGAAGGCTACCTCATCTATGCGATTGATACGTCCACAGGTAGTGTTGGTATAGAGGATATTCCAGTGGTTTGTGAATTTCCTGATGTTTTTCCAGATGAGATTCCTGGTTTTCCTCCGGTTAGAGAGGTGGAGTTTGGCATTGAGTTAATGCCAGGGACTGCACCGATTTCTCGTGCCCCTTACCGTCTTGCGCCGTCAGAGATGAGGGAACTGAAGCAGCAATTGCAGGATCTTCTTGATAAAGGTTATATTCGCCCGAGTGTTTCACCTTGGGGAGCTCCAGTTTTGTTTGTCAAGAAGAAGGATGGATCGATGCGATTGTGTATTGATTATCGCCAGCTGAATCGTGTGACGATCAAAAACAAGTATCCATTACCTCGTATTGATGACTTGTTCGATCAGCTTCAGGGTACCTCTGTTTACTCCAAGATTGACTTGCGATCGGGTTATCATCAGATGAGAGTCAGAGATGATGATATTTCCAAGACTGCATTTCGTACTCGTTACGGGCATTACGAGTTTCTAGTTATGCCATTCGGATTGACGAATGCGCCAGCGGTGTTCATGGATCTGATGAACCGAGTCTTTCGTGATTTTCTAGATCAGTTCGTTGTGGTTTTCATCGACGATATCTTGATTTATTCTCACAGTGTGGAGGAGCATGTCCAGCACTTGAGGATTGTGTTGCAGACTCTTCGCGAGAAGCAATTGTATGCTAAGCTGAGTAAGTGCGAGTTCTGGATTGATCGTGTAGTATTCCTTGGTCATGTGATTTCCAAGGAAGGAATTTCTGTGGATCCCAGCAAGATTGAAGCAGTGCTGAATTGGTCACGTCCTACGACGGTGGCCGAGATCCGTAGTTTTCTAGGTCTGGCAGGGTATTATCGTCGCTTCATCGTGAATTTCTCCCAGGTAGCTAGACCTTTGACGCAACTTACTCGGAAGGATGTTCCATTTGAGTGGTCATCTGAGTGCGAAGATAGTTTCAGAGAGCTTCGTCGACTTCTGACTTCTGCACCTGTTTTGGCGTTACCGTCAGGATCTGATGGTTTCAGTGTTTACACCGATGCCTCTTTTCAAGGCTTAGGGTGTGTGTTGACACAGAATGGTTATGTGATCGCTTACGCTTCCAGGCAGCTGAAATCTCACGAGGAGAAGTACCCTATTCATGATCTAGAGTTGGCAGCTATAGTGTTCGCACTGAAGATCTGGCGTCATTACTTGTACGGGGTTAAGTTTGAAATCTTTACTGATCACAAGAGTCTGAAGTATCTGTTCACTCAGGCTGAGTTGAACATGAGACAACGTCGTTGGATGGATCTACTGAAAGATTATGACTGCGAGATCAAGTACCATCCAGGCTCTGCGAATCTCACAGCCGATGCTCTTAGTCGTAAGGTGAGAGCCTCTGCACTTCAGACCAGTGCTATGATTAGTACTATTCAGGATTGTTGTTCGATGGGATTTAACTTCAAACATCGGAAAGGTATGGAGAGCATTCGTGTTGCTACCATTTTATCTGAGCCAGCTTTGTTCGCTCGGATTCGAGATGCTCAGATGTCTGATCTGAAGACTCAGAGATTAGCTCGGTTAGCGGGTGGAGATAGCGGTTTCCATTATCAGTCTAATGGTCTTCTATGTTTGTCTAATCGGGTTGTAGTACCAGAGGATGATAATTTGAGGGAAGAGATCTTGTCTCAAGCTCATCGAAGCAAGTTGAGTGTCCATCCAGGAAGCAATAAGATGTATAAAGACTTGAGGACACGATTCTGGTGGAAAGGGATGAAGCGCAGTGTTTATCAGTTTGTTTCCAAGTGTCTTGTTTGTCAGCAGGTTAAGGCAGAGCACCGTCGACCTGGAGGATTATTGTTGAATCTACCTATTCCTGAATGGAAGTGGGAGCATATCACGATGGATTTCATTACTCACTTGCCATTGTCTTCGAGGAATAGTGATGCTATTTGGGTAGTGGTGGATCGACTCACCAAGTCTGCTCATTTTCTGCCTTATAACCGTGACTTCACTTTCGATCGGATGGCTCGCTTGTACATTCAAGAGATTGTACGTTTGCATGGAGTGCCAGTCAGTATTGTTAGTGACAGGGATCCTCGTTTTACCTCACGATTTTGGGGTAGTTTCCAGTCAGCATTGGGCACTTCACTGAGTCTGAGTACTGCTTATCATCCGGAGACTGACGGTCAGTCAGAGAGGACTATCCGTACGCTTGAGGATATGCTGCGAGCCTGTGTTATGGATTTCGGACCCGCTTGGCAGGATCATTTGCCTTTGATTGAGTTCGCGTACAACAACAGCTACCATCGTAGTATTGGTATGGCACCATTTGAGGCGTTGTATGGGCGACGTTGTCGTACTCCATTATTCTGGGATGAAGTTGGGGAACGACATGTTGAGGGACCGGAGTTAGTCCAGCAGGCTATTGATAAAGTTGCAGTAATCAAGAAGCGGATTAAGATTGCCCAGGATCGACAGGCTAGTTATGCGAACACCAAGCGGCGACCTCTTTATTTTCAGCCAGGTGAGAAAGTGTTTCTCCGAGTTTCGCCTTTTCGCAGGATTTTGAGATTTGGTCTCAAGGGTAAGCTATCTCCGAGATTTATTGGTCCTTTTGAGATTCTGGAATGTGTGGGAGATTTGGCTTATAGGTTAGCATTACCTCCGTATCTGTCTGGGATTCATGACGTGTTTCACGTATCCCTTTTGCGACGATATGTGGCAGATGAATCACACATTTTACATCCATCTGAAGTTCAACTTGAATCGGATTTGTCTTACGTGGAGCGACCAGTTCAGATTCTCGATCGCAAAGATAAGGTGTTGCGGAATAAGATCATTCCTCTTGTCTTAGTTCAGTGGCAGCATAGAGGCACTGAAGAAGCCACTTGGGAGCTAGAGAGTCGTATGCGTTCGGAGCATCCAGAGCTCTTTTGAGTTGTACTGTAGTTGTACTATGGATGTATGTATGTTTTCCGTTGTAATCCAATTATCAGTTGTGTTTGGCAACAATTGAGATGTAATAACAATGTTGTTATTTCAGTTTTGTTCATCCTATAAACTTGATTTCGAGGACGAAATCTTTTAAGGGGGGGAGAATGTAGTAACCCGATTCCTAATTTGAGTTAATTATCGGATTAATTATATTTTCGGTGGGATCGGAAGGACCGAACAAGTTCGGATCGTCCGATGAGTTCTGATCGTCCGATGAGTTCGGATCGTCCGAACCAGGTGTCGGACCGTCCGAGACAGGTGGCTGGACACGTGGAAGGGTTCTGGACACGTGGTAAGGTTCGGATCATCCGATTGGGGTTCGGATCGTCCGAGACAGGTGGCTGTACTCGTGGAAGTCATGCAAGGATCGGATCGTCCGATCAGAGTTCGGACCGTCCGAAGTGTGCCGGATCGGAGCTTCCGAAATGGTTCGGATCGTCCGAACATTGGCTATAAATAGAGGCGCGAGGCTTCATTTGTGACTCGCCAATTCAGAGAGTTCCATAGCATTTCAGTCGTTTCTGTGAGATTCTAGTCTTTTTCCGAGGTTCGGGCACTAGCGGGGAGCTGCTGGTCTTGTAGCGGAGCTGTGCTCTAGTTGGGAGCTAGCGGCATCAGTGGGCTAGCGACGGACGAAGGCTTGGACTAGACCTGTTGTCTGGTTATTCCAGTGGATTAGGATTGCTGTGATAGAGGTACGAAAGTACTATCCGAGATATCCTGGTCGAGTATACATTCTTATATGTGTTGCATGATTATGTGGTGCATTGTTATATGTCATATGATGCATGTTATTATGTCACGATTTATGATGCATGTTGCATTTCATGTTGAGCCGTATCTCCTTCGAGATAGCCTTTACTGTTGAGCTGTATCTCTTTCGAGATAAGCTATATATCTTGTGGGGCCGCTCAGCCCTGTCTTGTCTTGTGGACGCATGGACACCGAGAGTACACAGTGGCCGACGGGTCGAGAGGGCTTCGGTGATCCGGGACATTTTAGGTCCACGTCTGTTCTTGCAGTGGATGCAGTGACCCAGAGGTAGTACCGCGCGGCACTATCCACTTGGCGCCTCTAGACTGAGCATTTTGAGATCTTTTGTGACTCCTGTTTCTTGACTACCCTGGTATCATATCATAGCATGTGCATTTCATATAGGTTTGTATACTCATGCTTTTGTACTGGGCGTTCTTATCGCTCACGTCCTCGGTTTTGTTTATCTTGGACACCCCATTTCCACGGGGCAGGCCTCAGGTTGGATGGCTCAGGAGGAGCAGGAGGAGGACATTGAGTAGCTGGTTGGTTTAGTTTTCAGTGTTTTCCATTTGATTTGATATGATTGTAGCAGATACTTTCAGTTAGTTGAGTATTTTGGATTTCGATTGGGTTGTATAAACTATTGTTGTTAACCATATTTCCGCTGTTATCTCTGATTTTTATTAATTAAGTTAATTGCATGTTTAGTTCTCAACTAGTAGGTGATTCTGGAACGGGTCACTACAATATCACAATTATCTTACATGCTTGAATACAATTCTATAATCAAAGTATAATCAGGTAACAATATAAACAATAATCTAGTATGTGATTTTATTGGGAAACTCAAATTAATCTAATTTGAGTTATGCTTCCCGAATATCACATGAATTATACCTTTGTCGTCCCGGTCTGAGGAAGATGATGACTTGTATTCAAATCTGTCCATATCAAATCTGAAATGACAATATCGAATACGCTGTATCAGTGAATAACTCAATACACAACCTGTTCTGATCAATACTCAATTCAGTACATAATCTGACCAATATCTGAACAAGGCACAATCTAATTCACTACTGAATCTGATCAATACACAATCTGATCAATCTAAATAAACTGATGTTTCGACGGCATAACAATACAGTCTTGATATCCCGTCAATCTCCACATCACAAATATAATATCAGAATCTATAATCAATACCAGTACAATTCATAATCTGAATATCTGTACACATAAGATTAGTCATAACACAACTCTGATATTAATCTCAATCAATTCAACTCTGAAAGTCATAACAACTGCATAACCAGTCTATTCTTTAATCTGACTTCACTTATACACTGTCTAGTGTAGCAGAAACATCATATCTGATTCATATTCAATTCTGACAATATCGTAAATTCAAATCATGTCTAAACGTAACAAAACTTACGTCCAGTTGTAGCCTGCGTTGATAGGAACACAGTACTGAAGTCGGATTCAAAATCAGACGGACGGATTTCTCACAATAGGCGTAAGGATTTCTCGTAATCTTTCCTCGACTTCTTCTCGTTTTTCCCCTTTCTGAATTCTGAAGAAAGAATGAATTTATATATATATCATACGTTGCATGCACGAGGACGAGTGGCTCATCCCTCCTATTACACGTCTCGCGCTCGAGCGGTAAGAAAGTACCGCTCGAGCGCGGCACATTCTGTCCGAAGGCTAGCTTATCTCCATTGGCGCTCGGGCGGTAACTTTCTACCGCTCGGGCGCCATACGTTCTATCCAATTTTCTTATTTATGGTGTGTTGGCGCTCGGGCGGTCTTTTTCTACCGCTCGAGCGCCGAAGGTTCTGTACAAAATTCTTATTTTTCTTGCACCGACGCCCGGCCTCGTCATTTGAGTTCGTATGACTTCACTCATGTCAATTAATCAACGTCTGATTATAATAATTAAATCTTGGGCATTACAACTATCCTCACCCTCTGACGCCTTTCTCTTAGGAGGCATAACTCCTACAATGTGCTCACATAATACATATCAACCAATAACAATGAATAGATGTAGAAGAAGAGATACCCGGACAGTTGAAAGTAGACGAAGTCATATGCATTGGTCCGAAGAACGTTGCTCTGATACCACTAAATGTGACACCTTTGACCCATTTTATAAAATAACAGCGGAATTTAAAATTTTTCTTTAAAGAGTGGAATGATTCAAAATACATTTCCAATATATATACCATCAAAAGAATATACATGATCCAAAAAGTGTTGCATCAAAATACAAAATATCATTTTGATCATGTATAACAAAATAATCTTCCTTTTCCTTCCATCTCTATGTGCATACGACCCCGGCTTCAATCAACGTCCTGGTTCGTCGCTCTTATCTGCATCACATGAATAACTAAAAGGAGTATAAAACTCAGCAGGTGGAACTCTTACATAGCAATGTACATAGCATACTCTGTAAAACATGGCTTTAAAAACATTAAATACCATCAACTCTGAAACATAAATATCATAGCATGAATAACAATAACGATGGTATTTCTCTTTTCTCTGTTGGATTGATATCTATATAGTATCTCTGTCTCTGTACCTATATCCCATCGATATAAATTGATCAACTAATTGCATGCAATCTCTGACTATGTATCTATCAATACATAAATCACTTTAAACTCTCTTTGGGGCATTTAATCAAACACTTTGTAAACTCTTTTCTCTTGTATTCCCTATTTCACAATTGAGACATTCAATTGTCTCAAATATACAATCAAGTAATTCAATACATAATATGGATCAAATGGAAGGGAATAACATGTTAAAACCATTGAAACACAATACATATACTATCATGTGAGCACAAGAATGAGATTCCACTTACAACCACTTGGAACCTTGTATCTAATCTCTTGATAGGAATCCTACAACAATAAACCATACATAACACCATCAACATCTCAATAATCCAACAACAATACCATTAAACCCAAAGAATCAACACCATCACAAACCCATATCATCTCACACACCAAAACCAAGAAATAACCAAACCAAAAGCTTACCTTAGCTTCCTTGATCCCAAAAAAATCTTGCTCTCAACACAAGTAACTAACAAGAAGCTTGGATTAAAGAAAAGAAATGAGAAGAATGGAAACCTAGCTCTCCCTAGAGAAGAAGAATCGAGAAGGAGGAGTAGAAATGAGGAAAAATCAGACCAACTCTTGCATATAAACACTTAAAATCCGAAAACACGTTTTTGGTACTGTGCCCGGCGCTCGGGCGGTCGAAAATTACCGCTCGGGCGCCAATGATTCTGCCCAAAACCCAAATTTCCAGAAGTAGTGGTGCTCGGGCGGCCAAACATTACCGCTCGGGCGCCCCTCTGCGCACTGCCACGTTAAAGATCGCTTCGGAAACGCATCTTCCCTTCCGAATTAGAAAAGGTTGTAAACTACAAAGTTGTAGCCCTATGTCTTTCCTTGAATTCCTCCAAATTTCAGATCATTTGGAGGTATGAGTAAAACGTTATGCTAAATCTCCCAACATGTGTCACTGGAGGAACGACGAAACGCACGACACACTTCGGGACACTTTTGGCTTATCTTCCACAATGATTTGAACAAAACTCAAAATAAGAAAGTTATAGCCTTATGTCATATCTTTCTAATGGAAAAGGCCTAATCATTTGGATCAATATACAATTTATCATGAATTTAATTGTAACGCCGCTACAATAGTACTACACATCATCTATAACCAACCATACAATAAATCCTAAATCGAAACTCTTAACATCCAAACTATACTTAAACTTGACCAAGTAGTCAATAAACTTATGAAAACTTAAACTGTACCGTACACTAGGCTTGGCTATTACAATCACGACGCAACGCTCTACTTCCTTCAACTCCACTACCTCGTCTACTCTTATCACCATGTCTATCATAGGTCTCCTCTCCTTCACATCGCCTATACCTCTCACGGAGAGGCTTAAACTCCTTTTCCCACATTTTATCCAACCCCCTTAACATTGTTTCAAATTGAATATCGTTAATCATTATACTTGCAAGAAAATGTTAGTATAAAACTGAAAGGGATCGATTTTAGGGTGTTCAAATGCGCAACGGAAACAACAAAAAAGTTTTCAAGCAAGAAAACCGAAAATTTTATAAGAAAAGTTGAAAACCACATGTACTAGGATGTAGCATATACAAAAACATTTTTGTGACATTCATAGAGTGTTGAGAAATCGTTACCTATCAATCTCAAAAATTGATGTAATGGCTCCAACTAAGTTGTAAACAACTTAGCTCTTGAATGTAGACAATCTACAAGCTTCACCTTTCTTTTGGACTCCTTTCTTCAAATTAGGTCCACCACTAACAAGGTAGATCCACTCTAATTTTGCACTAGAAAAATTAGGGCATTTTTCTTTGAGAAGTTTGTGCAATCTTCATGTAGTGACCCGTTCCAGAATCACCTACTAATCAGAACTTAAGCATGCAAAATTAACATTTAAAACTGAATCAGGTAAACAGCGGAAAAACAGTAATACAACCCAATCGAATCTGTAAGTACAAAATACTTAAACAACCAGATCGAACTAAATACCAAGAACAAATACCAACAACTACAGATCAACCTCTGCCAGCTCCCTGTCCGCTCCCTCCTGGACCGTCCAACCTGAGACCTGCCCCATCGAATAGGGTGTCCAAAACAGAGATAAACCGAGGACGTGAGCATAAAACGCTCAGCACCGAAAGCATGAGTATACAAGACTATGACATGCATGTATGCAAAATGTACTGGATACCAGGATCTGGGTATAACGAAAGACTGCTCAGGTAAATGACGTCAAGGTATGTAGCACTCTGCGCCGTCGCACCAGGAGGTGGCTCCCATACCAAAATAAACCTGTGGATATACCGGTGACCTGACCACCGTCGGCCAACGGGGTCCAACCATCCACAATAAACGAGGGCTGAGCACCCTCTCAACAGGCTATCTCAAAAATAGTCAGGCTCAACATGATTATGCAAATTCCGCATAATAAACCATGCATCATATGACAGATAATAATGCAACATATAAACATGCAACACATAGTAAAGCATACTCAATCCTGCTATCTCGGATGGTACTTTCGTACCTCAAACCAGTAGATCCTAGAAATCAGCCCTAGAATCAAGCCTGCGTCCGTAGTCAGCCCACTGATGCCGCTAGCTCCCAACTAGAGCACAGCTCCGCTACAAAACCAGTAGCTCCCTGCTAGTGCCTAAACCTCGGGAAAAGACTAGAAACCCATCAGAAACGACTAAAACGCTCTGGAATACTCGGAATTGGCGAGTAAAAAGTGAAGCCTCGCGCCTCTATTTATAGACAACGATCGGAAGATCCGATCCACTTCGGAAGATCCGATCCGGCACACTTCGGACGATCCGAACTCTGTTCGGACGATCCGAACCCTGCATGTCTTCCACGTGTCCAGCCACCTGTCTCGGACGATCCGAACCCTGATCGGACGATCCGAACTCTGCATGTCTTCCACGTGTCCAGCCACCTGTCTTCGGACGATCCGAACCCTGATCGGACGATCCGAACCCTCTTCAGACGATCCGAACCCGGTTCGGTCCTTCCGATCCCACCGAAATATAATTAATCCAATAATTAACTCAAATTAGGCATCGGGATACTACATTCTCCCCCTCTAAAAAGGATTTCGTCCGCGAAATCGAGTCTGAAGAATGACAATTCTGAACAACAATACATTCAACTTAAGAATGAATTACAACTGAAAGCACAACTGAAATTACAATCATAACTGAAAATACTACAACTAGAACAACTCTGGATGCTCTGACCGCATGCGACTCTCTAGTTCCCAAGTAGCTTCTTCAGTACCTCGGCGCTGCCACTGCACTAAGACAAGTGGAATAGTCTTATTCCGCAGTACCTTATCCTTCCGGTCTAAGATCGAAACCGGTCTTTCCAAAAAAGACAAATCCGGATTCAGCTGAACTTCTGTCGGATGCAAAACATGAGACTCATCCGCTACGTATTGTCTCAACAAGGACACATGAAACACATTGTGAACACTAGACAGATACGGTGGCAAAGCTAATCTGTAGGCCAAATCTCCCACACATTCTAAGATCTCAAAAGGACCAATGAATCTCGGAGATAGCTTACCCTTGAGTCCAAATCTCAGAATCCTCCGAAAAGGTGATACCTTGAGAAACACTTTCTCGCCTGCATCAAAATGAAGAGGTCTGCGCTTGGTGTTCGCATAACTCGCTTGCCGATCCTGAGCAGTCTTAATCCGCTGTTTGATCACAAGAACTTTGTCCATGGCCTGCTGAATCAATTCTGGACCCTCGACCTGTCGTTCTCCGACTTCCTCCCAGAACAGAGGAGTACGACAACGTCGACCATACAATGCTTCAAACGGAGACATACCAATACTCCTATGAAAACTGTTGTTGTATGCAAACTCTATCAGTGGCAGATGATCCTGCCAAGCTGGCCCGAAATCCATCACACAAGATCTCAACATATCCTCAAGAGTACGAATAGTCCTCTCTGACTGACCGTCAGTCTCTGAGGATATGCAGTACTCAAACTCAAGGTAGTGCCCAAAGCTTGCTGAAAGCTGCCCCAAAATCTAGATGTAAATCGAGGATCTCTGTCACTAACGATACTCATAGGCACACCATGAAACCGTACAATCTCTTGAATGTACAACCGTGCCATCCGATCGAAAGTGAAATCTCTGTTATACGGAAGAAAATGGGCAGACTTAGTAAGCCGATCCACTACCACCCAGATAGCATCTCTATTCCCCACAGACATAGGCAAGTGAGTCACGAAGTCCATCGTGATATGCTCCCACTTCCACTCCAGAATAGGAAGATTCTGCAACAAACCTCCAGGTCGTCGATACTCAGCCTTCACCTGCTGACAGACTAGGCACTTGGAGACATACTGATAAACATTACGTTTCATACCTTTCCACCAAAATCGAGTCCTCAAATCCTTATACATCTTGTTGCTCCCCGGATGAACACTCAACCTGCTACGATGAGCCTGGGACAAAATCTCCTCCCTCAAAGTGTCATCTTCCGGTACAACAATACGACCAGATAAGCACAAAAGACCCTCGGACTGATAGTGGAATCCAGAAGTATTATCTCCATCAGCCAACCGAGCTAATTTCTGAACCTTAGAATCAGACATCTGAGCATCTCTAATCCGAGAATACAAAACCGGCTCAGACAAAATAGTAGCTACACGGATACTCTCTGTTCCCTTCCGATGCTTACAATTGAATCCCATCGAACAGAAATCCTGAATAATCCCAGATACAGCACAAGTCTAAAGAGCAGACAATCTCACCTTGCGACTAAGAGCATCGGCCGTGAGATTCGCAGATCCTGGATGATACTTGATCTCACAATCGTAATCCTTGAGTAGATCCATCCAACGACGCTGACGCATGTTCAACTCAGCCTGAGTGAACAGATACTTCAAACTCTTATGATCAGTGAAAATCTCAAATCGCTCACCATACAGATAATGGCGCCAGATTTTCAAAGCAAAAACGATCGCTGCTAATTCCAGATCATGAACAGGATAGTTTTCCTCATGAGACTTCAACTGTCTCGACGCATAAGCAATCATATGCTCATTCTGAATAAGAACACACCCTAGTCCCTATAAAGAGGCATCGGTGTAAACACTGAAACCACCAGATCCAGACGGTAAGGCCAGAACAGGCGCAGATGTCAAACGTCTGCAAAGTTCCAAGAAACTCTCTTCGCACTCTGATGTCCACTCAAATGAAACATCTTCCCGAGTGAGCTGAGTGAGTGGCTTAGCAATCTGAGAGAAGTTGACAATGAAACGGCGATAATACCCAGCCAATCCCAGAAAACTGCGGATCTCGGCTACTGTCGTCGGACGCGACCAGTTCAATACCGCTTCCACCTTGCTCGGGTCAACTGAAACTCCCTTGCTAGAAATGACATGACCAAGGAATACAACCCTGTCAATCCAAAACTCACATTTACTCAACTTCGCATAAAGCTGATTCTCGCGAAGTGTCTGTAAAATAATCCTTAAGTGTTGTGCGTGTTCTTGCTGATCATGTGAATAGATTAAGATATCATCTATAAACACCACAACAAACTTATCCAAGAATTCCCGAAAAAACCCGATTCATCAGATCCATAAAAACTGCTGGTGCATTCGTCACCCCAAAAGGCATAACCAGAAACTCATAATGCCCATACCGGGTCCTGAATGCAGTCTTCGATATATCTCCCTGATGAACTCGAAGCTGATGATAACCAGACCTTAAATCAATCTTGGAATACACAGAGGTACCTTGCAGTTGATCAAATAAATCATCAATCCGTGGCAACGGATACTTATTCTTTATCGTACCACGATTCAACTGCCGATAATCTATGCAGAGCCGCATAGAACCATCCTTCTTTTTGACAAAAAGAACTGGTGCTCCCCACGGGGACACACTGGGTCGAATATACCCCTAGTCAAGAAGATCCTGCAACTGCTGTTTCAATTCTTGCATCTCCGATGGAGCTAATCGATAAGGAGCTCTAGAGATTGGTGTCGTGCCTGGCACTAAATCAATGCCGAAATCCACTTCCCGAACGGGAGGAAAACCAGGAATCTCCTCGGGAAAAACATCCGGAAAATCGCAAACCACTGGAATGTCACTGATACCGACACTATCTGCGGACGAATCAATAGCATAGATAAGGTAGCCTTCCCCGCCCGACTCTAAAGCACGACAGGCTTTCAGAGCAGAAACCACGGGCATCGGGGGTCGCGCTCCCTCTCCATAGAAAAACCAACTGTCGCCCTCAACTGGACGAAACTGCACAAACTTCTGATAACAGTCCACAGTAGTTCTAAACACAATCAGCACATCTATTCCCAGAATGCATTCAAAATCCTCCATCGCAAGAATCATCAAATTAGCAGTTAAAACATTACCCTCAAACTCTAGAGGACAACCCAAAACTAGACGTTTAGCTAACACCGAATGACCCATCGGTGTGGAAACAGATACCACAACGCCCAAAGAAGTGAAGGGTAATGCATGACGCTTAGCAAATCTCGCAGATATGAATGAATGTGATGCACCAGTATCAATGAGAACATAAGCAGGTAATCCACATAATAAAAAAAGCACCTGCGATAACTCTCTCGTTCTCCTCAGCAGCCTGATCCTGGTTAAGAGCAAAGACCTGCCCTTGAGTACGCGGTCGGAGGTTAGAACCCTGAGTAGACTGTCCCTGCTGTGGCCTCTGATGAACTGAAGCCTGAGAACCATATCCTGATCCTCCGCCCGTCTGTGGACAATCTCTCTTCATGTGGCCCATCTCACCGCACTTGTAACAAGCACCCGCAACCTTGCGACAACGCTCCGTCTGATGATCCTTCCCGCAAGGCTGACACGGGCCCTTCTTCTTCCCAAAAATGTAGTGACCTCCACCACTTACGCGCACCACCCTCCAGCAAGAAATCAAGGGTATCAATCTGCTGCTCCGCCGAGCACTGAAAAGCCTTGAAACAGCTCTCCATCCTCTCAAGCCATTTCTCTGCAACATCCGGAGTCTCACCGCCCGAAAGAGGTTTCGGCCCCATCTGCAAGAACCGATGCATACTAAGACTCCAAGGCTCATCACGACGGTGTTGACGACGTTCTCGATGCTCTCGATGACGCTCCCGATCGTCGCGGTCTCCCCAGCGTCCAATGCAGCCATGACTACTAGCATCGTCGTCCAAACCAGAAATCTCTAACTACAAAAGTTACCAGAGATTAAACCCAAAAGAACAGTTCCAAATCCCAAAATCTTAATGCATGCTCTGATACCATAAATGTAGTGACCCGTTCCAGAATCACCTACTAATCAGAACTTAAGCATGCAAAATTAACATTTAAAACTGAATCAGGTAAACAGCGGAAAAACAGTAATACAACCCAATCGAATCTGTAAGTACAAAATACTTAAACAACCAGATCGAACTAAATACCAAGAACAAATACCAACAACTACAGATCAACCTCTGCCAGCTCCCTGTCCGCTCCCTCCTGGACCGTCCAACCTGAGACCTGCCCCATCGAATAGGGTGTCCAAAATAGAGATAAACCGAGTACGTGAGCATAAAACGCTCAGCACCGAAAGCATGAGTATACAAGACTATGACATGCATGTATGCAAAATGTACTTGATACCAGGATCTGGGTATAACGAAAGACTGCTCAGGTAAATGACGTCAAGGTATGTAGCACTCTGCGCCGTCGCACCAGGAGGTGGCTCCCATACCAAAATAAACCTGTGGATATACCGGTGACCTGACCACCGTCGGCCAACGGGGTCCAACCATCCACAATAAACGAGGGCTGAGCACCCTCTCAACAGGCTATCTCAAAAATAGTCAGGCTCAACATGATTATGCAAATGCCGCATAATAAACCATGCATCATATGACAGATAATAATGCAACATATAAACATGCAACACATAGTAAAACATACTCAATCCTGCTATCTCGGATGGTACTTTCGTACCTCAAACCAGTAGATCCTAGAAATCAGCCCTAGAATCAAGCCTGCGTCCGTAGTCAGCCCACTGATGCCGCTAGCTCCCAACTAGAGCACAGCTCCGCTACAAAACCAGTAGCTCCCTGCTAGTGCCTAAACCTCGGGAAAAGACTAGAAACCCATCATAAACGACTAAAACGCTCTGGAACACTCGGAATTGGCGAGTAAAAAGTGAAGCCTCGCGCCTCTATTTATAGACAACGATCGGAAGATCCGATCCACTTCGGAAGATCCGATCCGGCACACTTCGGACGATCCGAACTCTATTCGGACGATCCGAACCCTGCATGTCTTCCACGTGTCCAGCCACCTGTCTCGGACGATCCGAACCCTGATCGGACGATCCGAACTCTGCATGTCTTCCACGTGTCCAGCCACCTGTCTTCGGACGATCCGAACCCTGATCGGACGATCCGAACCCTCTTCAGACGATCCGAACCCGGTTCGGTCCTTCCGATCCCACCGAAATATAATTAATCCAATAATTAACTCAAATTAGGCATCGGGATACTACACTTCAACAATTGAAGAAGCAAAATTGGGAGAGTATTTCCCTTGAAAATTTCGGCCATTTTAGTGTAGGAGAGAAAGGGGGGAGACACTTCTTGGTTGTGGAAAAAGTTGAGTCAAAAAAGGTGCATGCCAAGCCTTGGTTATACAAAAAGTTGTCTCCCAACCTTTCACCTCCCATGCATGCATTTCTATTTGGGCTTGTAACAATTACAAGGCCCATGGACTTTTATTTAAATGTCTCAAACACATTTGAGTCCATTTAAAGTTTACTTGATTTTACTCAAGTCCACAAGTTTAATATTTATTTCTAATTGGGCTCGACAAGGCCCAATGTTGTTTCACTAATCCAACACCTGAATTATTTGGACTCTACTGGGTCCACTATTGTTTAATTAGTTCAACACTTGAATTAATGAAAATCACAATTTTCAAATACATTACTCATTTGGCCAAATTTTTAATTTAGGAACACTTCCTCATATTAAAAGTTATATTCTCCTTATAATAGTCATACTTCGATTTTATTTACGCTTATAAACTCCTTTATAAACCGTTCAACACATTGAACTATTTTACTTCTCAACGGGATCTAAAAAGTTAGCACTTGTGCGACCCTCAATGGTTCATTGATTCGGACTAAACATGTCCTTATACGAGCATACCCCAATTGTTTCATTCTTAATTATCAACTCCTTGATAACAAGAATGTCAGAACTCAAGTCTGATAGTACCCAACCAATCATGTTAAACGCCTAGCAACATTGCTTACATGATTCCCTAGGTATCAAATGATAGTGCCTGCAAGAACCATTCAATTATGGTTAGCATACAGTATGGTCCCTTCAACTCATATATCCCGACCGATTCGACAGCCATTGGTATATCGAGAGTTGTCAATGAATCGATACTATGTGTCATGTTGTAGTTGCATCGATGGTGTAATCTATGAAACCCCTTTCATAATTACCACCATATTCTGATCAGAGATTTCATAATACATACACATAGGATATCCATATCCGAAGGTAAGCGGTGAATCCCGAGCGGCCTATATCCTTCTTAGCGGCGGCTGAATAGACTAGGAACTATTTAGAATATACAGTATTCCAAATATGAGTTTCACGATACTCATCAAATGAACATCTCATATTCTTTCTACTATTTGTATATTCAAGGGATTTATCTATGCAACTAGCATGTGTATACAGATAAAGATGTGCCAAAATAATAATTTCAAATATTATTAAAATAAAGATTGTTTATACATAGAGTTTCATATTGAACACTCGGCCAACGCTTGGCTCGACAGGCACCTACTCTAACAATCTCCCACTTGCACTAGAGCCAACTACCCATATGCTTCAAACCCATTGATTCACGATGCATCTCGAATAATGGTCCAGGTAAAGGCTTAGTTAGTGGATCAGCAACATAATCTTCGGAGCCGACATTGTCAATCGAGACATCTCCTCTTTCCACAATCTCTCGGACGATGTGGTACTTTCTCAATACATGTTTGGACTTCTGATGAGACCTCGGCTCCTTTGCTTGAGCAATGGCTCCCGTGTTGTCACACAACACCGGGACAGGAGCAACTCTATTAAGATGACGCCCAACTCTTGTACGAAATTCCTTATCCAAACAGCCTCCTTTTTCTGCATCTGATGCAGCAATGTATTCGGCCTCAGTGGTGGAATCCACAGTACTGTCTTGCTTGGACTCTTCCAAGAGACAACACCACCATTGAGCATGAATACGAACCAAGAGGTTGGCTTCGAGTCATCAATATCGCTTTGGAAGCTAGAGTCGGTATAGCCTTCCAATTTCAGTTCTCCACCCCTGATGCGAACACGGATGGTCAAGTCGCAAGGAAAGCATGGGACCCTTTAGAGTTTCCGAAGGGACCAATCATGAGGGGACGACTAAAGAAGTTCAAGGAAGCGTTGCACGGACTTATGAGCAATGAAGAAGGACTTACAAGCAAGGGGCAGAGTGCCGAAGGGTTTGTGGTGCATGGGTTTGAGTTTGGAAGTCACAAGAACATTATTCAAGTGATAGATGAAGTTTAGTCCAGCAGCAGCGGCGCCCAAGCGGCCAAAGATTACCGCCCGAGCGCCACACTTACTGTCCGATGCGAAGAATTCCAGAAGGCCTCGCGCTCGAGCGGTCATAATCTACCGCCCGAGCGCGAGTAGTACAGAAGCCTCGGCGCTCGAGCGGTCAAATTCTACCGCCCGAGCGCGAGTCAGTTTCTGGAAGAATCATAGTTAGAGTTTTAATTATTATGGCAACTAGATTTTTTGTTATCTTTTGATATATAAACATATTTTGCACGAAATTTTGGACAACAATTCAGATATTATTATTGATATTTTATCAAGGTTTTTGAGAGAAAAAACTTATCAAAATTCATTCTTGTGGCGTTTGTCGATTGATTTCATACGGATTGTCAAGGGCATGTTCTTTGAAGGTTCGTCTGTTTCTCAATTGTTTAATCGTGAATATTTATTGTTAAGTTTTATAAATTTAGAGATGAATATCACACTCCAAAACCTGATTCAAAAGATCGGGACAACAACGATTCTTTGTTTGTTACTAAATTGAGGGCGCGATTCGATTTTAATCGTGTTTGCTATTCGTTCGTACAAAGATTCACATCATTTGGTATAAGAGCTCAGGTTCATTGAATTCAAGTAAGTATCTTGTTATTCTATTGTCAGATCTGTTATTTCTTCGTCGTTTCTAGATCTGTTTCGTTTATCGTTCTTCGTCTCTTCGTGCATCTGTGATTCTCGAAGAAAAGTTGATTTTTTTTATTTTTTTTGTAATTTTCGAGCAAGTACTCAGCCAAAAAAAAAAGAGTACAAAAATTCCGAAAATTCACCATTAATTCTTTTTGATATCTTGTTCTACTTCCTTTAGAGAGTCATAATCAATTGCCTCTCACAGTCTATGCTCTCATTTGGTGGGATCAACTAGTGACCACTAGGAGGAGTTATAATGAGAGACCCATTGAATCTTGGGATGAGATGAAGAGGGTCATGAGGAAATGGTTTGTGCCTAATCAATACTATATGGAGATGTTTAAGAGGCTAAAAAATTTGAGGAAAGGGTTGAAGAGTGTTGAGGACTACTATAAGGAGATGGAGGTAGTCATGATTAGGGCAAATATTGAGGAGGATAGTGAGGCGACCATGGCTCGTTTTCTGTGGTTTGAACAGGAAAATTCAAGATCAAGTGGAGCTTCAGCACGACTTGGATCTAGACGAGATGGTGCAAATGGCCATTAAAGTGGAGCAACGACTCAAAAGGTGTGGAGTTGGCCGCACCAACCAAACTGGGGGTTCATCATCTTCTTGGATGTCAAGTGTGGTGAAACGTGAGGAGAGTAAAGTGGTGGCAAAGCCCAAATTTGAGACCAAACCAGAGGCGCCTAAGCAAGGAGTGCAAGGTAAATCTGAAACTCCTCTTACTCGTTCTAGAGATACTAGATGTTTTAGGTGTCAAGGGTTAGGACATATTGCTAGTGCATGTCCAAATAAAAGTGAAAGGGGATCGGGTACGGTGACCGGAAGCGCAACAGAAGTTTAAAAATCGAATTTTTATGAATATTTTCGGCCACCTTGATTTAATGTGTAGCAAATACAATAAACACAAAATATGACATTCATAGTGTGTTTAGAAATATACCTATCAATCTCTTGAGATTGATGATGGCTCCAACTTAGTTGATATACAACTAAGCTCTTGATGGCAAGACAATCTACAAGCTTCACCTTGTTCTTGAATCTTTCCTTCAAAATTAGGCCCACCACCAACTAGCTAGAACCACCCTAATTCAGCACTAGAAAAATTAGAGTATTTTTCATTGAGAAGTGTAGGCTTTCCTCAACAATTGAAGAAAGAAAAATTGGAGAGGATGAATAGTATTTTCGACCACTATTCATGCTAGGAGAGAAGGAGAGACATTTTTTTGGTTGTGAGAAAAGTTAAAGTAAAAAAGTTGCATGCCAAGCCTTGGTAATAGAAAAAGTTGTCTCCCAACCCTTCACCTCCCATGCATGCATATATTATATGGTTTTTAACAAATTAAAAACCATGGACTAAAATTAATTATCTCAAACATATTTGAGACTAATTAAACATTACTTGAATTTACCCAAGTCCCACTAGTTAAATAATTAATTTTAAATTGAGCTCTACAAGACTCAATATGATTTAGTTAATTCAATACATGAATTAATTTAATTATTTGGACTTTACTAGGTCCACTAGTGTTTAATTAATTTAATTTAGTCCATAATAATGTTTATGAAAATCACAATTTTCAAATACATTATTTGTTTGGCCAACTTTTAATTTAGGAACACTTCCATAAATTAAAATTTACATTTCTCTCATAGAAGTCATACTTCTATTTTTCCTTTATGCTTATAAACTTATTTATAAGTCTTTAAACACATTGAACTAATTTCTCCTTTATAGAAGTCATACTTCTAATTTTTCTTTACGCTTATAAACTCCTTTATAAGCCGTTCAACACATTGAACTATTTCTCTTCTCAACGGGATCTAGAAAGCTAGTACTTGTGTGGCCCTCAATGGTTCATTGATACAACTAGCCGTGGGTTCACATCTCCATGTGATTTGGACTAAACATGTCCTTATATGAGCATACCTCAATTGCTTCATTCTAATTTATCAACTCCTTGATAACAAGAATGTCAGAACTCAAGTCTGATAGTACCCAACCAACCATGTTAAACTCCTAGCAGCATCGCTTACATGATTCCCTAGGTATCAAATGATAGTGCCTGAAAGAACCATTCAATTATGGTTAGCGTACAGTACGGTCCCTTCAACTCATATATCCCGACCGATTCGACAACCATTGGTTTATCGAGAGTTGTCAATGAATCGATAATATGTGTCATGTTGTAGTTGCATCGATGGTGTAATCTATGAAACCCCTTTCATAATTACCACCATACTCTGATCAGAGATTTCAACCTACATACACATGATAACACATAGGATATCCATACCCGAAGGTAAGCGGTGAATCCCCGACTACAATGCATCGACTCCTATATGTTTCGACAGAACACCCAACCTTGCCACCTGATGACCCCATGAGAGTCGGTAAACAAGTCAAAGTGTAATTCTAGCACATAGAGTCTCAATGTTGTCCCGGGTCATAAGGACTAATGGTGTACAATCATAAACTAGGACGTTTCCACTCGATAAGTGAGAACCACTTGGAAAGTCCTTTTATGGAGGGTTGTTCAGTGCACTCTACTAGGATCACCTATCTGCATGCTCGGACATCACAATGTCCCCTACCAATGAAACATGGTACTCACATCGCAGATACTAGTCTCGAACTCAAGCGGCCTATATCCTTCTTAGCGGCGGCTGAATCGGCTAGGAACTGTTTAGAATATATATTATTCCAAATATGAGTTTCATGACACTCATCATATGAGCATCTCATATTCTTTCTACTATTTGTATATTCAAGGTCTTTATCTATGCAACCATAAACTAATGGTTAGAATATACATTATTCCAAATTTGTATATTCCCGGGTCATAAGGACTAATGGTGTACAACCATAAACTAGGAACTGTTTAGAATATACATTATTCCAAATATGGGTATACAGATAAATATTTGCCAAAACAATAATTTCAAATATTATTAAAATAAAGATTGCTTATACATAGAGTTTCATTGTGAACACTCGGCCAACACTTGGCTCGACGGGCACCTACTTTAACAATCTCCCACTTGCACTAGAGCCAACTACCCATATGCTTCAAACCCATTGATCAGCGATGCATCTCGAATAATGGTCCAGGTAAAGGCTTAGCTCGTGGATCAGCAACATTATCTGCGGAGCCGACTATGTCGAAAGACACTTCTTCCTCTTTCCACAATCTCTCCGAGGATGTGGTACTTTCTCAATACATGTTTGGACTTCTGATGAGACCTTGGCTCCTTTGCTTCAGCTAAAGCTCCCGTGTTGTCACACAACACCGGGAGAGGAGCAACTCCATTTGGAATGACGTCCAACTCTTAGACGAAATTCCTTATCCAAACAGCCTCCCTTGCTGCATCTGATGCAACAATGTATTCGGCCTCTGTGCTGGAATCCGCAGTATTGTCTCGCTTGAAACTTTTCCAACAGACAGCAGCACCATTGAGCATGATTACAAACGCAGAGGTTGACTCCGAGTCATCGATATCGCTTTGGAAGCTAGAGTCGGTATAGCCTTCCAATTTTAGTTCTCCACCCCATAGACCAAGAACAATTTATTGGTCCTTCTCAACTACTTGAGCTTGTCTTTCAACGCTTTCCAATGTGGAAGACCGGGGTTTGATTGATATCTACTCACTACACTTAGTGCGAAAGCCACGTCAGGACGTGTAGATATCATCTCATACATGATGCTACCAATCGCAGATGCATAAGGAATGCTTGTCATCGCCGCTATCTCTGCATCAGTCTTGGGAGACATAGACTTGGATAGGGACACCCCATGACACATTGGTAGATGTCCTCTCTTGGACTCATCCATCGAGAACCGCTTCACGATGGTATCAATGTATGTGGACTGGGTGAGACCAAGCAATCTTCTTGATCTATCTCTATAGATCTGTATTCTCAATACAAAAGATGCTTCACCCAAGTCCTGTATCGAGAACTTACTTGCTAACCATATTATAGTTGATTGCA
This sequence comes from Primulina eburnea, assembly GCF_022965805.1. Lineage (NCBI taxonomy): Eukaryota > Viridiplantae > Streptophyta > Magnoliopsida > Lamiales > Gesneriaceae > Primulina > Primulina eburnea. The sequence continues at coordinate 34,129,560 of NC_133101.1, read as the reverse complement.
ACATTCCTACATCATTCCCAATGATTAGAATGTCATCAACATAAAACACCAGGAATGTCACAACACTCCCACTGACCTTCTTATACACACAGGGTTCCTCAGGATTCTTATCAAAACCAAACTATTTGATTGTACTGTCGAATCTGAGGTTCCAACTCCTAGATGCCTGCTTTAGACCATAAATAGATCTTTGAAGTTTGCATACCATATGCTCACTTCCGATAGATGTAAACCCTCCAGGTTTGAGACATGTAGATCTCTTCCTTAATATCCCCATTAAGAAAGGTTGTCTTGACATCCATCTGCCATATCTCATAGTCATACCATGCAGCTATGGCTAGCAATATGCTAATAGACTTGAACATTGCAACTGGTGAAAAGGTTTCCTCAAAGTCAACTCCTTGTCTTTGCGTATATCATTTTGCCACCAATCGCGCCTTGAAGGTCCATACCTTCCCATCCGCCCCAAGTTTCCTCTTGTAAATCCATTTACACCCTATGGGAACAATTCACTCATGTGGATCCACGAGATTCCACACTTGGTTCGAACGCATGGAATTCATCTCAGATTCCATTGCTTCAAGCCACTTGGATGAATCAGCATCAGATAACGCTTCCTTGAAGGTCCTTGGATCACATCCATGGTTAGGCTCATCATGGCCCTCTTGAAGAAGCAGACCATACCTCATATGTGGTCTCGAGACTTTCTCGGATCTTCTAGGAGCTTGTATCTCCTCTCTTGGCTCTTCGGGTGTGGGTTCTACAACCGTGAGTGTCTCTCGAACCTCTTCGAGTTCTATCATCTCCCTTTTTCTATCCAAAAGAAATTCCTTTTCCAAAAAGGTTGCATTCCTAGAAACAAACACCTTTGTTTCTTGGGGATGATAGAAATGATATCCTACTGAATTCCTTGGATATCCCACTAAGTAACACAAAATGGATCGACTATCCAATTTATCTCCCACTACCTGCTTCACATAAGCAGGGCACCCCCATATTCTAAGACAAGAATATTTGGGAGGCTTACCCATCCATATCTCATATGGTGTCTTCCTTTGAATGGACATTTAATGGAATATCTTTCAATTTTAAGTTGTAGAGATCGTTTTCAAGTTCACCAATACCAATCAAACATTCATTCATGTAAATGTTGCAAACACCTTTGCAAAATAAACAAGAATATCCATTTTTATCAACATAGAAATGGAAACAATGTTTTTCCCCAAATCCGGTACAAACAAAACATCTCTTAAAATTAACTTAAAATCATTGTTCATAAGCAAGTAAACATCTCCAATAGCTTTGGCAGCAACTCTTGCTCCATTGCCCATCCTCTAGAAGGTCACACCTTCCTTAAGCTTCCTACTTCTTCCCATCACCTGTAACTCATTACAGAGAAGTGAAACACAACCGGTATCTAATACCCAAGAAGTAGAGTTAATTGAAATGTTTACTTCAATTTAGAACATACCGTTTCCAGAACTTTCTGAGCCAGATATTCCTTGCAATTTCGCTTCCAATGTCCAGGCTTCTTGCAGTGATGACAAACATCACTAGTCTTGTCAGCCTTAACTGGTGTGGCTGCCACAACGGGATTCGGAGATTGCCTCAACAAGGGCACGTTCTTCTTGGGACGTTGGAAAGAACGCTTCTTTCCCTTCCCATGTGGATCAATCTTCGTACCAGATGAAGAACCCACACAAAGAACCAACTTCTCTTTCTTGGTGGTTGATTCAAACGTAACAAGCATATTCACCAACTCCTCATGGGTCGGCTCCATCTTGTTCATGTTGAAGTTCACTACAAAAAGATCAAATGAGCTAGGCAATGATAACAACAACACGTCGGTGTCACTCGAAGGCAAGATCATATCCATGCCAACGAGCTTATCCACGAGCCCAATCAACTTCAGGCCATGCTCATGGACCGAGGTCCCATCTCGCATGCGCATAGTTATCAGCTCCTTGACGGTAGCATGCCTAAGAGGCCGTGTTTGCTCACCAAAGAGCTCCTTGAGATGCAAAAGAATGTCAGCAGCACTCTTTGCATCCTCAAAACGCCTCTGCAGCTCATCATTCATAGAAGTCAGCATATAACACCTGGCTATCAAGTCATGGTCACACCATTCCTTGTAAGCCTGCAATTCCTCAGGAGTGCAGTCAGTCGGAGCCTCAACAGGGGGCGACTCAGTCAGTGTATATGCTACCCTTTTCGAATTCAAGACGATTTTCAGGTTTCTTAGCCAAGTGAGGTAATTAGGTCCAGTTAATATGTGTTTGCCGAGTATTACGGATATCGGATTGCGAATCGAAGACATTGTCAATTTGTACTGAAAAGTAAAAACAGATAAATGTTGATGACTATTTTAAAATATTTAGTAAGATATGAAGTTTGGACTTTTACTTCATAAATATTTGCTCCCACTGTTTTGACATCTTCCACTACCCTCTAGTGAAAACGGGAAACTCCTTTCTTCAGTAGGTACGTAAGGTCCAATTAGCGAATTATGATCCCGAATAATATAAGCCAATCACAATTCCTAAAAGGTAGTTTCCAATTGCATCACAATGCAACCCTCTACGTAAACTTTTGTCTCACGTTTGATTAGGACCCAATAATATGACGTCGTTCATCTTCACGTGTCAAGCCTTACCCATCGATGTTGAACCTTAATGGACGGTCGCCATGAGTTCCCCCAATAATATGAGCCGAAATCATGGGAGTTCCACGTAGTTCACATCACCATGTAAATGGATGTCACAGCTTTCCGGCACCCAGAGCTCCAACAATAATATGAGCCAAGCCCCGAGTACGGGTAGCGTTCATCATGCACCCATTGTCGATGGAAGACAAGGAAATTATAAACAAATTTATAATTCTCCTTTTCGGGCTTGATATTAATTTTGAATCTTATTCAAAATGAGGGTTTTTAATTTTGAAAGGTCTCATCATTAATTTTATTTTAAAAGCTCGCTTTGTTTGATCGTATGTTTGCCAGATTCATGCAACTTTGTTATTATCATAATAATAACGCACATACTCATTATTTATAACATATTATGCATATATTATAAAGAGTAAACAAACAAGGATGATCAATCGCCCCAATACTAACGGACCGTGTGAGCTAAACACGGGCCTAGGTCAAATCCTAGGGAAATGCACGGGATGCAAATGCAACTATTACATAAGCTTCCAATATTTACATGTCTTCGATCTTCATAATCATCATGGCCACCATCTTCAAATCTTGATCATCCACTATACTAATATTTACAAATAAATATCCATGGCAAATAGGGATACATCTCATGGGGGTGGGAACGGGCCATAAACCAAGCCCACTTTATAAATTGATAATTATTACAATCATTCAACACAAAATATCCTAGCATACACCTAGCAAATTGGGCTTGGGCTTTTGATCATTCTTCATGCATAATATCACATATCATACACCATCAATTAATTATCACAATAATTATTTGATCCAATATTATATATCTTGATCCAATCACTAACCGCCACGATAAAAAACTAAATTAACAAAGTATACAAACACCTTTGTCTAATTTCCAATTAATTTATTTATAACCGAATTTCTTGTAAATCACCATTTACTATAAATATTTAAAGTCCAACTTAAAATATTTATTTAATGAGAAAATGTTTGAAACTTTTGTAATTTTAAACTTAAGGGCCCAAAAATTCATTTTTCACCAAAAACGTTTTGGCTAATTTAAAATTCACAAATATGTTAGCTATCCAATGGCCCAACAACTCAAGGCCCATGACACTTTGATATTTCAAAACACCTTTTGAAAACCCTAGTCGTCATCGCCGTCGCCGGAGCTCCGTCGCCGGATTCCGGCAACAAAAAATTTTTATTTTTTTTATTAAAGTGTAGGTGCTGTTCGGGCAGCCCCTCGGGCAGCCCAAGCTGCCCGAAATGGGAAGCAACTTGCTGCCCAAAACCCGCCCCAATCCGGCCTTGAATTCGTTGCAAAATTTTGTTCTCATGCTGTGGGGACCCGGACGCTAATCATCTTCTTAATCGTCGTTGGGATTTAATTATCAGTTCTGATAAACAGGGTCTAAAAATTTTTCTTTTTAAAATGTAACTGCGGAAGGTAATGGAATCTAAATAATATACATCTCAGTATAAAATACATTTCAGTATAAAGTACAATACTGTGCAATCTAAGTCTAAGGTTCAGTTACTAAGTTCAAGTAATAAACCAAATCTACAGTAAGTCTGGAATCACCACGCTAACTCTTCTTCTCTCATCATCCTCTTGACCCCGATCCAGTCCCACCTGTTGTCATGCACACATACAAAACAAGACAACAGCCGGATAACTCCGGTGAGAATAAATCCCAGTATAAAACATGGTAAGCATGTATATAAACAATCTAAATTATAAAACATGCTATCATGAACATATTCAAAGTAATAGATTTCATAATCTATGAAATCAAATCACAATAAGCATGCAACTCCTTTCAGATAGACATGCAATTTAAATCAAATCATAAAAACATACTATCATACTGAAAGCAATAAATATGGGTTTCATATTCTATGAAACCACATCTCTAAACACATGCAGTTCTAGTCAAATCATGTCTAGACTCGACTCCACTATAACTCTAGGGATCCCGGTGTGAAAAAGACTTCAATGGCTGTCACCTACCCTCCCACTCGGGGTGACTGTACGTCTTATTCCTAGACTTCGGTCTGAGCTGTATCAACGACTGCAATAGGAGTCAGGACTGCTCCTAAGCTGAGATACACCGAACATCTAGATATGTGACAATGGCTGTCAACGACTCTCCTATCTCAAATGCAATGTATAACAATCTGTAAACAAAGCATGCTCATTTCCAAAAGATTTGAATATAAAGTCTATAAACAAATCATAATCATATCAGAAGACAAACATTAATCAAGTATGTGATTTTATTGGGAAACTCAAATGAGATCTGATTTGAGTTGTATCTTCCCAGATATCACATGAATGATACCTTTGTCGTCCCTGTCTGACGAAGACGAAGTCTGGTATTCAACTCTGTCCATATCAAATCTGAAATGACAATATCGAATACACTGTATCAGTGAATAACTCAATACACAATCTGTTCTGATCAATACTCAAATCGGTATACAATCTGATCAATATCTGAACAAGATACAATCTAATTCATGTCATCGACATTACAATACAATCTGAATAATTACTGAGTCTGATCCATCTCAATCAATACTGAATCAGATCAATATAACTCAACTGATGCTTCGACGGCATAACAATACAATCTGAATAACCCCGTCAAACTGAACATCACAAATATAATACTGGAACTCATAATCTGTGCCAATACAATTCATAATCTGAATACTAACACAATTCTGATATGGAATCTCAGTCAATATCTTTCAAAAATCATAACAATTACATAAAGAGTCTGTTCTTTAATCTGTCTTCAATTCTACAATGTCTACGGTAGCAGAAACATCATATCTGAATCATATTCAGTTCTAACAATATCGTATTTTCAAAACATCTCAAAACGTAACAAAACTTACGTCCTTGTGTAGCTCGTGTCGAGAGGAATACGATGCTGTGTTCAGATTTGAATTCTGATACACGGATTCTTCGTAACTTAAATTCTAAGCTCAAGAATATCAAGTTCCTCCCCAATCTCTCGATTTCTTTCTGAAGAATGAAGGAGATTTCGTTTGACACCTATATATATACTACATGCATAATTGAAAACGTGGCATAGTTCTTGCACGGCACGTCGCACCGCGGGTGCGGTCCTTGCTGCACCACGGGTGTTCTCTTGTATGTTTATCATTACATTTCTCGGAAGTATCGACCACGGGTGCGCGCTGTTCTGTACCGCGGGTGCGGTATCAGCACCGCGGGTGCTCTCTGGCTATCACCGCGGGTGCGGTGATGCTACGGAATTTCTTGCCAACTTACTGTCCATGCACCGCGGGTGCGGTGTGTGAGAACCCGAAAATTTCGACCGAAGAAAATCAAGTATGTAATATAAAAATTATTTAAAATGAGTTCAGTAATTTTTATTTTAACTAAACAACTGGAATAATAACTTAAATCTCATCAAATTTAACTCGAGAAAGTAGATTCTAAGCTCGGGGATTAGCTCAACAGGAGGTCAAGCTACAAGTAACCGTACCCATTTAAGTGTTGCCAAGGGAGGAGTAAAACCCCAGCTCAAGGACACAATCTTTCAGCTCAAGGAAGCTCAACTATGTTTGTCCTAAAATGAGAGCTAAAGGATTGGACAAGCTAATGGTGCAAGAAATGATCTTTGAGGAAATCCATGGAAGAGCTAAAGGATGAGCTAGGAGATCAAGACACAATAATGATGCAAGAAATGGCTTTTGATGCTTGGTATGGAGCTTGATGATTTAATAACCTTTGACCACCATTACTCCATTTCTTGGAGGCCAAGGGGACGGCTAAGGGGAGGCAAAGGGGCAAGGGATTTTCTATAAATAGGACTCTAGGATGATAGAAAAGGTTACCCCAAGAAAACCTCAAAATTTCGGCTTCTTCCCCCTTCTCAAATCACTCGGCCGAAATTTCAAGGAAGAAAATAAGCTCGGGCGATTGACGTGCTGGAGTTTTGCGTCATCATACTGTCGAAGTGAAAGCAGTATTTTTGAAAAATACGCCGAGGTGCTGCTGGAATTTCAAGAAAGAATTTCATATAACAATTCAGGTAAGTGGGCTTTTGATATGTATTCGTTTGTATTTTTAAACTTGAATATGTATATCATGACATGCATGTATGTGTGTCTTCATTTTCGAAAATTGCTAAGACATTCTGTTTAAAATTTCGATCGATTATGTGTTCTCTTCTATGCTTCGAAATTCTTTGATTCCGCTGTGTCAGTATGAAAACTCTGAAATCTGAAAATCTGAAAAGTTCTGTCTGATAAGTCTGAAATCTTTGTTGCACTGTTACGATTCGAATTTGAAATGGGACGAGAATTGTGATTCTGTCTGGCCACCAATCTGTCTGATAAGTCTGAAATCTTTGTTGCACTGTTACGATTCTAATTTGAAATGGGACGAGAATTGTGATTCTGTCTGGCCCCCATTGGTGGGTATAAAACCATGTTCTGTCTGGCCCCCATTGGTGGGTATAAAACCATGTTCTGTTCGGCCCCCATTGGTGGGTATAAAACCATGTTCTGGCCTCACCCCTTAGAGGACTAACATATTGGGGACAATTTGACCATGGAAATGAGATGAGTAACAGTGTTCTGTCTGTTCTGATATGTTCTGTTCCGAATTGAAATGATCTGTATTGCTTCTGTTTTGTTCTGAATCATTTGATAAGTTATGTCTCTTATTCGATTCGTTTCCGTTGTGCCAAGTTAAGAATATTAGTTTTGAAAGTATGTTAAAGAAATGTTTTAAGGAATTAAGTTCTATATGTATCTTTGGAATCGATCGACCCCCACTTGCTGAGTGTTTTCCAAAACACTCACCCCTTACAAATTTCAGATAAGAATGAGGAGCAACTGAATGAGGAAGAGCAAGATGCTTTCTGGGGTTGGTGAATCAGAGATCAAGATCAGAATCAACATTTTACTTTTCTTTCGTTTCCGCTATTAGAAACTGTGATGTATTTTATTCCTTTGTCATTGTAAGACAATATTTCATTTATGAAAAAGACTGGTTTGATTTGATACGAGGCTTTATTGTTTTCAATTTAATTGTTAAACAATGCCGGATGTCACCGATGCTTCGGACTCGGGGCGTGACATTTAAGTGGTATCAGAGCTACCAGGTTCATAATCCCGCTGGGACTTTGACAGACAAAATTTGACAAAACTTTGGCAAAAGCCTAGTGCATCCCAATCCGAACCCAACCTTCATCTGTTCTCTAAAAATTCGAACAGCTCCAAAAATCTATCCTTTCGGTCAGTCATTCCGAAAATCCTTATTATTGAAAATTCCACGACAACTTTGTTTCTACTATTTGTGCTTCGTGCCTTTCTACGATTCTGATGATTTATTTTTATCCTAGGAAATGGCTGCCCCTCGTACTCGCGCACAGGCTGCTCTGCGCATGCGTCAGCTTACCATCGATAACCACGCTAGGAAAATAGCGACTTTAAAGGCGCGACTAGCCAAAGGGAAATTGGAAAGGCAAGAGCTGAATGAGATTAGGCACCTGCTGGAGTCGGACGTACAGCGACTCACTCATCATTTGGATGTAGCTGAAAGTCAAATGCTACAGATACCGACGAATTCGATTCGCTTCGCGCGCTTGGTTTCAATCAACAAGGATTTACTTGAGAGAATTGAGATAGAAAAGGATCGCGCTGCTCAGGCCCGTCAGCGCCAGGAGGAGTACATCGCCAAGCAGGATCGGTATATTTCGAAGCTCCACGACACTATGGATCGGCTCCAAGACCAGAATAACTACTACATTCAGTGATAGAAAACGTGGAGGAAGCAGAAGTAGCACCCATGGAGATAGATGGAGTCGAGAGCGATAGTGATAGCGACGAAAGAGATGTGTTCGATTAAATTAGCAAATTTTTAACAGAATATCTGGATTGTAATAAAGTTGTGACCGAGAAAAATATTATTTCGAAACTTTCTATTATTGCATATTTAAAATTTGACAAATATCTTATGAAAATGTTCTTTTCTTATTAGGAACACTACATGGATCCCCAAAACATCATAAATGAACTCCAAAGTCAACTTCAAAAGCAAGAGATGGAAATTAAAATACTGAAAGAAAGAAATGAGAAACTAGAAAGAGATAACTACCAATTGGATGGAAACAATATATGTATAGGGGAAGACCTTCGGGAAGCCAGAGTTGAGGAAAAGAAATTGCGCGATGACGTCAGACGATACTCTGCGTATCATCTAGAGTCGGAACGACAGCATGAGATCACCAAACAAGAGCTGAAGAAAGCGCAAGATAGGATTCTTACGCTCCAAATCCGAAGTGATGGCCTTCTCAGTATTCAACATCGTCTTGAGGAAAAGATTGGAGAACAAGAAATCGATGAGAAAGTAAGCCAATCGACAATACAAGAACTGCAGGACCAAGTGAACAACCTTGATCACCACAACACGCAACTGCAGAATTACATCGAGCATCTACAAAATGAGATGGTCAACATGGAAGAACTCAAAGAGCAATTGGAAGAAAATCCAATGGAAGAAGAAGAAATTAACGAGGCTGTAGGAGACGGCGAAGTGTTAGATGAATAGGGAGAAAAGGACCCTAGATTAGCTTTTGATTGAATCTAGGATTAATTGATTTAATCGTTGGTTGTATGCAAATCCTTTTCAATATTAATGAAATTATTCCTTTGATTAAATTTTGTGGCAAACAAATTAATAAAGAAAATACGTGTTTATAGGAGATGGCAGGCAGACCACCCCGAAACAACCGTAACGCTCGGGACGCCAACCAAAACGATAATCCACCACCACCGCCACCACCCAGAGTAAACCTCAGTCAAGAGGATATGATGGCAATAGCAACTATCGTCGCTGCAACATTACAAGGAATTGTGAATCCACTGGCCAACGCCATCCAACCACCCCAAGAACCTCAGCCACGTGGGATTAAGTATCACTATGAATCTCTCAGAAGGAATCGAGTTCCAACTTTCGATGGGAACCCAGATCCGGAAGTCAGTCACAACTGGCTCAAGAACGTTGAAACACAACTACATCTACTGGAGGTACCGGAAGAATTGAGAGTGGAAGTCGTGACCCCGTTATTGGAGGATCGGGCTAGGAAATGGTGGGAAACTGTGTCGCTACCTTTAGCTGAAGTAGAAGATATCACGTGGCAAATTTTCAAAAGAGAATACTTGAAACAATACTATCCGGCCGAGTTTCGTCTACAAAAGCTGAATGAGTTTGAGAATTTCAGACAGTCACCAGATATGACGGTAATGGAGTACACGTCAAAATTCAACGATTTAGGAACTTACGTTCCGACAATCATGTCAGATGAGACGTTAAAAATGCACCGCTACAAGAAAGGACTAAACAGCCGAATTCAGTCGGCACTGGCAGTGTACAAACCAAGCAGCTTTGCGGACTTGATGGGCGCTGCAATGAGTGCAGAAACTGATATCAAGCGACGAGAAGAAGAAAACAAGAACAAGAGACCATTGAACAATCAATCCACGCAGAATAATCTCAAGTTCAAGAAACCAAATTATTCAGGAGGGTCCTTCAAAGGAAGTTTTGGCAGTAATGGTAGCACCGAAGGAAAATGGTGTGACACATGTCGACAAAAACATATTGGGGAATGTTATCGGAAGACAGGCGCTTGTTTCAAGTGCGGGAAAGTGGGCCATAGAATTAAAGACTGTCCAGACAACAAGGACAAAGAGTCGGGACCCAACAAACAACATGAAAACAAAACAAATGCTCGGGTTTATGCCATAACCCAAGAGGAAGCCGATAATAGCAACGAAGTTGTGGCAGGTACCATCTTACTCAATAAAATGCCTGCATATGCTTTGTTTGATTGTGGTGCCACCCATTCGTTTGTGTCTAGAAGATATGCTAAGAAGCTTAAACTTGAGCATGATATTCTTAGTGAACCGTTAAGAGTAGCAACACCGGCTAGTAAAATAATCGAAACTCACAAAGTATATCGAAACTGTAAAATTTGTATCGGCAAACAAACTTTTGAAGTAGAGTTGATTCAACTCAATATGGTGGAGTTTGACATCATTCTTGGAATGGACTGGTTAGCTAAGAACCATGCCATAGTAGACTGTCAGAAGAAAGAAATTAGACTTCAAACTCCAGCAAAGAGGGAAGTCTTATTTCACGGGAAATCCAAAGAAAGAAGATCCCTACTGTCAGCCTCACAAGCCTGGAATGCTATAAAGGGAGGAGAAGATATTTACCTAGCTGTACTTAATGAAGTTAAAGGAGAAGAAGTTCTAAAGTTGGAAGAAATTTCAATTGTTAAAGAATTTCCAGACGTTTTTCCCGAAGAATTACCAGGAGAGATACCCGATAGTGAAGTAGAATTTGAAATCAACTTGGTCCCTGGTGCTGTACCAATCTCTAAAGCACCATACCGAATGGCTCCAGCTGAATTAAAAGAGCTGAAGGATCAACTGCAAGAACTACTGGACAAGAAGCAGGTTCGCCCCAGTGCATCACCGTGGGGAGCCCCAGTGCTTTTTGTAAAGAAAAAGGACGGAAGCATGAGGCTATGTATCGACTACCGGGAGCTAAACAAGATCACCATAAAGAATAAGTACCCACTCCCGAGAATAGATGATCTTTTCGATCAGTTAAAAGGAGCTAAAGTTTTCTCAAAACTTGATCTCAGATCAGGTTACCATCAGTTAAAAGTCAAAGCAGAAGATATCCCTAAGACTGCTTTTAGGACAAGGTATGGGCACTACGAATTCACGGTAATGCCGTTTGGTCTAACCAATGCTCCTGCAGCATTCATGGATCTTATGAACCGAGTATTCAAACCGTATCTCGATAAGTTCGTGGTAGTGTTCATAGATGACATCTTGGTGTACTCACCAAGTGAGGAAGAACATAGTGAGCATCTGCGTCTTACTTTGCAAACATTACGAGAGAAAGAACTCTATGCGAAATTCAAGAAGTGTGAATTCTGGCTGAAAAGTGTGGCGTTCCTAGGTCATATATTCTCAGAACAAGGGGTGTCAGTAGACCCTAAGAAAGTGGAGGCAATTAAAGATTGGCCTCACCATAAAACAGTGACAGAGATAAGAAGTTTTCTGGGATTAGCAGGCTATTATAGAAAATTTGTAGAAGGATTTTCGTCAATAGCTATCCCACTCACTAAACTTACTCAGAAAAATTCGAAATTCATTTGGAATGAAGCTTGCGAAAAGAGTTTTGAAACCCTGAAGACAAAACTCTCATCCACACCAGTACTGATTCTTCCCGAGGATGGTAAGAATTTTACCATTTACAGTGATGCTTCAAAGGGAGGGTTAGGGTGTGTGCTTATGCAAGAGGGTCAGGTAATTGCGTATGCCTCACGACAATTGAAACCATACGAGTAGAATTACCCCACTCATGATTTGGAGCTAGCCGCAGTAGTATTCGCGCTTAAAATCTGGAGGCACTATCTCTATGGAGTAAAATGCGAAGTTTTTACTGATCACCAGAGCCTTAAGTACATTTTCACTCAGAAGGAATTAAACATGAAGCAAAGAAGGTGGATGGAACTTCTCAAAGATTACGATTTGGTAATCAGCTATCATCCGGGAAAAGCAAATAAAGTGGCAGATGCATTGAGTCGGAGGAACCCCGGAAAAGTGAGCTTATCGTCATTATCAGTGCAACCAGGTCTCCAAGAGACCATCAAACTAAAACAAAGTCAAGACACCAATATCTTCAAAATAAAGGAACAAGTTCAGGAAGGAAAAATTCCAGAATTTCAAATTGATAAAGGTGGTATCCTTTGGATGAAAGGGCGATTATATGTGCCAGACATCGATGGAATTCGAGAAGAGGTGATGGCCGAGGCACATAAATCCAAATTTTCAGTACATCCAGGAAGCACCAAGATGTACAGGGATTTGAAAAATAACTACTGGTGGAATGGAATGAAGAAAGACGTAGCGGTCTTTGTTGCAAAGTGTTTAGTCTGTCAACAAGTCAAGGCGGAACATCAGCGACCTGGAGGGCTTCTGCAGCCATTAGAAATACCCGAGTGGAAGTGGGATAATATATCTATGGACTTTGTAGTCGGGTTACCAAAATCGAGGCAGGGTCATGACGGAATCTGGGTAATCATTGACAGATTAACCAAGTCTGCCCATTTCTTGCCAGTACGGATGAATTATAACTTGGATAAGTTAGCTACCCTGTATATGGATAATATAGTGAAACTACATGGAGTACCGGCAAGTATATTGTCTGATAGAGATCCAAGATTCGTTTCAAGATTTTGGAAAAGTTTTCAAAAGGCCATGGGAACCAAAGTTACGCTCAGCATGGCCTATCATCCTCAGACCGACGGTCAAACTGAGAGGACAATTCAGACCCTTGAAGACATGTTGAGGGCATGTGCATTGGATTTTCATGGAAATTGGAGTGAGCAGTTACCGTTGATAGAGTTTGCCTACAATAATAGTTACCACAGTAGCATCGAAATGGCTCCGTACGAGGCACTGTATGGTCAAAAATGTAGATCGCCCTTATACTGGGATGAAGTCGGAGAAAAAGCTTACGTCAAAGTCTCTCCCATGAAAGGAGTAGTTCGGTTCAGCAAATCCGGCAAGTTGAACCCAAGATATGTGGGACCGTTCGAAATATTGGATAAGGTGGGAAATTTAGCTTATCGACTGGCTTTACCGCCGGAGATGTCCAGAATACATAATGTTTTCCACATCTCACAACTACGAAAATATGTCCCGGACCCGAATCATGTACTTAAAGTTACACCTCTAATGATCGAAGGTAATCTGAACGAGGAACTCAAATATGAAGAAGTCCCTATTCGAATAGTGGACACCAAAGACCAAGTGTTGAGGCACCGAACAATACCTTATGTCAAGGTACAATGGTAAAATCATACTGAAAGAGAGGCAACTTGGGAACTCGAAGAAAAGATGCGGTCGCAATGCCCTCACCTATTTGAATGATCAAGTTAATGCAAGTTTCGAGGACGAAACTTTCAATAAGGAGGGAGGGATGTGAGAACCCGAAAATTTCGACCGAAGCAAATCAAGTAAGTAATATAAAAATTATTTAAAATGAGTTCAGTAATTTTTATTTTAACTAAACAACTGGAATAATAACTTAAATCTCATCAAATTTAACTCGAGAAAGTAGATTCTAAGCTCGGGGATTAGCTCAACAGGAGGTCAAGCTACAAGTAACCGTACCCATTTAAGTGTTGCCAAGGGAGGAGTAAAACCCCAGCTCAAGGACACAATCTTTCAGCTCAAGGAAGCTCAACTATGTTTGTCCTAAAATGAGAGCTAAAGGATTGGACAAGCTAATGGTGCAAGAAATGATCTTTGAGGAAATCCATGGAAGAGCTAAAGGATGAGCTAGGAGATCAAGACACAATAATGATGCAAGAAATGGCTTTTGTTGCTTGGTATGGAGCTTGATGATTTAATAACCTTTGACCACCATTACTCCATTTCTTGGAGGCCAAGGGGACGGTTAAGGGGAGGCAAAGGGGCAAGGGATTTTCTATAAATAGGACTCTAGGATGATAGAAAAGGTTACCCCAAGAAAACCTCAAAATTTCGGCTTCTTCCCCCTTCTCAAACCACTCGGCCGAAATTTCAAGGAAGAAAAGAAGCTCGGGCGATTGACGTGCTGGAGTTTTGCGTCATCATACTGTCGAAGTGAAAGCAGTATTTTTGAAAAATACGCTGAGGTGCTGCCGGAATTTCAAGAAAGAATTTCATATAACAATTCAGGTAAGTGGGCTTTTGATATGTATTCGTTTGTATTTTTAAACTTGAATATGTATATCATGACATGCATGTATGTGTGTCTTCATTTTCGAAAATTGCTAAGACATTTTGTTTAAAATTTCGATCGATTATGTGTTCTCTTCTATGCTTCGAAATTCTTTGATTCCGCTGTGTCAGTATGAAAACTCTGAAATCTGAAAATCTGAAAAGTTCTGTCTGATAAGTCTGAAATCTTTGTTGCACTGTTACGATTCGAATTTGAAATGGGACGAGAATTGTGATTCTGTCTGGCCCCATTGGTGGGTATAAAACCATGTTCTGTCTGGCCCCCATTGGTGGGTATAAAACCATGTTCTGTCTGGCCCCCATTGGTGGGTATAAAACAATGTTCTGGCCTCACCCCTTAGAGGACTAACATATTGGGGACAATTTGACCATGGAAATGAGATGAGTAACAGTGTTCTGTCTGTTCTGATATGTTCTGTTCCGAATTGAAATGATCTGTATTGCTTCTGTTTTGTTCTGAATCATTTGATAAGTTATGTCTCTTATTCGATTCGTTTCCGTTGTGCCAAGTTAAGAATATTAGTTTTGAAAGTATGTTAAAGAAATGTTTTAAGGAATTAAGTTCTATATGTATCTTTGGAATCGATCGACCCCCACTTGCTGAGTGTTTCCCAAAACACTCACCCCTTACAAATTTCAGATAAGAATGAGGAGAAACTGAATGAGGAAGAGCAAGATGCTTTCTGGGGTTGGTGAATCAGAGATCAAGATCAAAATTCAACATTTTACTTTTCTTTCGTTTCCGCTATTAGAAACTCTGATGTATTTTATTCCTTTGTCATTGTAAGACAATATTTCATTTATGAAAAAGACTGGTTTGATTTGATACGAGGCTTTATTGTTTTCAATTTAATTGTTAAACAATGCCGGATGTCACCGATGCTTCGGACTCGGGGCGTGACACGGTGTGGCTTCGGCCTTTCTTGCAAAAATCCACCATTGCATGACCGCGGGTGCACTCCTGTTCTGGGCGCGGGTGCGGTCTTGCAAACCTTATTTTCTCACGACTTTTCTTCCCTCATCGCATATCATGCATTCTCATATCTTCCGAGTCTCACGTTAGTGAAGATTAATAATCTTGGTTTATCAATTCTATAATTCTCGGGCATTACATTTCTCCCCCTCTTAAATCTGAGTTCGTCCTCGAACTCACAAGAAATCAATTCAGATATACGAGAAGAAATGTATACTAGAGTTTAAATCAAAACTCAAATCCCTGATCCCCATCGGGAATACGAATTTATGAAGTATAACATCATAATACTTCTTAAATTAACTCTGACGAAATCAATCCTGCCATGTTGGTTATACAATATCTGTATAAACCAATCTACAGTTCATAGTAAATCAGTACTATTGACGGTTATCAATTCTGTTTATCCCGATCAATACCAAACATCATCATCCGATGTTGGTTTATCCAATCTGTTATTTCTGAGCTATCTTTATTCCTCTCTGAATCTTCTTTATAATGACTCTGTAGTACTCACTGTACAATGTGTCGTCTGTAACTATCTCAGTACTCTTTTGATAGCTACCACCACACAATCACCCATAAAGTAACAATACCTCATGTCAACTAGTGCTAACATCCAGCTCTACTACTCTCTGGATATCTTCCATATCTGGATAATACATTCTGACTGTCTGTCAATCTGTATAATAATCTAAGAGAGAGTTCATGATATATTCTGTCACGAATACAATCTCAAGCAAAATCACAATCTGACATAATCTACGATGGCATTCTGATCTTTCTGACCACTTCTCTGACATCGATCTGTGTCATTTGGTCATGTTCGTACATTATCTTGTACAAACTAGTAGATATAGATTGAACAGTCTGTCAATCATAATCATATCCTCTTACCATCTGAAGAGAAATAACAGTAATATAATTACTAGAGCCATAGAAATGTACTCTCATTTCTATTCAGAATTATACCAATTCTTTAATAATTCTTCTGAGTTCTATCTTTCTGCCTTTATCTAGTGGCAATTCAGACTTTTCAGTATAATTTCTGCCAATATTTCAGTACAAATTCTGTTATAACTGATCTCATCTGTCTATATCACAACTATCTGTTCGAATATCATACATATTAATCAACACACGGTTAAACCGACTAGAAATAGTATTCGGTTTCAGTGTGCGATTTTAGGCGACAGCTGTAATTCTATCGTTGATGCATGCGTTTTTGTTTAATTAAATTCAATTAGAAATAATTGGACTGTTAAATGAAAATAGGATTATAAATTCTAGAAATAGATTTATAATTAAATTAGAGGATTACATCGTGACTTCGAATAATTGTTAGTCGAATAATTCCAGTGCTTGAATTTACTCAGAGTTTGTTACCGTTGTGTGTTCCCGGTCATTCTATTTAAATTTAAAAATCCCACGTCCAAGCTTCTCTGATATTTAATTTAGTTATTAAATTAGAATAAATTCGTTAAAAATTCACTTAGTTGAAATAATAATCAATCGCTCACTTTTGTTTGCCTAGATTAAATAAAATAATCGAATCTTAGTAATTAAATAATAGTCTCTGTGGGATCGATACTTGGACAGTACGTCCATTTACTATAACTTGACCTAGTCCGCTTGCTAGAATTATTCCCAACCGAAATCTTCGGTCAATACCCCATTCATGATCTTGAATTGGCGGCTATCGTATTTGCATTAAAGATCTAGCGTCACTATCTCTACGGCGAAAAATTTGAGATTTACTCCGATCACAAGAGCCTGAAGTATCTATTTTCTCAATCAGAACTGAACATGAGACAGCGTAGATGGCTTGATCTGCTGAAAGATTTTGATTGCGAGATCAAATACTATCCAGGAAAGTCAAATGCAGCAGCAGACGCCTTGAGTCGAAAGGTTTGTTCCCTATCTTTATCGACGATAGGTGTTACAAAGTTAGTTGAAAATTGCTGTTTGTCTGTATTAGAATTTGATACAGAAAGTAGGCCACTACGACTTGCTTCCATTCATGTTGAACCTGATTTGATTTGGAGGATTAAAGAAGCACAAAGAACGAATCAGAATGTGCAGAGATCGATTCAGATGGTTAGATCAGGGCATTTGTCACAATACCAGGTACGTGATCATGTGCTTGTATGTGAATAACCGTTTTGTCGTGCCAGATGTTTCAGATTTGAGACATCAGATTTTATCAGAAGCACACTGTAGTCGGTTTAGCATTCATCCTGGTGGCCGAAAAATGTACAATGATTTGAAGACACAGTTTTGGTGGAAGCAAATGAAGTCAGATATTGCAGAATTTGTGACAAAATGCTTGAATTGCCAGCAAGTGAAGGCTGAGAGGAAGAAGCCTGGAGGTTTACTTCAGAGTTTAGCCATTCCAGAATGGAAATGGGATCACATTTCCATGGATTTCGTGACGAAGTTACCTCGATCATTTAGAGGCTGTGATGCGATTTGGGTCATTATTGACAGATTGACCAAATCAGCTTGCTTTATTCCGTACAGAATGACGTATCGACATGATCAGATGGCGGAGATATATGTCTGAGAGGTAGTTAGATTACATGGTGTGCCGAAGTCTATCGTATCAGATCGTGATCCACGATTCACTTCACACTTCTGGCACAGTTTACAGCAGGCCTTAGGTACGACATTACACGTGAGTACTGCTTATCATCCTCAGACAGACGGACAGTCAGAGCAGACTATCCAGACTTTAGAGGATATGTTGAGAGCCGTAGTGCTAGATTTTGGCACTAGTTGGCAAGATTCTCTACCTCTTTGTGAATTATCTTATAATAATAGCTATCAGACGAGCATTGAGATGGCACCGTTTGAAGCTTTATATGGCAAGAAGTGCAGATCTCCGCTGTACTGGGATGACGTCTCAGAGGTACCAGAACTTGGGCCAGATATGATTTGTCACATGACTGAGAAGGTGAAAGTCATTCAGAAGAGAATGAAGATGGCACAAGATAGGCAAGCCAAATACGCCAATGTCAGACGTAGACCGTTGATATTCGAGCAAGGAGACAGAGTGTTTCTAAAGATTTCCCCATTCAGAGGCGTTGTCAGATTTGGTAAGCGTGGGAAGCTGTCTCCTTGATACGTCGGTCCTTACGAGATCTTAGAGAAGATTGGCGACCGAGCTTATCGACTTGCTCTTCCTCCTTCGTTATCCTGGATACATGATGTCTTTCATGTGTCAATGTTGCGTAAGTATATGCCAGATATTTCTCATGTCATTCAGCCTGACGAAGCTGAGCTTGATCAGACCTTGAGCTATGTTGAGCAACCGATACAAATTCTTGATCGGAAAGAAAAGAAGCTCAGGACGAAAACTATTCCGTTAGTGAAAGTCCAATGGAGTCGTCATGGCATCGAAGAAGCGACTTGGGAAACAGAAGCATATATGCGACAGAAACATCCCGAATTGTTTACATGATGTAAGTAAATTTTCAGTATTGATTATATTACTTATCATGTATATTTGAAAATTGCCTGAGATTTCGAGGACGAAATCATTTCTTAGAGGGGGAGAAATGTAAGGCTCGAGATTATTAGTTTTCATTAAAATGATACTCGGAAGATATGGGAATGCATGACGTTCGAGGAGAGGAGAAAAGACATGAAAATTAAGAGTTTGCAAGACCGCACCCGTGCCAAAAACAGGAGTGCACCCGCGGTCATGCAATTATGGATTTGAGCAAGAAAAGCCGAAGCTACACCGCACCCGCGGTTTATGGACAGAAAGTTGGCAAAGTTTATTCGTAGCATCACCGCACCCGCGGTGCAGAAGGACCACACCTGCGGTGAGAAGACCGCACCCGCGGTCTTGCAGAGACCGCACCCGCGGTCACTATTTTGGGAAAATGATAGGGTTGCCGAGAGCATAGCGCACCCGCGGTGCTAACGTGACCGCACCCGCGGTGCTGCATGCGAGAAATCCACCATCTTTTCTTGTTGTGACACATGGCACATATATATATAGCTTTGAGCTGAATCTTCATTTTTTCATTCCAGCAACAGACCGACCGAGAACTCCTTAGAATTCCTTAAGTTTCTTCAAAGTTTGAGGTAAGATTTCGTAAGATTTAGCCATCCGGTTTTTATACCGAATAGATATTCTTGTTCCTGGTATCATTGGCTACAAGAAGATGTAAGTTTCTTTAAATTCCAGCATGGTTTGAAATTTAGATGTTGAGGAAATTATGATATGATGTATAATATGTGTTCTTGAGATTATGAGCATCGTATATTCGCAAACAGATTGAGAAAAGGATTTGATGTGCGATTGTTTGAGGATTTCAGTATGTATATGATTGAATATACGCAGATTTTTAGAGTTGGGCATGGTTATGAGATTAACTATGAATTGAGAACTATGATGTGTTGATATAGGGGAGAGTTGGATTGACCGGTGTCGAAAATTACGTTGTTATACCGTCAAATTCTATCAAGACTAGTTACATATTGTATATTTATCTTGGTAGGGTTAGAGATTGATAAAATATATATCACATTGCCATTTCAGATTGGTGTCGACGACTTTGACATAGAGACCTCGACATCGATAAAGGTTTAGCGACGAGAAAGGTATAATGCATGTTTTTGTTTGGGGAGATACAACTCAAATGAGATCCCATTTGAGTTTCCCAACTAAAATCACATACTAGATTTATTGTTTATCTTGAATTATGATTGTGATTTGTTTATAGAATTTGTATTCAAATCTTCTGAGATGATTATGCTTTGTTTACAGATTTGTTATTCATTGCATTTAAGATAGGGAGTCTTGACAGAAACAGCCAAACTTCTAGATGTTCGGTGATATCACAGCTTAGGGGAAGATCATTCTCCTATTGTAGATGTGGATACAGATCAGGCCGAAGTCTAGGAATAAGACGTACCGTCACCCCGATTGGGAGGGTAGGTGATAGGTCGTCTTATTCACACCGGGATCCCTAGAGTTATAGTCGAGTCGAGTACAGACATGGTTTGATTCTCATTGCATGATTTTATGAATGTCATTCATCATAGCATGTTTCATGTTTTAGATTGATTATTTGCATGTATACATGTTTATACTGGGATTTGTTCTCACCGGAGTTTCCGGCTGTTGTTATGTCTGTATGTGTGCATAACAACAGGTGGGGCAGGATCTGGGTCGAGACAGAGATGAGATCGTGATAGCGTGGTGACTTCGGGCGCAGCAGAGGACTAGTGGTTTTTATTAGACTTGTACTATTTGTATTTGGTTTGTTGTAGTAAACCCTAGTTGGATTAATGTACTAGAACAAGACATGTTGTATGTTTGTAATATAAATAAAGAACTTATGCTTGGTTACATACATTAGAATTAATGTTGAAAAGCGAAAATTTGACCCATTTTTTATAGTAAAGATCCATTTAATCCGAGAGAAATGAGTTACAGCCCGGGTCCCCACATCAAGGATGAGGAGGCTAGCCAAAGGGAGAATTTGTTCCACACTAGGTGTTTTGTGAACGGTAGGGTTTGCAATGTAATCATAGATGGGGGAAGTTGCACTAATGTGGCTATTGTTGAGATGGTGGAAAAATTGGGATTGCCAACAATAAAACATCCTCAACCATATTGGCTTCAATGGTTGAATGATTGTGCGGAGGTGAAAGTAAATAGGCAAGTTCTAGTGTCCTTTTCTTTTGGGAAGTATGTGGATGAGGTTTTGTGTGACATGGTGCCCATGCATGCTTGTCATATTTTGTTGGGTAGACCATGGCAATTTGATAGGCACGCTACTCATGATGGGTTCAAAAATCGTTATTCATATGTTTTAAAGAAAGAATCCATTGTATTGCTTCCTTTGTCCCCAAAGCAAGTATTGTAGGACCAATTGAAAAAGAAAAAGAGAGATGAGGCCGAAAAAAGGAGTAAATTAAAAAGTGAGATGGTCTTTGAAAACAAAAATGAAAGGGCTGAAAAAAGAGTGATCAAAAGAGTGAGATAGCCATAAAAACAAAAAAAAGAGAGGAAAGAAAATGAGGGAAAAGAAAAGGAGAGGAAAGAGGCCAAAAAGAAATCATATATGGCCCAAAAAGGTGAGTTGAAACAATTGTTGCACACACATGAACCACTTATGTTAATTCTTTACAAGGAGATCCTCCTTAACACAAGTGATATAGCCGGACCCCTTCCGAGCGTTATTGTTTCACTATTGTAGGAATTTGACGATGTATTTCTGGAGGAGCTACCTCAAGGCTTACCACTAGTGAGGGGGATTGAACACCAAATTGATTTGGTGCCCGGGAGTGCCTTGCCGAACCGTCCATCTTATAGGAGTAATCTGGAGGAGACTAAGGAGCTGCAACGGCAGGTAAGTGAGCTATTAGATAAAGGGTTTGTGCGTGAGTCCATGTCACCTTGTGCGGTGCCCGTTTTACTAGTCCCTAAGAAAGATGGCTCATGGCGTATGTGTGTGGATTGTAGGGCAATCAATAACATAACCATTAAGTATAGGCATCCCATACCTAGACTAGATGATATGTTAGATGAATTGCATGGGTCTTGCAGTTCTAGCAAAATTAATTTGAAAAGTGGGTATCACCAAATTAGGATGAGAGAAGGCGATGAGTGGAAAACTGCTTTTAAAACTAAATATGGGTTATATGAGTGGATGATTATGCCTTTTGGCTTAACTAATGCACCTAGCATGTAATGCCCAAGAATTTGATTAACATAATCTGAGATGATTAACGTAATCTGAGATGATTTATTGATGATGAACGAATATGAGTATAGTTAGACCACTCCGGAACCAAATTGGTTAAAGCATATGAGTTATGTAATGTTTGGGCAGAACCGGTGGCGCCCGAGCGGTAGAAAGAGACCGCCCGAGCGCCAATGTTCAACAAAGAAGAGTCTCGGGCAGAAGAGGTGGCGCCCGAGCGGTAGAATAGTACCGCTCGAGCGCCAATGGAGGAGCATCCGGACAGAGAGCCTCGCGCCCGGGCGACAGATTGTCACCGCCCGAGCGTCGAGCTCGCGCCCGAGCGGTACTTTCTTACCGCTCGAGCGCGAGACGTGTTGCTTGAAGAAAGAGCCACTCGTCAGTTTGCATGTGCGTGGGTATATATATATTATATACAAACGAAATTCAGTGATGAGAATTGAGAAAAGGGTCGAGGGATTGAAGAAGAAAATCCTTACGCCTTTTCTAAGAAATCCGCCCGTCCGATTTTGAATCCGACTTCGGTACTGAGTTCCTATCGACGTAGACTACGACTTGACATTGAGTAATTGACAGGATTTGAGTTCGAGACTTCGACAGAGTCAGAGTATCAGAAAGAAAGGTATAAATTAATGTTGGGTTGGGATTGCACAACTCGAGGAAGGTTTGACTCGAGTTTCCCTAAATCACATACTTAGTTTATTACATTGATTCTGGTAGTTGATGAGATTGCTGATTGTATTCTATTGATTTATAGTCACTGCATGTAATGACTGCTGATTCGCTAGTCACTGAATGAGTTGCTTAGATACTGACTGTATGTCTTGGATTACTGAGTCGTTGAGTCATAGGCTGATTCGCCTAGTCACCGGCTGATTCGTCAGGTTATTGATTGATTCGTCTTATTATAGGCTGATTCGCCTAGTCACAGGCTGATTTGTCAGGTTATTGACTGATTCGTCTAAAATTAAGCATATTCGCTTAATTACAGGCTGAGTTGTCTGATTATTGGCTGATTCGCCTAATTACTGGCTGATTCGTCAGGTTATTGACTGAGTCGTCAATTCTGCGGCTGATTCGCCCATACACTGGAGATATTAATTATATCGATGCCGTTTAGGCATTGATTCATTCCTATCGACTGAGATTCGATATAATACCTATATCCAGACATCGGGATCCCTAGGATAGAGTTGAGTCGAGTCTGAGACGACGCGTCAGTGGAGTCGAGTCGGAGACGACGTGTCGGTTGAGTTGAGTCTGATATGACATGTTGATTTACATTGTTTATGCCATTCATGATTATTAAATGTTTTATATGAATTTATGTTTCTGATTTGAGACATGTTATGAATACTTCTTATATGCTTTCGTATATGCTTTTATATGACTGCATGTTTACATTGTTTATACTGGGATATTTATATCTCACCGGAGTTATCCGGCTGTTGTCTTGTTTTGTATGTGTGCATGACAACAGGTGGGGCTGGATCAGGGTCAAGAAGAGGATGAGAGAAGATTAGACAGCGTGGAGATCCGGGCTTGGAAGCAACCTAGGATTCAGCACTGATATGTAGTTGAACCTAGTTGAATTCTTGTAGATAACACAAGATTGTATGTTCATGTTTAATATGTAATTTGAGTAAATTACATTACGTTTCCGCTTTGTATTTTAAAAAAAAAATTAGACCCTGTTTTATAATTGATTAATTAGTCCCAAACATGATTAAGAACTTGATTAGCGTCCGGGTCCCCACAACAGGTGGTATCAGAGCGATATATCCTTTAGATTGTGATAGAAGAGGCTAGTGAGCGGGGTAGATTGACTTTTCTTCCTTGCTTTTGCATGCTAGCAATCTATTATGATTATTGCTTTATATAATACATGTTACTTGAATTATCTGATTTGATTTTGTAATATGTATTATTTGAAATGAATTCGAACCGATTCTCGATCAGCAGTAAGATGATCGGAGGAGAGACTGAATTGAAACAGGTTTGTTGGATTGAGTTACTAATCCTTGTGATATTCAGATATGCCTCCCAGAAGAATACCAGAACAGGGTAGTACATCAAATCCTCCAATGGATGTAACACCGACTCCGATGGAAACCTTGCTGAAGAGGTTTCAGTCATTCAAACCACCGACTCTTACGGGTACTGAGACATCAGTTGAGTGTGAGAGTTGGCTAGGTAACATTGAGATGATGTTTGATTCACTGTAGTACAGTGATGAGCGCCGAATTAAATTAATTGGGCACCAGTTGCTTGATGTTGCAAAACACTGGTGGGTTACGATGAAGAGGGCCTTGGAGCAACGAGGTACGATTATTACTTGGGATGTATTTAAAACTGAGTTTTATCAAAGATTTTTCCCAGTGTCGTACAGGAAAGACAAGGGGGCGGAGTTTGCCAATTTGAGACAGGGTCAGCGGAACATTGAAGAATATGTGACCGAATTCTCTACCTTGTTGAAGTTTGCTCCTCATGTGTCTGAAAATGACGAAGCCGTTGCCGATCAGTTCATCAATGGATTGAATCCCGATATTTTTACATTGGTGAACACAGGACGACCGAATAACTTTGCTGATGCCATGAATAGAGCAAAGGGCGCTGAAGCGGGCCTGATAAGGCAGAGAGGAGCTGAATTTGTTCCTCCAGTGTCAAGACCACAGCAACCACCTTCCAGATTTGAAAGTGGCAGTAGCAGTGGTGGAACGAAAGATTTTCTGAAGGCTAGAGGAAAGCAATTTAAGAAGTCTGGTGGCAGTTCTTCTAGCTCTAGTGGTTCTCAGCAGAGTTATACCTGCGTTTACTGCGGAAATTGTGGAGGGAGACATTCCACTGAACAATGCCAAGGAGTACTTGGTAGTTGCCATGTCTGCAAGCAACAAGGACATTTCGCCAGAGTATGTCCACAGAGGGGTTCCCAAAGATCCCAGGGAGCTGAACCATCTGGATCAGCGGCACAGTGGAGTAGACGATCAGCTGCCGTTCCTTCATTTCAGCCAGCACTATCTCAATCACAGCAGAGGCCAGGAGGAAGCCAGACAGTTGGCCAGCCTCCTAGACAGCAGGCCAGAGTATTTGCTTTGACCGAGGAGCAGGCTCAGGAAGCACCAGATGATGATGTTGCGGGTAACTGATTTGTTTGATTATCCTGCATATGTATTGAGTGATGCTGGTGCTTCACATACCGTTATTTCTGAAAGATTTTCATTGATGTATGCATTATCTGTTGAGTCCCCATTTACTGTAGTATTTGTTTCTTTTCTTTTGGGAAAAGATCTTGTATCAGCGATTTCTGTTAGATCTTGTATACTACAGTAGAATAAGAAGGAGATCGAGTTAGATTGTGTGGTAGATGATATTGTACTGGTGTTCTATGATTTTGGAACTGCACTACTGATATTGATATGCTGATCAAATACAGAGCTACCATAGATTAGTTCTAGAAGATGGTGAGAATTAGACCTGAGATGACCAAGAGATGAATATTGTATGATAAGAATTCTAGACTGAGAATTTCTTTGATATTCATACTATCTATGACTCAATTCTTACAGAAAGGAGCAGAATGACTCCTTATGTATTCAGTTGATTTACTGAAGTTGAGTCTATCATTGGCTGATTTATCAATGATAAGAAAATTCTTGATGTTTCTCTGATAAGACTCAGATCTGAGTCCAATCAGAGAGATTGATTTTAGACTTGACCTGATATCAGAAACTGTTGAAATTTTGAATCCTGAT
Source organism: Primulina eburnea (assembly GCF_022965805.1). Taxonomy (NCBI): domain Eukaryota; kingdom Viridiplantae; phylum Streptophyta; class Magnoliopsida; order Lamiales; family Gesneriaceae; genus Primulina; species Primulina eburnea. The sequence goes on along the minus strand of NC_133101.1, from coordinate 34,103,577 downwards.
TGGGACAGATTGTGTTCAGGATTTTTATGTCTGAAAATGATATATTTATGAATTTAGCATGTTTTGAATCTGATTGAATATTGATGTTATTCTGAACACATGGTTGAGACTGATTGTAGACAATGAAGATTATATGGTACCGTCTGAACCAGAGCTGATTTTGAAACGTTAGCAGTTCAAAAAGCTGATTAGAATGTTTAGAAATCAATATCGATAGTCAGAACAGAGTGTCGATCAGAGTAACAGAATGGTACAGTAAAACTTGATATTGATAGTCAGAGCCGAATACCAGGTAGGTATTTCCTCTTTAATTTATGTTATTAACTGATTGTATATGTCAAATAGTTCGAATCAGAAAGGACAGATAGTGTCAGAAACTTACAGTAATGAATTCAGTGTTCAGTCTGATGATTGAGATTGTATTGTATTCGAACAGATAGTTGTGATATAGACAGATGAGATCAATTATAACATAAATGTATTGAAATGTTGGCAGAAATTGTACTGATATGTCTAAATCGCTAACAGAAAAGATAGAAAGATAGAAATCAGAAGAATTATTACAGAATTGTAAAGTTCTAAATAGAAATGGGAGTACATTTCTATAGCCTTCGTAATGAAATTATCATCATTTTTACAGATTGTAATATGATATGATTAAGATTGACAGATTGTTCAATCTATATATATCGGTTTGTACCAGATAATGTACAAACATGACCAAATGACACCGATTGATGTCAGAGAAGTGGTCAGAAAGATCAGAATGCCACCAAAGAATGTATCAGAAGAGTAATTAGGCTGCACTGAATGCCTAAATTGACGATATCATACCATGATTTTTTTTGGTTGATTTTGTATTTTGGCAGAATAGATCACGAACTCTTTCATCTATCGTCTATAGATTGACAGATAATCAGAGCGAATTATCCGAATACTGGAGAATATCCAGGAACTGTAGTGCTAGATTGTAGCACTAATTGACATGATTCATTGCCATTTGTGAATTGTCGTACAACAACAGATCTCAGACGAGTATTGAAATTGCTTCTTCGAAGCGTTGTACGGAAAGATATATGAATCCTCTCTTTATCGAGATGATATCTCTGAGATTCCTGAGATTGGACCGGACATGATCAGAGATATGACTGACAAGATGAAGCTAATTCAGAAGAAAATGAAAATAGCTCATGATAAACAGATTGAATATGCCAACGTCTGATGATGACTGTTGGTATTTGAGACCAAAGATCGAATATATCTTTGATTGAGATAAACAGATTTAATAACAGCTAATGGTGTTGCGCTATTACAAACTGTTAGTTGGGTATATACAGATGTTGTATAACCAGTATTGCGAGATTGATTTTATCAGAGCTATTTTTAGCAATAGCATTTGATATAAGATTGAAATTTCAGAACAGATTCACTGAGATGAGTTTTAATTTAAACTCTATATACATTTCTTCTGATATATCTGAATTGATTACTTGCGAGTTCGAGGACGAACTCAGATCTAAGAGGGGGAGAAATGTAATGCCCAAGAATTTTATTAACATAATCTGAGATGATTAACGTAATCTGAGATGATTTATTGATGATGAACGAATATGAGTATAGTTAGACCACTCCGGAACCAAATTGGTTAAAGCATATGAGTTATGTAATGTTTGGGCAGAACCGGTGGCGCCCGAGCGGTAGAAAGAGACCGCCCGAGCGCCAATGTTCAACAAAGAAGAGTCTCGGGCTGAAGAGGTGGCGCCCGAGCGGTAGAATAGTACCGCTCGAGCGCCAATGGAGGAGCATCCGGACAGAGAGCCTCGCGCCCGGGCGGCAGATTGTCACCGCCCGAGCGGCGAGCTCGCGCCCGAGCGGTACTTTCTTACAGCTCGAGCGCGAGACGTGTTGCATGAAGAAAGAGCCACTCGTCAGTTTGCATGTGCGTGGGTATATATATATTATATACAAACGAAATTCAGTGATGAGAATTGAGAAAAGGGTCGAGGGATTGAAGAAGAAAATCCTTACGCCTTTTCTAAGAAATCCGCCCGTCCGATTTTGAATCCGACTTCGGTACTGAGTTCCTATCGACGTAGACTACGACTTGACATTGAGTAATTGACAGGATTTGAGTTCGAGACTTCGACAGAGTCAGAGTATCAGAAAGAAAGGTATAAATTAATGTTGGGTTGGGATTGCACAACTCGAGGAAGGTTTGACTCGAGTTTCCCTAAATCACATACTCAGTTTATTACATTGATTCTGGTAATTGATGAGATTGCTGATTGTAGTCTATTGATTTATAGTCACTGCATGTAATGACTGCTGATTCGCTAGTCACTGATTGAGTTGCTTAGATACTGACTGTATGTCTTGGATTACTGAGTCGTTGAGTCATAGGCTGATTCAGCCTAGTCACCGGCTGATTCTTCAGGTTATTGATTGATTCGTCTTATTATAGGCTGATTCGCCTAGTCACCAGCTGATTCGTCAGGTTATTGACTGATTCGTCTAAAATTAAGCTGATTCGCTTAATTACAGGCTGAGTTGTCTGATTATTGGCTGATTTGCCTAATTACTGGCTGATTCGTCAGGTTATTGACTGAGTCGTCAATTCTGCGGCTGATTCGCCCAGACACTGAGATATTAATTATATCGATGCCGTTTAGGGATTGATTCATTCCTATCGACTGAGATTCGATATAATACCTATATCCAGACATCGGGATCCCTAGGATAGAGTTGAGTCGAGTCTGAGACGACGCGTCAGTGGAGTCGAGTCGGAGACGACGTGTCGGTTGAGTTGAGTCTGATATGACATGTTGATTTACATTGTTTATGCCATTCATGATTATTAAATTTTTTATATGAATTTATGTTTCTGATTTGAGACATGTTATGAATACTTCTTATATGCTTTCGTATATGCTTTTATATGACTGCATGTTTACATTGTTTATACTGGGATATTTATATCTCACCGGAGTTATCCGGCTGTTGTCTTGTTTTGTATGTGTGCATGACAACAGGTGGGGCTGGATCAGGGTCAAGAAGAGGATGAGATAAGATTAGATAGCGTGGAGATCTGGGCTTGGAAGCAACCTAGGATTCAGCACTGATATGTAGTTGAACTTAGTTGAATTCTTGTAGATAACACAAGATTTGTATGTTCATGTTTAATATGTAATTTGAGTAAATTACATTACGTTTCCGCTTTGTATTTTTAAAAAAAAAATTAGACCCTTTTTTATAATTGATTAATTAGTCCCAAACATGATTAAGAACTTGATTAGCGTCCGGGTCCCCACATAGCACTTTTATGAGGTTGATGAATCATGTTTTGCGTGCACACATAGGAAAATTTGTTGTGGTCTATTTTGATGATATCCTCGTGTATATCAAAAACTTAAATGAGCATGTTAACCACTTGAAACTTGTGCTAATCACATTAAGGGCTGAAAATTTGTATGCTAACTTGAAGAATTGCGATTTTTGTACTAGCAAACTTGTCTTCCTTGGGTTTTTGGTAAGTTCACAGGGTATACAAGTTGACGAAGACAAGGTAAGTGCTATTCGAGATTGGCCAACGCCTACTACTGTTGGTCAAGTTCGAAGTTTTCATGGTTTTGCAAGCTTCTATAGGAGGTTTGTCAACAAGAACGTTCCATTCCATAGGGGCGAGGAGCAAGAGAAGGCCTTTAATCTCATTAAGCAAAAACTGACTCATGCTCCATTACTTGTTTTACCCGATTTTGCTAACACCTTTGAAATTGAATGTGATGCTTCAGGTGTAGGTATTGGTGGCGTGTTGATGCATGGAGGAAGGCCGGTGGCGTACTTTAGTGAGAAGCTCAATGGGGGCAACACTGAACTATCCCACGTTTGACAAGGAGTTCTATGCACTTGTGAGGACTCTTGAGACGTGGCAGCACTACTTGAGGCCTAAAGAGTTTGTGATTCATACGGATCATGAGTCTCTAAAGCACATCAAGGGGCAACAAAAGCTGAACAAGCGGAATGCTAAGTGGGTGGCTTTCATAGAGACATTCCCCTACATGATCAAGTATAAGCATGGTAAGGAAAACGTAGTGGCCGATGCACTATCACGGAGGTATGTGCTTTTCTCTACTTTGGAATCTAAAATCTTGGGGTTTGAACTTGTTAAAGAATTGTATGTGCTAGATGATGATTTTAAAGAAGTTTTTGAAACTTGTATGCATGGTCCACATGATAAATTCTACTTGCATAAGGGTTTCTTGTTTAGAGAGGATAGATTGTGCATTCCTAAGTCATCAATTCGTGAACTACTTGTTAGGGAAGCACATGGGCTTGGTCTAATGGGACATTTTGGTGTGGCAAAAACTTTGAATGCTTTACATGAACATTTTTATTGGCCACACATGAAGCATGATGTTGAGCGTATTTGTGAGAAGTGCATAACTTGTAGACAAGCTAAGTCTAGGACACTACCACATGGATTATATACACCACTTCCCGTCCCTAGTGAACATAGGGTTGGTATCTCTATGAACTTTGTTTTGGGGTTGCCTGTAATAGCCGAGCCTGGTGAACAGTACGGTTTAAGTTTTCGTATGTTATGGATTTATTGATTAAGTTTTAGTTTAGTTGTGATGTTAAGAGTTGTGATTATGGGCCATAGTATTGCTGGTTAATGTCTTTAGGTGTGGTTGATACTGTTAGTTGATGGTAGTTGCGTCGTTTCAGCGTTTTGGTTCGATTTTTGTTGCCTTAGATTTTTGTCTTGGCCGTGACCAGACCGCACCCGCGCTCAGTGTAAGGACCGCACCCGCGGTCGTAATTCTTGGATTTTGTTGGTTTTTTTGGTGTAGTACCGCACCCGGGGTGATTGCAGGACCACACCCGCGGTCGTCGATTTCAGAAAATTGGTGGAGTGCCGTGATCTTACCGCACCCGCGGTACAAGAGTAGCGCCCCCGCGGTCGCGCATTTCGGGTTACTGTTCGAGATTTTAAGTGGGTAGTTGGCTTCACTTTACTCATTTCTTCCCCTTTCTTTTCGACATTTCTCTCTAGAGGCTAGGGTTTTCTCATTTTCTTTCACTTCCTATCTTCGATTCAAGCTTCTAGTTGGTGATTTGAGTTGAGATCGAAGTTCTTCTTGGTGCTAGGAAGCTAAGGTAAGCTTTTGGTGTTGTTATTTCATGGTTTTGAGGTGAGAGATGATGTGGGTTTGTTGTATTTGTTGGATTTATGGATTAATTGGCATAGGTTCTTGATTATTGAGTTGATGATGGTTCTATTTTTGGAATATTGTTGTAGGTGGTATACCAAGGAGTTAGATTCAAGGTTTCTAGTGGTTGTAAGTGGAATTTCATCCCTTGTGCTCACATGATATTATATGTATTGTGTTTCAAAGGTTTTAATGCGTTATTCACTTCATTTGATTCATTATTAAGTATTGATATCTTTGTGGTTTATTGTGGAGGCAATTGATGTCTCAATATTGAAAAGGGAATACAAAAGAGTAATTGATTGCAAAGTGTTTGGTTTAATGCCAAAGAGAAAGAGTTTAAATTTTTTATGGATTGATAGATATATAGTCAGAGATTGCATGCAATTAGTTGATCAACGACAATAGGCTTATACCCTCAAATTTGTCGATTTATATCGATGGGATACGAGCACCACAGACAGAGTTACTATTGATATCAATCCAACCAGAGTAAAGAGAAATACCATCTTAATGTTATGCTATTGCTATGATATTTATTTCAGAGTTGATGGTATTTATGTTTTTAAAGCTATGATTTTCAGAGTATGATATGTTCATTGCTATGTAAGAGTTCCACTTGCTGAGTTTTATACTCATTTCAGTTATTTCATGTGATGCAGATAAGAGTGACGGGCCAGGACATTGACTGTGGATTGGAGTCATATGCATACGAAGATTAGAAGGAAGAAGTTTGTTTTGCAAGCAATATTTTTGGACATGATCATTAAAATGATGTTTTGTATTTTGATGTATCATTTAGTTGATCATGTTGATACTTTTGATGATATTTGGAAATGTATTTTGAAAATCCTTCCAGTTGTAAGAAAATTTTAAATTCTGCTGTATTTTTAATTAAATTGGGTCGAGGTGTCACATTTAGTGGTATCAGAGCACCGTTCTTCGGACCAATGCATATGACTTCGTCTACTTTCAACTGTCCGGGTATGTTTTCTTTTGCATCTATTCATTGTTATCTATTGATTTACTTTTTGTGAGCACATTGTAGAGTATGCCTGCTAAGCGTAAGGCGTCAGAGGGTGAGGATTGTTCTTCCTCGAGAGTTGTCGACGAGTTCGACAAGTTGCTTAAAGAGCAGGCCAAAGTCCATAGCGAGCAGATTCAGCAGCTGCTTCGATTGCAAGGAACAGGACAGGGTAGAGGCCAAGTGAGAGGCCAAGTAGCTCAGGTAGTTGGCACTGATGCCGTCTTTTCTGCTTTTAAGAGAATGGATCCACCGGAATTCGCAGGTAGCACTGATCCGTTAGTGGCTGTCGAGTGGGTCAAAGCGCTTGAAGCAATCTTCGACCATCTCCAGTATGAAGATAAAGATAGGATCAGCTGTGCAGTACTCATGTTGGTCAAAGCTGCACGTATTTGGTGGAATGCCACTAAGGTTGGTGTCGATGTTTCAGCTTTGAAGTGGCAAGAGTTCACCGATCTTTTCTACGATAATTACTTCCCAGATGCACTTCGAGCTAGGAAGGTGACTGAGTTCTTGGAGCTTCGACAGGGAGGCATGAACGTTGATGAGTACATTCTCAAGTTCGAGGAGGGTTGTCTATTTGCTCCGTATATTGCTTCAAACGACAAGGACAAAGGCGCTCATTTCATTCGAGGCCTTCGTGCAGAGATCAGGAGAGATATCAACATGTCCAAGGCTGTGACATTCAAAGAGATCGCGTCTAAGGCGTTGTTGGCTGAACAAGACGAGAAGGATATTGCCAGAGAGAGGCAGGAGAGGCATCAAGCTATTGCTCAGAGAGGCCAGGGCTCGAATCAGAGAGGCAAGGATCGTTTCAGAGGAAAGAGCAAGGTGGAATCGAGTCCTAGACCACCGTCAGTTCCAATTGATCCCGAGAAGCCACTGTGTCCTAAATGCAGTAGACATCATCGAGGAGAGTGCATATTTGGCACTCATACTTGTTACCGCTGTGGCACGGCTGGCCATATTGCCAAAGATTGTCCAAGGGGAGCGAGCAAGGATAAGGTGCAGGGTCGCATCTTTGCGATGACCAAGGAAGGTATAAACCATGATTCTTCTGTGATCTCTAGCGCTATTTTAATTTCAGGCAGAGTAGCTACGACTTTGATTGATGCTGGTGCTACTCATTCTTTTATGTCTGAATTGTTTTTGAGATCGTTGGGTATAGTTCCTTCTGTTCTTCCCCTCCAGTTCAATGTTGTTTTGCCTTCGGGAGATGTGTTGTGCCTGACGTCTATTGTGTATGCGTGCCCTGTTCGTATTGAGGAGCGAGTTGTTTTTGCTGATTTGATTGTTATCCCGATGGTTGCCTTTGATGTTATTCTTGGTATGGATTGGCTATCGACCTATCGTGCAGTGATTGATTGCGTTGCTAAGACGGTGACTTTTGTAGATGATAGCAATAGGGAAGGTATGCTCACCAGTGCAGGTACTTCGCTGGTCCTTCCTTTTATTTCTTGTCTTGAGGCTGAGAAGTTGATGTGTAGAGGTTGTGATGTATTTCTGCCTTCTATTTTGGATGTGGATAGAATGATTAAGTTGAATATTGATGATATCGATGTTGTGAGGGAGTTTACTGATGTGTTTCAGGATGATGTGTCGGGTTTGCCGTCGGACAGGGATGTTGAGTTTGTGATTGATCTAGCTCCATGTATGGTTCCTATTTCTAAGGCTCCGTATAGGATGGCTCCTACTGAGATGAAGGAGTTGAAGACGCAGTTGCAGGATATTTTGGACAAGGGTTTTATTCGACCGAGTTCTTCGCCTTGGGGAGCTCCGGTTCTTTTTGTCAAGAAGAAAGATGGGTCTTTGCGGCTGTGTATCGACTATAGGGAGCTCAACAAAGTGACTATCAAGAACAAGTATCCGTTGCCACGGATTGACGATCTATTTGACCAACTTCAGGGTGCCACTGTCTTTTCGAAGATTGATCTTTGGTCTGGCTACTATCAGTTGAAGGTTAGGGAGTCTGATATCCCTAAGACAGCGTTCCGGACCAGGTACGGTCATTATGAGTTTCTTGTGATGTCTTTTGGTCTAACCAATGCTCCTTCAGTCTTTATGGACCTGATGAACCGTGTGTTCAAGCCGTTTTTGGATAGCTTCGTCATTGTCTTCATCGACGACATCTTAATTTATTCCAAGACCAGAGAGCTTCATTTGGAGCATCTCAGAGTTGTTCTCCAGTTGTTGAGAGAGAAAAGGTTGTTTGCCAAGCCGAATAAGTGTGAGTTCTAGTTGGATCAGATTAATTTCTTAGGCCATGTTGTTTCAAAGGAAGGCATAGCTGTTGATCCTACGAAGATTGAGGCGATTCAGAAGTGGCCTATTCCTACCACTGTATCTGAGGTACGCAGTTTTCTTGGTTTGGCGGGTTATTATCGTCGTTTCATTTCAGATTTTTCCAAGATTGCCCTGCCATTAACCAATCTGACGAGGAAAACTGTGAAGTTCGAGTGGTCCATTGATTTCCAAAGTTCATTCCAAGAGTTGAAGGATAAGTTGACGACAGCTCCTGTTCTTCATTGCCCAGTGGTTCAGAGGATTTTGTTGTGTATACCGATGCGTCGAAGAAGGGTCTTGGTGCAGTTCTGATGCAGCGAGATAAGGTCATAGCCTATGCTTCTCGCCAGTTGAAAGACTATGAGAAGAATTATCCGACGCACGATTTGGAGCTGGCAGCTGTGGTTTTCGCCCTAAAGATATGGAGACACTACTTATATGGAAAAAAGTGTGAGATCTTCACGGACCATAAGAGTTTGAAGTATCTGTTTTCCCAGAAAGAGCTCAATATGCGGCAGAGGAGGTGGTTAGAGCTTGTCAAAGACTATGATGTGACTATCAGTTACCACCCAGGGAAAGCGAATGTTGTAGCAGACGCTTTGAGCTGTAAGTCGAGTTCTTCCTTGAGTTCTTTGATTCAGAAGCCGTTGTTGTTGGACTTGCAGCGAGAGGAGATTTCTTTGGTAGTTCCGGGAACCATTGCTCGCTTTTCAGCGTTGGTCATTCGGGCTACTTTGACGGACAAGATCCTGTAGAGAGCAGACTGTTGATGTTCAGTTGACAGAGTTGAGAGCTAGAGCAGAGGAGAGAGGTAATTCAGAGTTTGGGTTGAATGGAGATAGTTTGGTGACTTTTTGAGGCCGTATTTGTGTTCCCGCTGGTGATGACATTCGGCGAGAGGTCTTGACTGAGGCTCATACCGCGCCATATTCGATACATCCAGGCAGCACCAAGATGTATCAGGATCTTCGTAGACTCTACTGGTGGCCAGGTATGAAGAAAGATATTGCCGTATTTATTTCTCAGTGCCTAATTTGTCAGCAGGTGAAGATTGAGCACCAGAGACCTGCTGGGACATTGCTATCTTTGCCGATTCCTCAGTGGAAGTGGGAGCATATTACGATGGATTTCGTGACTGGTCTTCCCAGGACACAAAAGGGTTTCAATTCCATTTGGGTTATTGTCGATCGATTGACCAAGTCAGCGCACTTTCTTCCAGTCAAGACGACGTATTCCATGAATCAGTATGCCGAGGATTATATAGCAGAGATTGTTAGACTTCACGGTGTCCCTGTGTCGATTGTGTCTGATCGTGACCCTAGATTTACCTCAGAGTTTTGGAAGAGTTTGCACAAAGCTATGGGTTCACGGTTAGCTTTCAGTACAGCATATCACCCTCAGAGCGACGGTCAATCAGAGAGAGTCATTCAGATTCTAGAGGATATGCTCAGAGCTTGCACTATTGATTATTCTGGTAGCTGGGATTCTAAATTGCCTCTTGTTGAGTTCACGTACAACAATAGCTACCAAGCGACGATTGGGATGGCACCGTATGAGGCACTTTATGCAGGAAGTGCAGATCTCCTTTGTATTGGGATGAGGTTGGTGAGAGGAAGATGTTGGGTCCAGAGTTGGTCCAACAGACTGCGAATGTTGTTGCTGTTATTAGAGAGAGGATGAAGACAACGCAGTCGAGACAGAAGAGTTATCCAGATGTTCGTCGTAGACCTTTGCAGTTTGAGGTTGGCGATCACGTGTTTCTGAAGATAGCACCACTCAAGGGTGTGATGCGGTTTGGCAAGAAGGGCAAGTTGAGTCCGAAATTTATTGGCCCCTTTGAGATCTTGGACAGAGTTGGTGATCGAGCCTACAGGTTAGGCCTACCGCCAGATCTTGACAGAGTCCATAATTTTTTTTACGTTTCGATGCTCAGGAAGTATGTTGTGAATCCTTCCCATGTTCTTCACCACGAGCCATTGGACTTGACGCCGAATTTGACGTACCAAGAGATTCCGGTTCAGATTCTGGACCGCAAAGTTAAAGTTTTGAGGAACAAAGAGATCGGTATCGTTAAAGTTCTTTGGAGGAATCATTTGATCGAAGAGGCCACGTGGGAACCGGAGGATGAGATGAGAGAGAAGTATCCTGAGTTGTTCGTGCAGTGACGTCAATTTCGAGGACGAAATTTCTCTAAGGAGGGGAGATTGTAATAGCCGAGCCTGGTGAACGGTACGATTTAAGTTTCCGTATGTTATGGATTTATTGATTAAGTTTTAGTTTATTTGTGCTGTTAAGAGTTGTGATTATGGGCCATAGTATTGATGGTTATTGTCTTGAGGTGTGGTTGATATTGTTAGTTGATGGTAGTTGCGTCGTTTCAGCGTTTTGGTTCGGTTTTAGTTGCCTTAGATTTTCGTCTTGGCCGTGACCAGACCGCACCCGCGCTCAGTGTAAGGACCGCACCCGCGGTCGTAATTCTTGGATTTTGTTGGTTTTGCCGTGGTTACACCGCACCCGCGGTAGAGTTGGCACCGCACCCGCGGTGATTGCAGGACCGCACCCGCGGTCGTCGATTTCAGAAAATTGGTGGAGTGCCATGAGCTTACCGCACCCGCGGTTGCGCATTTCGGGTTACTGTTCGAGATTTTAAGTAGGTAGTTGGCTTCACTTTACTCATTTCTTCCCCTTTCTTTTCGACATTTCTCTCTAGAGGCTAGGGTTTTCTCATTTTCTTTCATTTCCTATCTTCGATTCAAGCTTCTAGTTGGTGATTTGAGTTGAGATCGAAGTTCTTCTTGGTGCTAGGAAGCTAAGGTAAGCTTTTGGTGTTGTTATTTCATGGTTTTGAGGTGAGAGATGATGTGGGTTTGTTGTATTTGTTGGATTTATGGATTAATTGGCATGGGTTCTTGATTATTGAGTTGATGATGGTTCTATTTTTGGAATATTGTTGTAGGTGATATACCAAGGAGTTAGATTCAAGGTTTCTAGTGGTTGTAAGTGGAATTTCATCCCTTGTGCTCACGTGATATTATATGTATTGTGTTTCAAAGGTTTTAATGTGTTATTCCCTTCATTTGATTCATTATTATGTATTGATATCTTTGTGGTATATTGTGGAGGCAATTGATGTCTCAATATTGAAAAGGGAATACAAAAGAGTAATTGATTGCAAAGTGTTTGGTTTAATGCCAAAGAGAAAGAGTTTAAATGTTTTATGGATTGATAGATATATAGTAAGAGATTGCATGCAATTAGTTGATCAACGACCATAGGCTTATATCCCTCAGAGTTGTCGATTTATATCGATGGGATACGAGCACCACAGACAGATTTACTATTGATATCAATCCAACCAGAGTAAAGAGAAATACCATCTTAATGTTATGCTATTGCTATGATATTTATTTCAGAGTTGATGGTATTTATGTTTTTAAAGCTATGATTTTCAGAGTATGATATGTTCATTACTATGTAAGAGTTCCACTTGCTGAGTTTTATACTCATTTCAGTTATTTCATGTGATGCAGATAAGAGTGACGGGCCAGGACATTGACTGTGGATTGGAGTCATATGCATACGAAGATTGGAAGGAAGAAGTTTGTTTTGCAAGCAATATTTTTGGACATGATCATTAAAATGATGTTTTGTATTTTGATGTATCATTTAGTTGATCATGTTGATACTTTTGATGATATTTGGAAATGTATTTTGAAACTCCTTCCAGTTGTAAGAAATATTTAAATTCCGCTGTATTTTAGTTAAATTGGGTCGAGGTGTCACATTGCCTAGGACAAAGAAGGGCAGGGATTCTATATTTGTTGTTGTGGATAGATTTTCTAAGATGGCACACTTTATAGCTTGTCACAAAACTGATGATGCATCTAACATTGCGGATTTGTTCTTTAGAGAAGTCGTTAGGTGTTTGAGTAGGTGCACGTCGAGCCAAGTGTTGGCCGAGTGTTCACAATGAAACTCTATGTATAAACGATCTTTATTTTAATAATATTTGAATTTATTAATTTTGGCGCATCTTTATCTGTATACCCATGCTAGTTGCATAGATAAAGTCTTTGAATATACCAATAGTAGAAAGAATATGAGATGCTCATATGATGAGTATCATGAAACTCATATTTGTAATACTGTATATATTCTAAACGGTTCCTAGTCGATTCAGCCGTCACTAAGAAGGATATAGGCCGCTCGAGTTAGAGACTAGTATCTGCGATGTGATTACCATGTTTCATTGGTAGGGGATATTGTGATATCCGAGCATGCAGATAGGTGCTCCTGGTAGAGTGCACTGAACAACCCTCTATAAAGGACTTTCCAAGTGGTTCTCACTTATCGAGTGGAAAAGTCCTAGTTTATGGTTGTACACCATTAGTCCTTATGACTCGGGACAACATTGAGACTCTATGTGCCAGCGTTTCACTTTGACTTGTTTACCGACTCTTATGGGGTCATCAGGTGGCAAGGTTGGGTGTTACGGCAAAACATATAGGAGTCGATGCATTGTAGTCGGGGATTCACCGCTTACCTACGGGTATGGATATCCTATGTGTTTTTCATGTATGTGTGGGTTGAAATCTTTGATCAGAGTATGGTGGTAATTATGAAAGGGGTTTCATAGATTACACCATCGATGCAATCACAACATGACACATAGTATCGATTCATTGACAACTCTCGATAGACCAATAGTTGTCGAATCGGTCGGGATATATGAGTTGAAGGGACCGTACTGTACGCTAACCATAATTGAATGGTTCTTGCAGGCACAATCATGTGATACCTAGGGAATCACGTAAGCGATGCTGCTAGGCGTTTAACGTGATTGGTTGGGTACTATCAGACTTGAGTTCTGACGTTCTTATTATCAAGGAGTTGATATGTAAGAATGGAGCAATTGGGGTATGCTCGAATAAGGACATGTTTAGTCCGAATCACATGGAGATGTGAACCCACGGCTAGTTGTATCAATGAACCATTGAGGGCCACAGAAGTACTAGCTTTGTAAATCCCGTTGAGAAGTAAAATAGTTCAATGTGTTGAACGGCTTATAAATGTGTTTATAAGCGTAAAGAAAAATAGAAGTATGACTTCTATGAGAGAAATATAAATTTTAATTTATGGAAGTGTTCCTAGATTAAAATTTGGCCAAGTGAATAATGTATTTGAAAATTGTGATTTTCATAAACATTATTATGGACTAAATTAAATTAATTCAAGTGTTGAATTAATTAAACACTAGTGGGCCTAGTAGAGTCCAAATAATTAAATTAATTCAAGTGTTGGATTAATTAAATAACATTGGGCCTTGTAGAGCCCAATTGAAAATAATTATTTAACTAGTGGGCTTGAGTAAAATCAAGTAAAGTTTAATTGGGCTCAAATTGTTTGAGACAATTAAAAGTCCATGGGCCTTGCAAAAATTGCAAGCCCACTAGGGTTTGCATGCTTGGGAGGTGAAGAGGTGTGGATTATTTTTGAATAAAAAATGCATGGCATGCTAGACAAGCTTTTTCACTTTTCCCACAATCTAGACTACGCTTCACTCTTCCTACTCTCTCACCTTGGCCGAATTTTTGACTCAAAAAATTCTATCATTTTTCTCTCTTTTGTTCTTCATTTTTGTTGGAGAATAAAAATCTTTTCATTGAAAAATCCTCTTGATTTCTAGTGCAAATCAAGAGGGGTTTTACCTTGCTAGTGGTGGGCCTTATTTTGAAGGAGGAGGAGAGCTTGTAGATTGTCATCCCTTTCAAGAGCTTAGTTGTTTGTCAACTAAGTTGGTGCCATCATCAACCTTGTGAGGTTGATAGGTAATAACTTTCTTACACCCTATGTATGTTATGGTGTTTAAAATGTAAATCTTGCACAAAATGGGGTGGCCGAATTTTCTAGCATGAAAATAAAAATTTTGACTTCCGTTGCGCTTCCGGCCACCGTAACCGGTCCGCTTTCAAGTGGTATCCGAGCTAAGGTTACGGTTTTTGTGTAATATTTACGTAATATTATGTTGAGATCGATTTCTAACCGCTTGAGAAATATTTTGCAAGGAATAATCACAAGGCCGAAAATTTTAAACCAAAAAAAAAATTTCGTGCTGCCCGAGGGGCTGCCTGAAAGCTTCTGTTTTTTTAAAAAAAAATTAATAATTTTTTTTGGAGTTGCCGGAATTCGGCGACGGAGCTCCGGCGACGGCGATGACGACTAGGGTTTCCAAAAGTGTTTTGGATAATCAAAGTGTCATGGGCCTTGATTTGTTGGGCCATTGGATAGCTAACATATTTTGTAAAATTTAAATGGACCAAAGTATTTTTGGTGAAAAATGAATTTTGGGCCCTTAAGTTTAAATTTACAATTATTGTATATATTTTCTCATAAAATAAATAATTGAAGTAGGACTTTAATTATTTATAGTAAATTGTGATTTAAAAGAAATTCGATTATAAATAAATTAATTTGAAAGTAGACAAAGGTGTTTGTATACTTTGTTAATTTATTTATAATTGTGGCGGTTAGTGATTGGATCAAGATATATAATATTGGATCAATTAATTATTGTGATAATTAATTGATGGTGTATGATATGTGATATAATGCATGAAGGATGATCAAAAGCCCAAGCCCAATTTTCTAGGTGTATGCTAGGATATTTGATGTTGAATGATTGTAATAATTATCAATTTATAAAGTGGGCTTGGTTTATGCCCCGTTCACACCCCCATGAGATGTATCCCTATTTGCCATGGATATTTAATTGTAAATATTAGTATAGTGGATGATCAAGATTGGAAGATAGTGGCCATGATGATTATGAAGATCGAAGACATGTAAATATTGAAAGCTAATGTAATAGTTGCATTGCATCCCGTGCATTTACCCTAGGATTGGACCTAGGCCCGTGTTTAGCTCACACGGGCCATTAGTTTTTGGGGCGATTGATCATCCTTGTTTGTTTACTGTTTATAATATATGCATGTTATGTTATAAATAATGAGTATGTGCGTTATTATTATGATAATAACAAAGTTGCATGAATCCGGCAAACATACGATCAAACATGGCGAGCTTTTAAAATAAAATTAATGATGAGACCTTTCAAAATTAAAAACCCTCATTTTGAATAAGATTCAAAATTAATATCAAGTCCGAAAAGGGGAATTATAAATTTGTTTATAATTTTCTTGTCTTCCATCGACAATGGGTGCATGATGAACGCTACCCGTACTCGGGGCTCGGCTCATATTATTGAGGGGGCCCTGGGTGCCGGAAAGCTGTGACATCCATTGACATGGTGATGTGAACTACGTGGAACTCCCATGATTTCGGCTCATATTATTGAGGGAACTCATGGCGACCGTCCATTAAGGTTCAATATCGATGGGTTAGGCTTGACACGTAAAGATGAACGATGTCATATTATTGGGTCCTAATCAAACGTGAGACAAAAGTATACGTAGAGGGTTGCATGGCGATGCAATGGGAAACTACCTTTTAGGAATTGTGATTGGCTGATATTATTCGGGATCACAATTCGCTAATTGGACCTTACGTACCTTCTGAGGAAAGTGTTTCCCGTTTTCACTAGAGGGTAGTGAAAATGTCAAAACAGTGGGAGCGACAATTTATAAAGTAAAAGTCACTTGAAAGCGGACCGGTTACGGTGGCTGGAAGCGCAACGGAAGTCAAAAATTTTTATTATCATGCTAGAAAATTCGGCCACCTCATTTTGTCCGCTTTCATTAGGTTGCATGGAATGCCTAGGACTATTGTGTCTGACCGTGATGTTAAATTCTTAAGTTACTTTTGGAAAACACTATGGGCTAAACTTGGCACTAAATTCTTGTTTTCTACGACCTGTCATCCTCAAACTGATGGTCAAACTAAGGTAGTTAATAGGACGTTAGGAACTTTATTACGTGCTATTCTTAAAAAGAACTTAAACAATTGGTAAAACCGCTTGCCATTTGTTGAGTTTGCATATAATCGTTGGAATCGTCCTTTGAAATTGTGTATGGTTTTAATCCTTTAACTCCGTTGGATTTGATATCGTTACCTGTGAGTGAAAGGTTAAACTTGGAAGGCAAAAATAAGGCTGAATTTGTTAGGGGGTTGCATGAAAAGGCTAAAGCCAACATTGAGAAGAATAATGAACAATATGCTAAGCCAACCAACAAAGGGAAAAAGAAGGTTGTATTCGAGAAAGCTGATTGGGTGTGGCTATACTTGAGGAAGGAGAGGTTTCCGAAGAAGCGACGCTCTAAGCTATTACCTAGGGGCGATGGACCATTCCAAGTTCTTGAGAGGATCAATGACAACGCCTACAAACTCAATCTGCCAGGTGAGTACAACGTAAGCTCTACATTTAATGTTAGTGATTTGTCGTTGTTTGATGTAGGTGATGAGCAAGATTTGAGGACAAATCCTTTTCAAGAAGGGGAGGATGATGCAAACACGGGTCGTCAAGCCCCAAGGAAAGCATGAGATCCTTTGCAGTTGCCGGAGGGACCAGTCACGAGGGGACGACTAAAGAAATTCAAGGAGGCACTACAGGGAGTCATGAGCAAGCATGAAGGGGTCGAGATGCATGGAGTACGTTTGGAGGCCAACGAAATATTATTCAAGCATTGTTGGAGAAACCCGAGGCTACACGGACCTCCACACGGACCTGCACACGGGGTCCGTGTCCTTTACAACCTGAGATGAGCTATTCCAGTACCTACACGGACCTGAAGACGGACCCAGGCACGGGGTCCGTGCCCTATTACATTGGCGAAGAAAGTGCCTACACGGACCCGTACACGGAGGTGAGCACGGGGTCCGTATCCCTTGTTTCCAGCTGAAGTTTATTCCCGAGTGTACAAGGAACCGGACACGGAGGGCCACACGGGGTCCGTGTCCTAGAGTTTTGGCGTGAAAAAAATTTACTTCTTTTGAGTTTTATTTTGTTAGGAAACTAGATTTTGTTATCTTTATGATATAAGACATATCTTGGACGAAATTTTGACACACAATACACATTATTTTGAGTTTTTATACAAACTTTTGAGATTCTCTCTCAAGCTTTCAAAGCTTTGCTTTGTTCAACCAAAATAAACTTATCAAAGTTTTCAACTTTGTGGCGTTTGTCGATAGATCTTGTGCGGATTGTCGTAGGCATTGTTCTTCGAAGGTTCGTTCTAATTTTCGATTGTTATTCCGTGTTTATTTGTTGCTAGACTTTCCATAGTTTAGATGTAAGGCTCGAGATTAATAGTTTTCATTAATATGATACTCGGAAGATATGAGAATGCATGACGTGCACGAAGAGGAGAAAAGACATGAGAAATTAGGGTTTTGCAAGACCGCACCCGCGCCCAGAACAGGAGTGCACCCGCGGTCATACAATTAGGAATTTTTACAAGAGAGGCCGAAGCCACACCGCACCCACGGTCAACCCAGACCGCACCCGCGGTGCATGGACAGAAAGTTGGCAAATTTTATTCGAAGCAAGACCGCACCCGCGGTGCAAGAAGACTGCACCCGCGGTGGTGTGACCGCACCCGTGGTGCAGAACAGGACCGCACCCGCGGTCGATGATTTTAGAAAATGATAGAGTTGCCGAAGGCACAGCGCACCCGCGCTGAGGAGATCACCGCACCTGCGGTCTTGCGTGTAATGTGAAAAATAAGACACTTGCCCCTACCATGCAATAATAGGTGATATGTCTTCATTCCTTGCATTCAGAGTGCTGAGGGCCGAGGGAATTCAGGAAGAAAGCTTCAATTTCCTTTGATCTTTGATTTGAGATTTTGAATGAAATAGGGGTCTGATTTTCGATACGAGTTGAGATTCTTGCTCCTTGCATCAAGAGCTATCCAAGGATGTAAGTATTGTTCATTTTTAACTTGTTTTGAAGTTAAGATGTTGAGAGAAATCAGATATGATGAGTATTAGATCTTCTGGTGATAGTTATGATGTTATAATCGGAATCGGATCGAAAGAACGGTATTGTATGCATTTGTTATTGAATTACAGCATATATGTGATAAGTTATGCAGCATATTGAAGTTATGAGATGTATATGCTTGTGTATGAGTTAGTGATATGGATAGACTGATATTCGACTTGTTGATATTATCGGCATCTCGAGATTACGCTGTTATGCCGTTAAATTGTATCAGAATCGATTACTGGATTGTATATGAATTGCTTCGAGTCATATAGGTGGATAGATGATATCTAGACATTGATATTTCAGATTTGTATTGGCCACTTTAAACTCGAGACTTTGACGACGACAGATTATTCGGCAAGAAAGGTATAATGCATGTTTTGTTTGGGGAGATACAACTCAAATGAGATCCCATTTGAGTTTCCCAACCAAAATCACATACTAGATTTATTGTTTATCTTGTAATATGATTGTGATTTGTTTATAGACTTGTATTCAAATCTATTGAGATGATTATGCTTTGTTTACAGATTGTTATTCATTGCATTTAAGATAGGGAGTCTTGACAGAACAGTCAAACTTCTAGATGTTCGGTGATATCACAGCTTAGGGGAAGATCAGTCTCCTATTGTAGATGTGGATACAGATCAGGCCGAAGTCTAGGAATAAGATGTACAGTCACCCCGATTAGGAAGGTAGGTGATAGATCGTCTTATTCACACCGGGATCCCTAGAGTTATAGTTTCATGTTTTAGATTGATTATTTGCATGTATACATATTTATACTGGGATTTGTTCTCACCGGAGTTTCCGGCTGTTGTTATGTCTGTATGTGTGCATAACAACAGGTGGGGAAGAATCTGGGTCGAGACCGAGATGAGATCGTGATAGCATGGTGACTTCGGGCGCAGCAGAGGACTAGTGGTTTTTACTAGCTTTGTACTACTTGTAGATAGTAGTTATTTTTAAACACTAGATTGTACGAATGTATAATAACAAGACTTGTATTTACATTTGATAAAATGAAGTAGAAGTATATATTGTGTTTAGTTTTTATTAACATTTGATGTAATGTTAAAGCAAAAATTTGACCCACTTTCTATAATAAGGATCCATTTAATCCCAAAGAAATGAGTTAGAGCCCGGGTCCCCACAACAGGTGGTATCAGAGCCATAGATCCTTTAGATTGGGATAAGATAGAATGAGCGGTGTAGATCGAGTCATCTTCCTTGCTTTATGATGTGCTAGCATGATTTATTGTTTTCTTATTACATGTTTTGTGTTATCTGATGTGATTACAGCATGTAATGACTGAATCAGAACCTATTATGGATCAGAGGTAAATGATTAGAGGAGGGCTGAGACAGTTTGTATAACCTGTACACTAATTTGTTTGAATACCAGATACATGCCTCCTAGACGAGCAGCTGTGCCTTTGCGACCCACAGCACCAGAACAGGGTTGCACATCCGGGGATCCGATGGATGTTACTGCTACACCCATGAAGACTCTGTTAAAACGATTCCAGTCTTTCCGACCACCGACCTTAAAGGGTACGGAAAATGCAATTGAGTGTGAAAGCTGGTTGGAGGATATTGAGATGTTATTCGAGTCTCTAGAATACAGTGATGAAAAACGGGTGAAACTCATTGGCCATCAACTGCAAGACGTGGCTAAGA
The DNA here is from genome assembly GCF_022965805.1 of Primulina eburnea. Classification (NCBI taxonomy): domain Eukaryota; kingdom Viridiplantae; phylum Streptophyta; class Magnoliopsida; order Lamiales; family Gesneriaceae; genus Primulina; species Primulina eburnea. The sequence goes on along the minus strand of NC_133101.1, from coordinate 34,083,434 downwards.
ATTCGTGGTTGAATATTAAAAGAGCACTAGAACAGCGTGGCACAGAGATTACATGAAAAGTGTTCAAGACAGAGTTTTATCAGCGATTCTTTCCTATATCCTACCATAAAGATAAAGGCGCTGAGTTGGCAAACTTAAGGCAAGGGCAATTGAACATTGAGTAATATGTCGCTAAGTTTTCTTCCTTGCTTCGTTTTGCACCTCATGTTTCAAGTAGTGATGAGGCCGTGGCAGATCAGTTCATAAACGGCTTAAATCCCGATATCTTTACATTGGTAAATACTGGGAGACCTAACAATTTCGCTGATGCATTGAACCATGCCAAAGGAGCAGAAGCAGGACTGCTTAGACAACGGAGTGTTCCGTATGTTGCCCCAAGTCCGAGACCGCCACTACCTCCAGTGCAACCTCCTCCTAGATTCGATAGCGGCGGTAGTAGCAACGGGCGAAAAGATCAGTTGAAAGCGAAAGGGAAGCAATTTAAAAGACCCGGGAGCAGTTCGTCGAGCTCCAGTGGATCAAGACAGAGTGGTTTTGATCAGAGTACAAGTTATACAGGTGTCTACTGTAATTCTTGTGTAGGTAGACATGCGACTGAACAGTGCCAGGGAGTTATGGGCCGATGTAATATTTGTAGGCAACCAGGTCACTTTGCCAAAGTTTGTCCACAGAAAGGTCTACAGCAAATTCAAAGTGGAAGAGCATCTGGTTCAGTACCTCAGCTTGAAAGGCAAGCATCATCGGTCCATTCCTTCCAGCCACCACCGGAACAGACGCAGCCCATAGCTAGAGGTAGCCAGACTGTGAGCCAACCTCCTCGACAACAGGCTCAGGTGTTTGCATTGACGGAAGAACAAGCCCAAGATGCACCAGACGATGTCATCGCAGGTAACTGTTCTCTTTGCGGTTATCCTACTTATATATTGATAGATATAGGTGTTAGAGTAGGTGCCCGTCGAGCCAAGTGTTGGCCGAGTGTTCACAATGAAACTCTATGAATAAGCAATCTTTATTTTAATAATATTTGAAATTATTATTTTGGCAAATCTTTATCTGTATACCCATGCTAGCTGCATAGATAAAGCCCTTGAATATACAAATAGTAGAAAGAATATGAGATGCTCATATGATGAGTATCATGAAACTCATATTTGTAATACTGTATATTCTAAACGGTTCCTAGTCGATTCAGCCGCCACTAAGAAGGATATAGGCCGCTCGAGTTAGAGACTAGTATCTGCGATGTGAGTACCATGTTTCATTGGTAGGGGACATTGTGATGTCCGAACATGCAGATAGGTGCTCCTTGTAGAGTGCACTGAACAACCCTCCATAAAAGGACTTTCCAAGTGGTTCTCACTTATCGAGTGGAAAAGTCCTGGTTTATGGTTGTACAGAATTAGTCCTTATGACCCGGGACAACATTGAGACTCTATGTGCTAGAATTACACTTTGACTTGTTTACCGACTCTCATGGGGTCATCAGGTGGCAAGGTTGGGTGTTCTGTCGAAACACATAGGAGTCGATGCATTGTAGTCGGGGATTCACCGCTTACCTTCGGGTATGGATATCCTATGTGTTATCATGTGTATGTAGATCGAAATCTCTGGCCAGAGTATGGTTGTAATTATGAAAGGTGTTTCATAGATTACACCATCGATGCAACTACGACATGACACATAGTATCGATTCATTGACAACTCTCGATAAACCAATGGTTGTCGAATCGATCGGGATATATGAGTTGAAGGGACCGTACTGTACGCTAACCATAATTGAATGGTTCTTACAGGCACTATCATGTGATACCTAGGGAATCACGTAAGCGATGCTGCTAGGCGTTTAACGTGATTGGTTGGGTACTATCAGACTTGAGTTCTGACGTTCTTACTATCAAGGAGTTGATAAGTAAGAATGGAGCAATTGGGGTATGCTCGAATAAGGACATGTTTAGTCCGAATCACATGGAGATGTGAACCCACGGCTAGTTGTATCAATGAACCATTGAGGGCCACACAAGTACTAGCTTTGTAAATCCCGATGAGAAGTAAAAATAGTTCAATGTGTTGAACGGCTTATAAAGGAGTTTATAAGCGTAAGGAAAATTAGAAGTATGACTTCTATAAAGGAGAAAATAGTTCAATGTGTTGAACGACTTATAAATGAGTTTATAAGTGTAAAGAAAAATAGAAGTATGACTTCTATGAGAGAAATGCAAATTTTGATTTATGGAAGTGTTCCTAAATTAAAATTTGGCCAAGTGAATAATGTATTTGAAAATTGTGATTTTCATAAACATTATTATGGACTAAATTAAATTAATTCAAGTGTTGAATTAATTAAACACTAGTGGGCCTAGTAGAGTCCAAATAATTAAATTAATTCAAGTGTTGGATTAATTAAATAATATTGAGTCTAGTAGAGCTCAATTAAAATAATTATTTAACTAGTGGGACTTGGGTAAATTCAAGTAATGTTTAATTAGTCTCAAATATATTTGAGATAATTAAATTTAGTCCAAGGTTTTTAATTTCATTAAAAACCATATAATATAATATGCATGCATGGGAGGTGAAGAGTTGGAGACTACTTTTTGGGATATCAAAGCATGGCATGCAAAAAGGTGTTTTTGCTTTTGATTTTTGGACATCCAAGACAAGTCTCCTCTCCCCCATTCTACCAACACAATGGCCGAAACTCTCCTCCCCTTTCTCTCCAAGTTTTCTCTCCATTTTTGTGTTCTTCAATTGTTGAATAATACACACACTTCTCTTTGAAAAATCCTCATATTTTTCTAGTACAAAATATGAGGGGATCTACCTAGTTGGTGGTGGGCTTAATAGTTGAGCAAGGAGTGCTCATTGGAAAGCTTGAAGATAGTTTCTACCTTTCAAGAGCTTTGTTGTTTGACAACAAAGTTGGAGCCATAATCAATCTCTTGAGATTGATAGGTATATTTCTTTAAAACACCCTATGAATGTCATTTTGTGTTTTTATTGTATTTGTTGCACAATGTATGGGGTGGCCGAAATTTTGAGCTAAAAATTTTAGATTTTATACTTCCGTTGCGCTTCCGACCACCGTAACCGGTCCGCTTTCAAGTGGTATCCGAGCTATGGTTACGTTTTTGTGTAGCAAATACAATATATATTATGTTGAGATCGATTTCTAACCGCATGAGTGTGTTTTTGCAACAAATCGAGGGCCGTTTTTGGGGAAAAATTCGGGCAGCAAGTTGCTGCCCGTGTCGGGCAGCTCGGGCTGCCCGAGGGGCTGCCCGTTTCGGGCAGCTAGGGCAGCCCGAGGGGCTGCCCGAACAGCCCCATCATTTTAAATAAAAAAAATTTTTTTGGTAAGTTGGCCGGAATCCGGCGACGGAGCTCCGGCGACGGCAATGACGACTAGGGTTTCCAAAAGCGTTTTGGATTATCAAAGTGTCATGGGCCTTGAGTTGTTGGGCCATTGGATGGCTAACATGTTTGTGAATTTTAAATGGGCCGAAAATGTTTTTGGTGAAAAATGATTTTTGGGCCCTTAAGTTTAAAATTACAAAAGTTGCAAATATTTTCTCATGAAATAAATAATTTAAGTTTGACTTTGATTATTTATAGTAAATTGTGATTTACAAGAAATTCGGTTATAAATAAATTAATTTGAAAGTAGACAAAGGTGTTTGTATACTTTGTTAATTTAGTTTATAATCGTGGCGGTTAGTGATTGGATCAAGATATATAATATTGGATCAATTAATTATAGTGATAATTAATTGATGGTGTATGATATGTGATATTATGCATGAAGGATGATCAAAAGCCCAAGCCCAATTTGCTAGGTGTATGCTAGGATATTTGTGTTGAATGATTGTAATAATTATCAATTTATCAAGTGGGCTTGGTTTATGGCCCGTTCCCACCCCATGAGATGTATCCCTATGTGCCATGGATATTTATTTGTAAATATTAGAATAGGGGAAGATCAAGATTGGAAGATGGTGGCCTTGGTGATTATGAAGATCGAAGACATGTAATATTGGATGCTAATGTAATAATTTAGTTGCATTGCATCCCGTGCATTTACCCTAGGATTGGACCTAGGCCCGTGTTTGGCTCACACGGGCCATTAGTTTTGGGGCGATTGATCATCCTTGTATTGTTTACTGTTTATAATATATGCATGATATGTTATAAATAATGAGTATGTGCGTTATTATTATGATAATAACAAAGTTGCATGAATCCGGCAAACATACGATCAAACATGGCGAGCCTTTAAAATAAAATTAATGATGAGACCTTTCAAAATTAAAAAACCCTCATTTTGAATAAGATTCAAAATAAATATCAAGCCCGAAAAGGGGAATTATAAATTTGTTTATAATTTCCTTGTCTTCCATCGACAATGGGTGCATGATGAACGCTACCCGTACTCGGGGCTCGGCTCATATTATTGGGGGAGCCTCAGAGTGCCGGAAAGCTGTGACATCCATTGACATAGTGATGTGAACTACGTGGAACTCCCATGATTTCGGCTCATATTATTGAGGAAACTCATGGCGACCGTCCATTAAGGTTCAACATCGATGGGTAAGGCTTGACACGTGAAGATGAACGACGTCATATTATTGGGTCCTAATCAAACGTGAGACAAAAGTTTACGTAGAGGGTTGCATTGTGATGCAATTGGAAACTACCTTTTAGGAATTGTGATTGGCTGATATTATTCGGGATCATAATTCGCTAATTGGACCTTACGTACCTACTGAGGAAAGGGTTTTCCCGTCTTCACCAGAGGGTAGTGAAAGATGTCAAAACAGTGGGAGTAAATATTTATAAAGTTAAAGTCCATACTTTATATCTTACCAAATATTTAAAATAGTCATCAACATTTATCTGTTTTTACTTTTCAGTACAAATCGACAATGTCTTCGATGCGCAATTCGATATCTATAATACTCGACAAACACATATTAACTGGACCTAATTACCTCACTTGGCTAAGAAATTTAAAAATAGTCTTGAATTCGGAAAGGGCAACATATACACAGACTCAGTCGCCCCCTGTTGAGGCTCCGACTGACTGCAATCCTGAGGAATTGCAGGCTTACAAGGAATGGTGTGACCATGACTTGATAGCCAGGTGTTATATGCTGACTTCTATGAACGATGAGCTACAGAGGCGTTTTGAGGGTGCAAAGAGTGCTGCTGACATTCATTTGCATCTCAAAGAGCTCTTTGGAGAGCAAACGCGTCCTCTTAGGCATGCTACCGTCAAGGAGCTGATCACTTTGCGCATGCGAGAGGGGACCTCGGTCCATGAGCACGGCCTAAAGGTGATCGGGCTCGTGGACAAGCTCGTTGGCATGGATCTGATCCTGCCTTCGGAGTTGACCACCGACATGTTGCTGTTATCGCTGCCTAGCTCATTTGATCCTTTTGTGGTGAACTTCAACATGAACAAGATGGAACCAACCCTTGAGGAGTTGGTGAACATGCTTGTTACGTTTGAATCCACCATCAAGAAAGAGAAGTTGGTTCTTTATGTGGGTTCTTCATCTGGTACGAAGATTGATCCACATGGGAAGGGAAAGAAGAGTTCTTTCCAACGTCCCGAGAAGAACGTGCCCTTGTTGAGGCAATCTCCGAACCCTGTTGAGGCAGCCAGACCAGTTAAGGCTGACAAGACTAATGATGTATGTCATCACTGCAAGAAGCCTGGACATTGGAGGCGTAATTGCAAAGAATATCTTGCCCAGAAGTGTTCTGGAAACGGTATGTTCTAAATTTAAGTAAACATTTTAATTAACTCTACTTCTTGGGTATTAGATACCGGTTGTGACTCACATCTCTGTAATGGGTTACAGGTGATGGGAAGAAGTAGGAAGCCTAAGGAAGGTGTGACCTTCTTGAGGATGGGCAATGGAGCAAGAGTTGCTGCCAAGGCTATTAAGGATGTTTACTTATTGTTGAACAATGACTTTAAGTTAATTTTAAGAGATGTTTTGTTTGTACCTGTTTGATGTAAAACATTGTTTCCATTTCTATTGTGATAAAAATGGATATTCTTGTTTATTTAGCAAAGGTGTTTGCAACATTTACAAGAATGAATGTTTAATTGGTACTTGAGAACTTGAAAACGATCTCTATAACTTAAAAGTAAAAGATATTCTACTAAATGTCCATTCAAAGGCAGATACCATATGAGATATGGATGGGTAAGCCTCCCAAATATTCTTATCTTAGAATATGGGGAGCCCTGCTTATGTGAAGGAGGTAGTGGGAGATAAATTGGATTGTTGATCCATTTTATGTTACTTTGTGGGATATCCAAGGAATTAAGTTGGATATCATTTCTATCATCCCCAAGAAACAAAAGTGTTTGTTTCTAGGAATGCAACCTTTTTGGAAAAGGATTTTCTATTGGATAGAAAAAGGGAGATGATAGAACTCGAAGAGGTTCGAGAGAAACCCACAATTATAGAACCCACACCCGATGAGCTAAGAGAGGAGATACAAGCTCCTAGCAGATACGAGAAAGTCTCGAGACCACATATGAGGTATGGTCAGCTTCTTGAAGAAGGCCATGATGAGCCTAACCATGGATGTGATCCATGGACCTTCAAGGAAGCGTTATCTGATGCCAATTCATCCAAGTGACTTGAAGAAATGGAATCTGAGATGAATTCCATGCATTCGAACCAAGTGTAGGATCTTGTGGATCCACCTGTGGGAACTGTTCCCATAGGGACTTGGGGCGGATGGGAAGGTATTGACTTTCAAGGCGCGATTGGTGACAAAAGGATGTACTCAAAGACAAGGAGTTGACTTTGAGGAAACCTTTTCCCAGTCGTAATGTTCAAGTCCATAAGGATTTTGCTAGCCATAGCTGCATGGTATGACTATGAGATATGGCAGATGGATGTTAAGACAGTCTTTCTTAATGGGGATTTTAAGAAAGTGATTTACATGTCTAAACCTGAAGGGTTTACATCTATCGGAAGTGAGCATATGGTATGTAAACTTCAGAGATCTATTTATGATCTAAAGCAGGCATCAAGGAGTTGGAACCTCAGATTCGACAGTACAATCAAATAGTTTGATTTACTAAGAATCCTGAGGAACCCTATGTGTATAAGAAGGTCAGTGGGAGTGTTGTGACATTCCTGGTGCTTTATGTTGATGACATTCTACTCATTGGGAATGATGTAGGAATGTTGCAATCAACTAAGATAAGGTTAGCGAGTAAGTTCTCGATGCAGGACTTGGGTGAAGCATCTTTTGTATTGGGATACAGATCTATTGAGATAGATCGAAAAGATGGCTTGGTCTCACCCAGTCCACATACATTGATACCATCGTGAAGCAGTTCTCGATGGATGAGTCCATGAGAGGACATCTACCAGTGTGTCATGGCGTGTCCCTATCCAAGTCTGTCTCCCAAGACAGATGCAGAGATAATGGCGATGACACGCATTCCGTATGCTTCGGAAATTGGTAATATCATGTATGGGATGATATCTACACGTCCTGACGTGGCGTTTGCACTATATGTAGTGAAATGATATCATTCGAACCCTGATCTTCCACACCTGAAAGCTGTGAAAGACATCCTCAAGTAGTTGAGAAGGACCAATAAAGTGTTCTTGGTCTATGGGGTGGAGAACTAAAATTGGAAGGCTATACCGACTCTAGCTTCCAAAGCGATATCGATGACTCGAAGTCAACCTCTGGTTTTGTATTCATGCTCAATGGTGCTGCAGTCTCTTGGAAGAGTTCCTAGCAAGACAATATTACAGATTCCAGCACAGAGGCCGAATACATTGCTGCATCAGATGCAGCAAGGGAGGCTGTTTGGATAAGGAATTTCGTCCAAGAGTTGGGCGTCATTCCTAATGGAGTTGCTCCTATCCCGGTGTTGTGTGACAACACGGGAGCTATAGCTCAAGCAAAGGAGCCTAGGTCTCATCAGAAATCCAAACTAGTATTGATAAAGTACCACATCCTCGGAGAGATTGTGGAAAGTAGAGAAGTGTCTTTTGACACAGTCGGCTCCGCAGATAATGTTGTTGATCCACTAGCTAAGCCTTTACCTGGACCATTATTCGACAAGCATCGCGAATCAATGGGTTTTAAGCATATGGGTAGTTGGCTCTAGTGCAAGTGGGAGATTGTTAGAGTAGGTGCCCGTCGAGCCAAGTGTTGGCCGAGTGTTCACAATGAAACTCTATGAATAAGCAATCTTTATTTTAATAATATTTGAAATTATTATTTTGGCAAATCTTTATCTGTATACCCATGCTAGCTGCATAGATAAAGCCCTTGAATATACAAATAGTAGAAAGAATATGAGATGCTCATATGATGAGTATCATGAAACTCATATTTGTAATACTGTATATTCTAAACGGTTCCTAGTCGATTCAGCCGCCACTAAGAAGGATATAGGCCGCTCGAGTTAGAGACTAGTATCTGCGATGTGAGTACCATGTTTCATTGGTAGGGGACATTGTGATGTCCGAACATGCAGATAGGTGCTCCTTGTAGAGTGCACTGAACAACCCTCCATAAAAGGACTTTCCAAGTGGTTCTCACTTATCGAGTGGAAAAGTCCTGGTTTATGGTTGTACAGAATTAGTCCTTATGACCCGGGACAACATTGAGACTCTATGTGCTAGAATTACACTTTGACTTGTTTACCGACTCTCATGGGGTCATCAGGTGGCAAGGTTGGGTGTTCTGTCGAAACACATAGGAGTCGATGCATTGTAGTCGGGGATTCACCGCTTACCTTCGGGTATGGATATCCTATGTGTTATCATGTGTATGTAGATCGAAATCTCTGGCCAGAGTATGGTTGTAATTATGAAAGGTGTTTCATAGATTACACCATCGATGCAACTACGACATGACACATAGTATCGATTCATTGACAACTCTCGATAAACCAATGGTTGTCGAATCGATCGGGATATATGAGTTGAAGGGACCGTACTGTACGCTAACCATAATTGAATGGTTCTTACAGGCACTATCATGTGATACCTAGGGAATCACGTAAGCGATGCTGCTAGGCGTTTAACGTGATTGGTTGGGTACTATCAGACTTGAGTTCTGACGTTCTTACTATCAAGGAGTTGATAAGTAAGAATGGAGCAATTGGGGTATGCTCGAATAAGGACATGTTTAGTCCGAATCACATGGAGATGTGAACCCACGGCTAGTTGTATCAATGAACCATTGAGGGCCACACAAGTACTAGCTTTGTAAATCCCGATGAGAAGTAAAAATAGTTCAATGTGTTGAACGGCTTATAAAGGAGTTTATAAGCGTAAGGAAAATTAGAAGTATGACTTCTATAAAGGAGAAAATAGTTCAATGTGTTGAACGACTTATAAATGAGTTTATAAGTGTAAAGAAAAATAGAAGTATGACTTCTATGAGAGAAATGCAAATTTTGATTTATGGAAGTGTTCCTAAATTAAAATTTGGCCAAGTGAATAATGTATTTGAAAATTGTGATTTTCATAAACATTATTATGGACTAAATTAAATTAATTCAAGTGTTGAATTAATTAAACACTAGTGGGCCTAGTAGAGTCCAAATAATTAAATTAATTCAAGTGTTGGATTAATTAAATAATATTGAGTCTAGTAGAGCTCAATTAAAATAATTATTTAACTAGTGGGACTTGGGTAAATTCAAGTAATGTTTAATTAGTCTCAAATATATTTGAGATAATTAAATTTAGTCCAAGGTTTTTAATTTCATTAAAAACCATATAATATAATATGCATGCATGGGAGGTGAAGAGTTGGAGACTACTTTTTGGGATATCAAAGCATGGCATGCAAAAAGGTGTTTTTGCTTTTGATTTTTGGACATCCAAGACAAGTCTCCTCTCCCCCATTCTACCAACACAATGGCCGAAACTCTCCTCCCCTTTCTCTCCAAGTTTTCTCTCCATTTTTGTGTTCTTCAATTGTTGAATAATACACACACTTCTCTTTGAAAAATCCTCATATTTTTCTAGTACAAAATATGAGGGGATCTACCTAGTTGGTGGTGGGCTTAATAGTTGAGCAAGGAGTGCTCATTGGAAAGCTTGAAGATAGTTTCTACCTTTCAAGAGCTTTGTTGTTTGACAACAAAGTTGGAGCCATAATCAATCTCTTGAGATTGATAGGTATATTTCTTTAAAACACCCTATGAATGTCATTTTGTGTTTTTATTGTATTTGTTGCACAATGTATGGGGTGGCCGAAATTTTGAGCTAAAAATTTTAGATTTTATACTTCCGTTGCGCTTCCGACCACCGTAACCGGTCCGCTTTCAATAGGTGCATCGCATACATTCATCTCACAACGATTTGCATTATTGCATTCCTTGCCTGTTGAGTCTTTGTTGGATGTAGTGTCTATTACTTCACCGTTGGGCAGTGGCTTGATAGCTGTGACTACGGTTAGACATTGCATTTTACAGTCTGAGGGTCATGAAATTGATCTAGATTGCATAGTACTTGGGCTAGCTGATTTTGATTGCATTGTGGCGATTGACATGTTAACTAAGTACAGAGCCACCGTGGACTGTTTCCACAAGATTGTCAGATTCAGACCAGAAATGGCAGAAGAGTGGAAATTCTACAGTAAGGGTTCCAGATCTCGGATTCCCTTAATTTCGGCTTTGACTATGAATAGGTTGTTGCAGAAAGGAGCAGATGGGTTCCTTGTGTATGCTGTAGATGTACAGAAATCGAGCCCGGCATTGGCAGACTTGCCAGTAGTACGGGAGTTTGCAGATGTGTTCCCAGATGAAATCCCAGGGTTACCTCCAGCTCGAGAGGTAGATTTTAACATAGATCTTATGCCAGGTACTGTTCCTATATCTCGAGCTCCGTATAGGATGGCGCCTGTTGAACTGAAAGTATTGAAAGCACAGTTAGAAGATCTCCTTGCCAAGGGATATATCCGACCTAGTGTATCTCCTTGGGGCGCACCAGTGCTCTTTGTGCGAAAGAAAGATGGATCAATGCGATTATGTATAGACTATCGGCAATTGAACAAAGCGACAGTGAAGAATAACTATCCATTGCCGCGCATCGACGATTTATTTGATCAATTACAGGGATCCTCTGTTTATTCTATGATCGATTTGCAATCTGGATATCATCAACTCAGAGTTCGAGATGTAGACATACCGAAAACAGCATTTCGAACCAGGTATGGACATTACAAATTTATTGTCATGCCTTTTGGTTTAACAAATGCTCCAGCGGTGTTTATGAGCTTGATGAATCGTATCTTTCAGAGGTATTTGGATGATTTTGTGATTGTCTTTATCGATGACATTCTGGTGTATTCTAAGAACAAGAATGAGCATGTAGAGCATTTAAGAATTGTATTACAGACCTTAAGGAATTAAAGAGTGTATGCTAAATTGTCAAAATGTGAGTTTTGGTTGAATCGAGTTGTCTTTTTGGGACATATTATATCTGGAGATGGTATTGATGTAGATCCAAGTAAAGTGGAAGTTGTGATCAACTGGCCAAGACCGACTTCTGTGCCAGAGATACGCAGTTTCATGGGTCTAGCAGGATACTACCGACGATTTATTAAAGATTTCTCCAGTATTGCGAAACCAATAAACCAGTTGACACAAAAGAATGCTCCATTTATATGGTCCGAGGATTGTGTGTCTAGCTTTGTAGAATTGAAGAAGAAGCTGACTAGTGCTCCAGTACTGACGATACCTTTAGGTACGAGTGATTTCGTTGTATATTGTGATGCCTCTCACAGAGGTTTGGGATGTGTTCTTATGCAGCAAGGTCACGTGGTCGCATACGCCTCGAGACAATTGAAGCCACATAAGGTTCGATATCCCATTCATGATCTTGAATTGGCGGCCATCGTATTTGCATTAAAGATCTGGCGTCACTATCTCTACGACGAGAAATTTGAGATTTACTCCGATCACAAAAGCCTGAAGTATCTATTTTCTCAATCAGAATTGAATATGCGGCAGCATAGATGGCTTGATCTACTGAAAGATTTTGATTGCGAGATCAAATACTATCCAGGGAAGTCAAATGCAGCAGCGGACGCCTTGAGTCAAAAGGTTTGTTCCCTATCCTTATCGACGATAGGTGTTACAAAGCTGGTTGAAAATTGCTGTTTGTCTGGATTAGAATTTGATACAGATAGTAGGCCACTACGACTTGCTACCATTCATGTTGAATCTGATTTGATTTGGAGGATTAAAGAAGCACAAAGAATGGATCAGAATGTGCAGAGATCGATTCAGATGGTCAGATCAAGGCATTTGTCAGAATATCAGGTACGTGATCATGTGCTGTATGTAAATAACCGTCTTGTCGTACCAGATGTTTCAGACTTGAGACATCAGATTCTATCAGAAGCACATTGTAGTAGGTTTAGCATTCATCCTGGTGGCAGAAAGATGTACAATGACTTGAAGACACAGTTCTGGTGGAAGCAGATGAAGTCAGATATTGCAGAATTTGTGTCTAAGTGCTTGAACTGCCAACAGGTGAAAGCTGAGAGGAAGAAGCCCGGAGGTTTACTTCAGAGTTTAGCCATTCCAGAATGGAAATGGGATCACATTTTCATTGATTTTGTGACGCAGTTACCTCGATCTTCTAGAGGCTGTGATGCGATTTGGGTCATTATTGATCGACTGACCAAATCAGCTTGCTTTATTCCGTACAGAATGACGTATCGACATGATCAGATGGCGGAGATTTATGTCCGAGAGGTAGTCAGATTACATGGTGTGCTGAAGTCTATCGTATCGGATCGTGATCCACGATTCACTTCACACTTCTGGCACAGTTTACAGCAGGCTTTAGGTACGACACTACACCTGAGTACTGCTTATCATCCTCAGACAGACGAACAGTCAGAACGGACTATCCAGACTTTAGAGGATATGTTGAGAGCCGTAGTGCTAGATTTTGGCACTAGTTGGCAAGATTCTCTACCTCTTTGTGAATTCTCTTATAATAACAGCTATCAGACGAGCATTGAGATGGCACCGTTTGAAGCTTTATATGGCAAGAAGTGCAGATCTCCGCTGTATTGGGATGACATCTCAGAGGTACCAGAACTTGGGCCGGATATGATACGTGACATAACTGAGAAGGTGAATATCATTCAGAAGAGAATGAAGACGGCACAGGATAGGCAAGAAAAATACGCCAACATCAGGCGTAGACCATTAGTATTTGAGCAAGGAGATAGAGTATTTCTAAAGATTTCCCCATTCAGAGGCGTTGTCAGATTTGGCAAGCGTGGGAAGTTTTCTCCTAGATACGTCGGTCTTTACGAGATCTTAGAGAAGATTGGCGACCGAGCCTATCGACTTGCTCTTCCTCCTTCTTTATCTGGTATACATGACGTTTTTCATGTGTCGATGTTGCGTAGATATATGCCGGATATTTCCCATGTCATTCAGCCTGACGAAGCTGAGCTTGATCAAACTTTGAGCTATGTTGAACAACCGATACAAATTCTTGATCGGAAAGAAAAGAAGCTCAGGACGAAGACTATTCTGCTAGTGAAAGTTCAATGGAGTCGTCATGGCATTGAAGAAGCGACTTGGGAAACAGAAGCAGATATGCGACAGAAACATCCCGAGTTATTTACATGATGTAAGTAATTTTTAGTTTCGAGTATATTACTTTTCATGTATGCTTTGATAGATAGCCTGCGATTTCGAGGACAAAATCATTTCTTAGAGGGGGAGAAATTTAAGGCTCGAGATTAATAGTTTTCATTAATATGATACTCGGAAGATATGAGAATGCATGGCGTGCACGGAGAGGAGAAAAGACATGAGAAATTAGGGTTTTGCAAGACCGCACCCACGCCCAGAACAGAAGTGCACCTGCGGTCATACAATTAGGAATTTTTACAGGACATGCCGAAGCCACACCGCACCCGCGGTGCAACCCAGACCGCACCCGCGGTGCATGGACAGAAAGTTGGCAAATTTTATTCGAAGCAAGACCGCACCCGCGGTGCAAGAAGACTGCACCCGCGGTGGTGTGACCGCACCCGCGGTGCAGAACAGGACCGCACCCGCAGTCGATGATTTTAGAAAATGATAGAGTTGCCGAAGGCACAGCGCACCCGCGCTGAGGAGATCACCGCACCCGCGGTCTTGCCTGTAATGTGAAAAATAAGACACTTGCCCCTACCATGCAATAAGAGGTGATGTGTCTTCATGCCTTGCATTCAGAGTGCTGAGGGCCGAGGGAATTCAGGAAGAAAGCTTCCATTTCCTTTTATCTTTGATTTGAGATTTTGAATGAAATAGGGGTCTGATTTTCGATACGGGTTGAGATTCTTGCTCCTTGCATCAAGAGCTATCCATGGATGTAACTATTGTTCATTTAACTTGTTTTGAAGTTAAGATGTTGAGAGAAATCAGATATGATGAGTATTAGATGTTCTGGTGATAGTTATAATGTTATAATCGGAATCGGATCGAAAGAACGGTATTGTATGCATTTGTTATTGAATTACAGCATATATGTGATAATTTATGCAGCATATTGAAGTTATGAGATGTATATGCTTGTGTATGAGTTAGTGATATGGATAGACTGATATTTGACTTGTTGATATTATCGGCATCTCGAGATTACGCTGTTATGCCGTTAAATTGTATCAAAATCGATTACTGGATTGTATATGAATTGCTTCGAGTCATATAGGTGGATAGATGATATCTATACATTGATATTTCAGATTTGTATTGGCCACTTTAAACTCAAGACTTTGACGACGACAGATTATTCGGCAAGAAAGGTATAATGCATGTTTTGTTTGGGGAGATACAACTCAAATGAGATCCCATTTGAGTTTCCCAACAAAAATCACATACTATTTTTATTGTTTATCTTGTAATATGATTGTGATTTGTTTATAGACTTGTATTCAAATCTTTTGAGATGATTATGCTTTGTTTACAGATTGTTATTCATTGCATTTAAGATAGGGAGTCTTGACAGAACAGTCAAACTTCTAGATGTTCGGTGATATCACAGCTTAGGGGAAGATCAGTCTCCTATTGTAGATGTGGATACAGATCAGGCCGAAGTCTAGGAATAAGACGTACAGTCACCCCGAATGGGAGGGTAGGTGATAGATCGTCTTATTCACACCGGGATCCCTAGAGTTATAGTCGAGTCGAGTCCAGACATGGTTTGATTCGCATTGCATGTTTATATGGATGTTATTCATAATAGCATGTTTCATGTTTTAGATTGATTATTTGAATGTATACATGTTTATACTGGGATTTGTTCTCACCGGAGTTTCGGGCTGTTGTTATGTCTGTATGTGTGCATAACAACAGGTGGGGCAGGATCTGGGTCGAGACCGAGATGAGATCGTGATAGCATGGTGACTTCGGGCGCAGCAGAGGACTAGTGGTTTTTACTAGCTTTGTACTACTTGTAGATAGTATTTTGTTTTAAACACTAGATTGTACGAATGTATAATAACAAGACTTGTATTTACATTTGATAAAATGAAGTAGAAGTATATGTTGTGTTTAGTTTTTATTAACATTTGATGTAATGTTAAAGCAAAAATTTGACCCACTTTTTATAATAAGGATCCATTTAATCCCAAAGAAATGAGTTAGAGCCCGGGTCCCCACATTAGAGGTGAATATCACAACCATACTTGATTCAAAAGATCGGGAAAACACAACGATTCTTTGTTCGATATTAAATTGAGGGCGCGATTCAATTGTGATCGTGTTTTCTTTTATTCGTACAAAGATTCACATCACCCTTTAGAGTTGCCGAAGGGACCAATCACGAGGGGACGACTAAAGAAGTTCAAGGAAGCGTTGCACGGACTTCGGAGCAATGAAGGACTTACAAGCAAGGGGCAGAGTGCTGGAGGGTTTGTGGTGCATGGGTTTGAGTTTGGAAGTCACAAGAACATTATTCAAGTGATAGATGAATTTGGGTCCAGTAGCAGCGGCGCCTGAGCGGCCAAAGATTACCGTCCGAGCGCCACACTTACTGTCCGAGGCGAAGAATTCCAGAAGGCCTCGCGCCCGAGCGGTCATAATCTACCGCCCTAGCGCGATTAGTACAGAAACCTCGGCGCTCGAGCGGTCAAATTCTACCGCCCGAGCGCGAGTCAGTTACGGGAAGAATCCTAGTTTCCTTGTTAGAGTTTTAATTATTATGGCAACTAGATTTTTTGTAAGGCTCGAGAATTGTTAGTCCTCATTGACGAATACTCGGAAGATAGGGGAATGCATGATATAAAAGATAGAATTTGCAATGTAAGGCCGAAGCCAGACCGCACCTGCGTTCAGGAGTGGACCGCACCCGCGGTGCATAGACAGAAGTTGGCAAATTTTATTCGAAGCAAGACCGCACCCGCGGTAAGAACATGACCGCACCCGCGGTCGAAGATTTTTCAGAAATAATATGAGGCCGAGACATGAGCGCACCCGCGGTGCTTAAGCAGCGCACCCGCGGTGCTGCACGCGAGAATGCCACTTTTGTTTCTTGTCTTGACACTTGCATGGTATATATATATACTTGGAGTATGACTCATTGTCTTCATTTAGCAGTACTCAGCACCGAGAGCATCACCCCAAATTCTTTAAGTTCTTCATAGCTTAAAGTTGTGCTTTTTCAAGATTTAGCCATCCGGTGTTATATCCGACTTCGGTTTCGAACTCCTCTCATCATTTGCTACTCAAGGATGTAAGTATTGTTCACTTTTAGCATGATTTGAAATATATGTGTTGGAGAAGTTGTGATGTTTTTGAAGATATTGTGTTCTTGAGATATTGAGCATGATATATTCGTTACCGGATCGAAATTTGGATACCGTATGTGATTAATTCGAAATTCCAGCATGTATTATGAGAAATTATGCAGGTTTTCAGAGTTAAAATGATTGTGCTATCGATGTTGAGTTGTTGAGGTTAATCGATTATTGTTAGGTTGAGATTGAGTTATCGGTATCGAGAAATCACGCCGTTACGCCGTCAAATTGTATTGAAACCGATTTCAGCTTTGTATATTGAGTTGCTTGAGATGTATATTGATGAAGTGCACATTGATTTTGCCATTTCAGATTTATTTAGGCTATTGTGAATTCAAGACTTCGACTACGACACAGACAGTGCGACGAAAGGTATAATTCATGTGGTCACGGGATTGCACAACTTGGTTCAGATTTGATACGAGTTTCCCTAAATCACATACTAGATTGTTATTACATTTGATTATGTAATGTCTTGTTTATTGATTTATATTCAAGTCCTGAGATAGGAGATATTGGCAGATCGGCCAAAACTAGACGTTTCGGTGTATCGACGCATAGTAGTAGATTTCTCTATGTGTAGCCCCTCGATACAGAGTTGACCGAAGTCTAGGAATAAGACGTACCGTCACCCCGAGTGGTTGGGTAGGTGACAGACCGTCTTATTCACACCGGGATCCCTAGAGTAGAAATGAATCGAGTCAAGAACTAGATGTTGAATACAGATTTGTATTCCTTTACATGTTTAGATTTTAATTCATGTTACTTGATATATGCTATGCTTTTGTATATGATTATTACATTGCATGCATACATGTTTCATACTGGGATTTGTTCTCATCGGAGTTATCCGGCTGTTGTCTTGTCTGTATGTGTACTTGACAAAAGGTGGGGCAGGTACAGGGTCACGTCGTTGAAGAGAGAGTTTATAGTGTGGCGATGCCGGGTGTAGAAGAAGACTACTTGTTATTGTACTAGACTTGTACGGAACTTTTAGACAATCGTGTATGTTTATATCAGACAGGTGTGTATGTACATTATGGTTGTTAATTATTATAGAGACAGATTTTGTTTTAATTATACATTTGAATTAATGTTATAAACAAAATTTTGACCCACATTTTCGAGCAAAGATCCAATAAATCCCAAAAGAATTGAGTTAGAGCCCGGGTCCCCACATTTTTTTTTATCTTTTGATATATAAACATATTTTGCTCGAAATTTTGGACAATAATTCAGATATTATTATTGATATTTTATCAAGGTTTTTGAGTTTTCTCTCAAACTTTTCCAAAGCTTCTCTTTGTGTTCATCAAAAATCAAACTTATCAAGATTCGTTCTTGTGGCGTTTGTCGATTGATTTCATACGAATTTTCAAGGGCAGGTTCTTTGAAGGTTCATCTGTTTCTCAATTGTTTAATCGTGAATATTTATTGCTAAGTTTTATAAATTTAGAGGTGAATATCACACTCCAAAACTTGATTCAAAAGATCGGGACAACAACGATTCTTTGTCCGTTACTGAATTGAGGGCACGATTCGACTTTAATCGTGTTTGCTATTCGTTCGTACAAAGATTCACATCAACCCCATAGATCAAGAACAACTTATTGGTCCTTCTCAAATACTTGAGGATGTCTTTCACAGTTTTCCAATGTGGAAGACTAGGGTTCGATTGATATCTACTCACTACACTTAGTGTGAAAGCCACGTCAAGACGTGTAGATATCATCTCATACATGATGTTACCAATCGTAGATGCGTAAGGAATGCTTGTCATCGCCGCTATCTCTGCATCAGTCTTGGGAGACATAGACTTGGATAGGGACACGCCATGACACATTGGTAGATGTCCTCTCTTGGACTTATCCATCGAGAACCACTTCACGATGGTATCAATGTATGTGGACCGGGTGAGACCAAGCAATATTTTTGATCTATCTCTATAGATCTGTATTCCCAATACAAAAGATGATTTACCCAAGTCCTGCATCGAGAACTTACTTGCGAACCATATCTTAGTTGATTGCAACATCCCTACATCATTCCCAATGAGTAGAATGTCATCAACATAAAGCACCAGGAATGTCACAGCACTCCCACTGACCTTCTTATACACACAAGGTTCCTCAGGATTCTTAGTAAAACCAAACTCTTTGATTGTACTATCGAATCTGAGGTTCCAACTCCTAGATGCTTGCTTTAGACCATAAATATATCTTTGAAGTTTGCATACCATATGCTCACTTCTGATAGATGTAAACCCTTCAAGTTGAGACATGTAAATCTCTTCCTTAATATCCCCATTAAGAAAGGCTGTCTTCACATCTATCTGCCATATCGCATAGTCATACCATGCAGCTATGGTTAGCAATATCCTTATGGACTTGAACATTGCAACTGGAGAAAAGGTTTCCTCAAAGTCAACTCTTTGTCTTTGAGTATATCCTTTTGCCACCAATCGCGCCTTGAAGGTCAATACCTTCTCATCCGCCCCAAGTTTCCTCTTGTAAATCCATTTACACCCTATGGGAACAATTCCCTCAGGTGGATCCACGAGATTCCACACTTGGTTCGAATGCATGGAATTCATCCCAGATTCCATCGCTTCAAGCCACTTGGATGAATCGGCATCAGATAACGCTTCCTTGAAGGTCCTTGGATCACATCCATGGTTAGGCTCATCATGGCCCTTTTCAAGATCAGACCATACCTCAAAGGTGGTCTTGAGACTCTCTCGGATCTTCTAGGAGCTTGTATCTCCTCTCTTGGCTCTTCGGGTGTGGGTTCTATAATTGTGGGTGTATCTCGAGCATCTTTGAGTTCTATCATCTCCCCTTTTCTATCCAATAGAAATTCCTTTTCCAAAAAAGGTCGCATTCCTAGAAACAAACACTTTTGTTTCCTGGGGATGATAGAAGTAATATCCAACTGAATTCTTTGGATATCCCACAAAGTAACATAAAATGGATCGAGTATCCAATTTATCTCCCACTACCTGCTTCACATAAGCAGGGCACCCCCATATTCTAAGATAAGAATATTTGGGTGGCTTACCCATCCATATCTCATATGATGTCTTGTCAACTGCCTTTGAATGGACATTGTTCAACAACAGTGCCGCTGTCTCAAGCGCATATCCCAAAAAGGATGGCGGCAACTCCGAGAACCCCATCATAGACCGAAACCATGTCCATCAAAGTCCGGTTACGACGCTTCGAAACACCATTCAATTGCGGTGTAGCGGGCGGAGTCCACTGCGAGAGAATCCCATTCTCACTAAGACACTCTTGGAACTCGGAACTCAAGTACTCACTACCTCGATCCGATCGAAGTGTCTTGATGCTTCGTCCCAACTGTTTCTCTATTTCACATCTGAATTCTTTGAACCTTTCAAAGGTTTCAGACTTGTATTTCATCAAATACACATACCCATACCTCGAAATGTCATCGGTAAGGTGATGAAGTAGGCATGTCCATGCTTAGTGGTGATGCTAAGCGGACCGCACACATTGGTATGGATCAAATCCAATAACCCTTTAGCTCGCTCTACATGACCTTTAAAGAGAATTTTGGTCATCTTTCCTTTCAGACAGGATTCACAAGTCGTGAGAGCATTAATATCAGACATATCAAACATGCGCACTCCCACTAACTTATTCATCCTTCTTAAGGAAATTTGTCCTAATCGAGCATGCCACAATTGTGCCGAATTTAGAGTATCTTGTTTGCGCTTGTTTGTTGTTGTTATAGCTTGGACATTGTTTAGAGAAATATCTTTCAATTTTAAGTTATAGAGATCGTTTCAAGTTCTCCAGTACCAATTAAACATTCATTCTTGTAAATGTTGCAAACAACTTTGCTAAATAAACAAGCATATTCATCTTTATCTAGCATAGAAATAGAAACAATGTTTTTCACCAAATCTGGTACAAACAAAACATCTCATAAAATTAACTTAAAATCATTGTTCAGCAGCAAGTAAACATCTATTTTGGCCTTGGCAGCAACTCTTGCTCCATTGCCCATCCTCAAGAAGGTCTCACCTTCCTTAAGCCTTCTACTTCTTCCCTTCACTTGTAACTCATTACAGAGATGTGAGCCACAGCCGGTATTAAATACCCAAGAAGTAGAATTATTTAAAATGTTTACTTCAATGTAGAACATACCATTTCCAGAACCTTTCTGTGCAAGATATTCTCTGCAGTTACACCTCCAATGTCCAGGCTTCTTGCAGTGATGACAAATATCAACAGTCTTGTCAGCCTTGACTGGTGTGGCTGCCACAACGGGACTCGGAGCTACCCTCTTCAAGGGCACATTCTTCTTGGGACGTCGGAAAGAACGCTTCTTTCCTTTCCCACGTGGACCAGTCTTCGTACCAGATGAAGAGCCCACATAAAGAACCGACTTCTCATCTTTCATAGAATCCTGCATATAATACTTGGCTTTCATGTCATGGTCACACCATTCCTTGTAAGTCTGCAATTCCTCAAGAGTGCAGTCAGTCGGAGCCTCAACAGGGGGTGACTTAGTATGTGTATATGCTATCCTTTTCGATTTCAAGACGATTTCCACATTTCTTAGCCAATTGAGGTAATTAGGTCTGGTTAATACGTGTTTTTCGAGTATTATATATAGCGAATTGCGAATCGAAGACATTGTCAAAAAGTATTGAAAAGTAAAACAGATAAATGTTAATGACTATTTTAAAATATTTAATAAGATATAAAGTATGGAGATTTACTTTATAAATGTTACTTCCACTGTTTTGACATCTTTCACTACCCTCTAATGAAAACGGGAAACTCCTTTCTTCAGTAGATACGTAAGGTCCAATTAGCGAATCATGATCCCGAATAATATCAACCAGTCACAATTCCTAAAAGGTAGTTTCCAATTGCATCTCCATGCAACCCTCTACGTAAACTTTTGTCTCACGTTTGATTAAGACCCAATAATATGACGTCGTTCATCTTCACGTGTCAAGCCTTACCCCTCGATGTTGAACCTTAATGGACGGTCGCCATGAGTTTACCTCAATAATATGAGCCGAAATCATGGGAGTTCCACGTAGTTCATATCACCATGTCAATGGATGTCACAGCTTACCGGCACCCAGGGCCCCCCAATAATATGAGCCGAGCCCCGAGCACGGGTAGTGTTCATCATGCACCAATTGTCGATGGAAGACATGGAAATTATAAACAAATTTATAATTCCCCTTTTCGGGCTTGATATTAATTTTGAATCTTATTCAAAATGAGGGTTTTTAATTTTGAAAGGTCTCATCATTAATTTTATTTAAAAGCTCGTCATGTTTGATCGTATGTTTGCCGGATTCATGCAACTTTGTTATTATCATAATAATAACGCACATACTCATTATTTATAACATATCATGCATATATTATAAACAGTAAACAAAACAACGATTATCAATCGCCCCAATACTAATGGTCCGTGTGAGCTAAACACGGGCCTAGGTCCAATCCTAGGGAAATGCATGGGATGCAAATGTAACTATTACATAAGCATCCAATATTTATATGTCTTCGATCTTCATAATCATCAAGGCCACCATCTTCCAATCTTAATATTCCACTATACTAATATTTACAAATAAATATCCATGGCAAATAGGGATACATCTCATGGGGGTGGAAACGGGCCATAAACCAAGCGCACTTTAAATTTGATAATTATTTCAATCATTCAACACAAAACATCCTAGCATACACCTAGCAAATTGGGCTTGGGCTTGGGCTTTTGATCATCCTTCATGCATAATATCACATATCATACACCATTTGATCGTATGTTTGCCGGATTCATGCAACTTTGTTATTATCATAATAATAACGCACATACTCATTATTTATAACATATCATGCATATATTATAAACAGTAAACAAAACAACGATTATCAATCGCCCCAATACTAATGGTCCGTGTGAGCTAAACACGGGCCTAGGTCCAATCCTAGGGAAATGCATGGGATGCAAATGCAACTATTACATAAGCATCCAATATTTATATGTCTTCGATCTTCATAATCATCAAGGCCACCATCTTCCAATCTTAATATTCCACTATACTAATATTTACAAATAAATATCCATGGCAAATAGGGATACATCTCATGGGTGTGGGAACGGGCCATAAACCAAGCGCACTTTAAATTTGATAATTATTTCAATCATTCAACACAAAACATCCTAGCATACATCTAGCAAATTGGGCTTGGGCTTGGGCTTTTGATCATCCTTCATGCATAATATCACATATCATACACCATACATTAGTTATCACAATAATTAATTGATCCAATATTATATATCTTGATCCAATCACTAACCGCCACGATTATAAACTAAATTCACAAAGTATACAAACACCTTTGTCTACTTTCTAATTAATTTATTTATAACCGAATTTCTTGTAAATCACAATTTACTATAAATAATTAAAGTTCAACTTCAATTATTTATTTCATGAGAAAATATTTGCAACTTTTGTAAATTTAAACTTAAGGGCCCAAAAAATCATTTTTCACCAAAATACATTTTGGCCCATTTAAATTTCACAAATATGTTAGCCATCCAATAGCCCAATAACTCAAGGCCCATGACACTTTGATATTTCAAAACATCTTTTGAAAACCCTAGTCGTCATCGCCGTCGTCGGATTCCGGCCAACATGCAAATTTTTTTTTTAAAGATGGGGCTGTTCGGGCTGCCCTTGCTGCCCATTTCGGGCAGCCCCTCGGGCAGCCCAAGCTGCCCGAAATGGGCAGCAACTTGCTGCCCCAAAATCCCCAAAATCTGGCCTTGATTTTGTTGCAAAAATTCTATCTAATGCGGTTAGAAATCGACCTCAATATAATATCATGTATATGCTACAAAAACTAGTACCCTTAGCTCTTGATACCACTTGAAAAGGATTGATTTTAGGGTGTTCAAATGAGCAACGGAAACAACAAAAAAGTTTTCAAGCAAGAAAACCGAAAATTTTATAAGAAAAATTGAACACCACATGTACTAGGATGTAGCATATACAAAAACACCTCTGTGACATTCATAGGGTGCTGAGAAATCGTACATATCAATCTCAAAGATTGATGTAATGTGTAATGCCCTAGATTTTATGTGGATAAAATGAAAAGATGAAGTGTTGCTTGAAGAAAGAGACCACACCCGCGCCCCTTTTGATACCGCACCCGCAGTGCATGGACAGAAAGTTGGCCATTTTTACAGTAGGGTCACCGCACCCGCGGTCTAGAAGGAGTGCACCCGCGGTTAATGTCCAGTAAGGTAGAGAATTTGGTATGAAGCAACACCGCACCCGCGGTACTCGAAATACCGCACCCGCGGTCGGTAAATTTTGAAAAATGAAACTAGTGCCGAGAGCTGAGCACACCCGCGGTGGAAGGAGAGCGCACCCGCGGTGCTGCATGCGAGAAATCCATCTTTGAAGTTTATGATGACACATGGCAAGGTATATATATGTTTTGCACATGAGTCATCTTCCTTTCATTTTGCAGCTGCTGAAAACGAGAGAGTAGGGAGAAGCTCCAATTCCTTATGCTCTTAAATTGTGATTTTGAAAGATTTATACATTCAAACTTAAATCCAATTTTAGTTTTGACCTCTCTTTAAGGGATAGCTAAGGATGTAAGTTTCATTCATTTCCTACATGATTTGAGATATTGTGATTGGGGAAATTGTGAATTACACTAGATTATGTGTTCTTGTGAAATTGGTGATTGTATATACGCAACCGGATCGAAAAACAGATGTTGTATGCTATTGCAACGATTTTCCAGCATGTTTAGAGTTAACTTATGCAGTTTTGAGTACTATCATATGTGTATGATGATGATTATGGGTTGAGACTTGTGAATTGTTAATATATGTGAAAGTTGGATTGATCGGTATTGAGGAATTACTTCGTTATGCCATCAAATGTACTGAATTCAAGTATTGAATTGGATACGTGTTGATTGATATTACAGATAGATAGAATAAGTATCCACATTTCCATTTCAGATTTGATATTGACAGATTCGTCATCGAGACTTCGGCATCGACAGACATTGTGCGACGAAAGGTATAATTCATGTTTTGTTTGGGGAAGATACAACTCAAATGAGATTCAATTTGAGTTTCCCAACAAAAATCACATACTAGAATTGTTGTTTATCTTTTGATATGATTTGATTTGTTTATAGATTTATATTCAAATCTCTTGATATGATGATGTCATGTTTATAGATTTATATTCAAGCATTTGAGATAGGAGAGTCATTGGCAGACTTGCCAAACTACACGTTCGGTGGTATCGACGCTTTGGACCAGATTCAATCCAATTGTAGACATTCGATACAGATAGGGCGGAAGTCTAGGAATAAGACGTACAGTTACCCTGATTGGGAGGGTAGGTGACAGACAGTGACGTCTTATTCACACCAGGATCCCTAGAGTAGAGTTGAGTCGAGTCAAGACATGATTTGATTTGCATTGCATGCTCATATAGATTGGTTTCATAGACTAAGGAACCCATTGTTAGTGCTTTCATGCATGATTTATGATTATGTGTTAGCATGCATACATGTTTTATACTGGGATTTGTTCTCACCGGAGTTTTCGGCTGTTGTTATGTCTCTATGTGTGCGTAACAACAGGTGGGGCAGGATCTGGGTCACGACAGAGATGAGTTCGGGATAGCGTGGTGACTTCGGGCGCAGAAGATGACTAGTGGTTCTTATTATACTTGTAATACTTATACTTGTAGTTTAAATTAAACACTAGTTTGTATGAATGTAATAGAACAAGACATGTATGTTATGTTTGTTGTAATTAAATAAAGAAAGATATTATGCTTAGTTTATATACATTCGATTTAATGATAAAAAGCAAAATTTTGACCCACATTTTTGAATAAAGATCCGATTAATCCCGAAAAGAATTGTGTTAGAGCCCGGGTCCCCACAACAGGTGGTATCAGAGCAGTAGGTTCTGTTGACTGAGATAGAATAGAATGAGCAGGGTAGATCGAGTCTTCTTCCTTGCTTTGATGTGCTAGCATGATTTATTGCTTTCCCTATTACGTGTTGTATTGTTATCTGAATTGATTTAAAGCATGTAATTGTAAAGAGTAAATTAGAACCGATTCTGGATCAGAGGAATATGATCAGAGGAGGACTGAGACAGATTGTATAGACTGTGTACTAATCTGTTTGAATATCATATATGCCGCCTAGAAGAATACCACAACCGGCTGCAGGTCAAGTGCCGGAACAGGGTAGTACGTCAGGTACTCAGATGGACGTTACTACGACACCTATGGAGACCTTGTTGAAGAGGTTTCAATCATTCCATCCACCTACCTTGAAGGACACAGAGAATGCAGTGGATCGTGAGAGCTGGCTTGACGATATCGAGATGTTGTTTGAGTCCCTTGCCTATACAGACGAACGTAGAGTAAAGTTGATTGGGCATCAATTACACGAAGTG
Source organism: Primulina eburnea (assembly GCF_022965805.1). Taxonomy (NCBI): domain Eukaryota; kingdom Viridiplantae; phylum Streptophyta; class Magnoliopsida; order Lamiales; family Gesneriaceae; genus Primulina; species Primulina eburnea. The sequence continues at coordinate 34,057,103 of NC_133101.1, read as the reverse complement.
GCAAAAATTTGGTGGCTGACAACGAAACGAGCCCTGGAGCATAGAGGTATCGATATTACTTGGAAAGTGTTTAAAGATGAATTTTATCAACGGTTCTTTCCAGTGTCGTACCGAAAGGATAAAGGGGCAGAATTTGCAAATCTACGACAAGGGCAATTGAATATTGAAGAATATGTTGCCAAGTTTTCTTCCTTGCTTCGGTTTGCACCCCACGTGGTAGGAAATGATGAAGCGGTCGCCGATCAGTTCATCAATGGCTTAAATCCTGACATCTTCACATTGATGAACACGGGACGACCCAATACTTTTTCTGATGCACTGAACAGAGCAAAAGGAGCAGAGGCTAACTTGATTAGGCAGCGAGGAGCTTCTTATAGTGCTCAGAGTCAGAGACCGCCACAGACCACCGCCCAGTTTACACCACCTCCTCCTCGATTTGACAGTGGAAGCAGTAGTAGTGGTAAGAAGGATTTTCTGAAAGCAAAGGGCAGACAGTTTAAGAAATCAGGGAGCAGTTCGTCGAGCTCCAGTGGGTCAAGACAGAAAGGTCCTGGCCAGAGTACAGAGTATACATGTGTTTACTGTACTTCTTGTGGAGGCAGGCATGCCACTGAGCAGTGTCAGGGAGTGATGGGCAGATGTAACATATGTAGGCAACAGGGACATTTTGCCAGAGTCTGTCCCCAGAGAGGTGCCCAGAGATTTCAGAGTGCAGGGTCATCAGCATCAGTGACTCAGCCCGAGAGGCAAGCTTCGTCTTCCAACCCACGCCTACACAGTCTCATCCTAGAGCCAGAGGTGGCCAGACGGTGAGCCAACCTCCCAGACAACAGGCTCAGGTGTTTGCATTGACGGAGGATCAAGCTCAAGATGCACCAGATGACGTGATTGCAGGTAACTGTTTTCTTTACGGTTATCCTGCATATGTATTGATAGATACAAGTGCATCACATACATTCATATCAGATCGTTTTGCATTGACACATGCATTGCCTGTCGAGTCATTGTCGACTGTAGTGTCTATTTCTTCTCCGTTGGGAAGTGGTTTGATATCTGTGACTTCAATTAGACACTGTAGACTACAGTTTGAATGGCATGAGATTGACTTAGACTGTATTGTACTTGGCTTAACAGATTTTGATTGTATTGTCGGGATTCACATGTTAACAGATGTGAATCTTTGTACGAATAAAAGCGCGATCAAAATTGAATCGCGCCCTCAATTTAATATCGAACAAAGAATCGTTGTGTTTTCCCGATCTTTTGAATCAAGTATGGTTGTGATATTCACCTCTAAACTATGGAAACTCTAGCAACAAATAAACACGGAATAACAATCGAAAATTAGAACGAACCTTCGAAGAACGATGCCTACGACAATCCGCACAAGATCGATCGACAAACTCCACAAAGTTGAAAACTTTGATAAGTTTGATTTTGGTTCAACAAAGCAAAGCTTTTCTGCTTTGAAAGCTTGAGAGAGAATCTCAAAAGTTTGTATAAAAACTCAAAATAATGTGTATTGTGTCAAAATTTCGTCCAAGATATGTTTTATATCAAAAAGATAACAAAATCTAGTTTCCTAACAAAATAAAACTCTAAAGAAGGTAATTTTTTCTCGTCCAAAACTCTAGGACTAGACCCCGTGTGGCCCTCCGTGTCCGGGTCCGTGTACACTCGGGAATAAACTTCAGCTGGAAACAAGGGACACGGACCCCATGCTCACCTCCGTGTACGTGTCCGTGTAGACACTGTCTTCGCCAATGTAATATGGCACGGACCCCGTGCCTGGGTTCGTCTTCAGGTCCGTGCTGGTACTAGGAATAGCTCATCTCAGGTTGTAAAGGACACGGACCCCGTGTGCAGGTCCGTGTGGAGGTCCGTGTAGCCTCGGGTTTCTCCAACAATGCTTGAATAATATTTCGTTGGCTTCCAAACGTACTCCCAAGCATCTCGACCCCTTAATACTTGCTCATGACTCCCTGTAGTGCCTCCTTGAAATTCTTTAGTCGTCCCCTCGTGACTGGTCCCTCCGGCAACTGCAAAAAAACACCATGCTTTCCTTGGGGCTTGACGACCCGTGTTCGCATCATCCTCCCCTTCTTGAAAAGGATTTGTCCTCAAATCTTGCTCATCACCTACATCAAACAACGACAAATCACTAACATTAAATGTAGAACTTACGTTGTACTCACCTGACAGATCGAGTTTGTAGGCATTGTCATTGATCCTTTCAAGGACTTGAAATGGTCCATCGCCCCTAGGTAGTAGCTTTGAACGTCGCTTCTCCGGAAACCTTTCCTTCCTCAAGTGTAGCCACACCCAAACTCCATTCTCAAATATCACCTTCTTCTTCCCTTTGTTGGCTTGCTTGGCATATTGCTCATTTCTCTTCTCAATGTTGGCCTTGACCTTTTCATGCAACCCCCTAACAAATTTAGCTTTCTTCTTGCCACCCATATTTAGCCTTTCACTCACAGGTAAAGACATCAAATCCAATGGAGTCAAAGGATTAAAACCATAAACAATTTCAAATGGCGAATAATTTGTAGTACGATGCACCCAACGATTATAAGCAAATTCAACAAAAGGCAAACAATTCTCTCAATTCTTTAAGTTCTTTTTAAGAATAGCACGCAAAAGTGTTCCTAAAGTCCTATTAACAACTTCAGTTTGCCCAACCGTTTGAGGATGACAAGTAGTAGAAAACAACAATTTTGTGCCAAGTTTAGCCCACAATGTCTTCCAAAAGTAACTCAAAAACTTAACATCACGGTCAGAAACAATAGTCCTAGGCATGCCATGCAACCTAACGACTTCTCTAAAGATTAAATCCGTAATGTTAGATGCATCATCGGTTTTGTGACAAGCAATAAAGTGTGACATCTTAGAAAACCTATCCACAACAACAAATATAGAATCCCTCCCCTTTTTTGTCCTAGGCAACCCCAAAACAAAGTCCATAGAGATATCAACCCAAGGTTCACTCGGGACAGGAAGTGGTGTGTATAATCCATGTGGTAGTGTCCTAGACTTAGCTTGTCTACAAGTTATGCACTTCTCATAAACACGCTCAACATCACGCTTCATGTGTGGCCAATAAAAATGTTCATGCAATGCACATAAAGTTTTAGCCACCCCAAAGTGCCACATCAAGCCACCCCCATGTGCTTCCCTAACAAGTAATTCACGAATAGACGATCTAGGGATGCACAACCTATCTTCTCTAAACAAGAAACCACTATGCAAATAGAATTTATCATGTGGACCATGCATACACGTTTCAAACACACTCTTAAAGTCCTCATCTAGCACATACAACTCTTTGACATGCTCAAACCCCAAAATTTTAGATTCCAAGGTAGAGAAAAGGATGTACCTTCGTGATAGCGCGTCGGCCACTATATTTTCCTTACCTTGTTTGTACTTGATGATGTAGGGGAACGTCTCTATGAATGCCCCCCATTTGGCATGCCGCTTGTTCAACTTGTGTTGGCCTTTGAGGTGCTTAAGAGACTCATGATCCGTGTGAATCACAAACTCCTTAGGCCTCAAGTAGTGTTGCAACGTCTCTAAGGTCCTCACTAGCGCGTAGAACTCCTTGTCATATGTGGGATAATTCAAGGCCGCTCCATTAAGCTTCTCACTGAAATATTCCACTGGCCGTCCTCCTTGCATCAACACTCCACCAATCCCTACACTCGAAGCATCACATTCAATTTCAAACGTATTAGCAAAATCTGGTAAAACAAGTAAAGGAGCATTAATTAATTTTTGCTTAATGAGATTAAAGGACTTCTATTGCTCCTCGCCCCAATGGAATGGAACGTTCTTCTTGATCACCGCCGTCATCGGTGCCGCCAATGTGCTAAAGTCCTTTACAAACCTCCTATAGAAGCTAGCAAGACCATGAAAGCTTCGAACTTGACCAAAAGTAGTAGGCGTTGGCCAATCTCAAATAGCACTTACCTAGTCTTCATCAATGTGTATACCCTGTGAACTTACCACAAACCCAAGGAAGACAAGCTTGCTAGTACAAAAATAACATTCTTCAAGTTAGCATATAAATTTTCAGCCCTTAATGTGATTAGCACAAGTCTCAAGTGGTTAACACGCTCTTCCAAATTTTTGCTATACACTAGGATATCATCAAAGTAAACAACTACAAATTTCCCTATGTGTGCATGCAAAACATGATTCATTAACCGCATAAAAGTGCTAGGAGCGTTAGTTAAGCCAAATGGCATGACCTGTTAGAGTAGATGCCCTGCAAGCCAACGGTTGGCTAGGGAATTTATTGACTCAAGTGAAATAAACAATCTTTATTTTAATATAATTTAACTTTTTATGGTATTGTTATACTTTATCTGTATATCCATGCAAACAGCAAAGATAAAGTCCTTGATTATGCTTTAATACAAATGAATCGTAATTCGATGTTGAAACTCATTTGTAAACACTGCATATTCTAAATTCGTTCCGAGTCGATTCAGCCGCCTAAAACAGGGATAAAGGCTGCTTGAGCTCGAGACTAGCATCTGTGATGTTGTGTACTGTGTTTCTTGGTAAGGGCATAGAGATGTCCAAACATGCAGATGGGTAGTCATATGATGATTATACCGAACAACCCTCCCTCGGACTTTCCAAGTGGTTATCATTCATCGAGAGGATAAGTCCGTGGTTATGATTGTACACCATTAGTCCTTACGACCCGGGACAACACTAAGGCTCTATATGCTAGGGCTGTGCTTTGACTTGTTTACCGGCTCCAGGAGAGTCATCAGGTAGCGAGGTTGGTTACAGTTGCGACACATATAGGAGCTAGTGCATTGTAGTCGGGGATTCACCGCTCACCTGCGGGTGTGGATATCCTATGTGATCTGATGAAATGATAGTGCATGGAATCTCTGGCCAGAGTACGAGATGTACGTTGGAGAAGGAGTTCTCCAATAGTACACGCGATGCCATTATTATAGTTATCACATAGTTATCGAATTAATATGCAACCCTCGATGAACCAAAGGTTGCAGATTCGATCGTGATATATGAGATGAAGGGACCGTCTTGTACGTTAATCATAATCTACTGGTTCTTGCAGGCACTATCAGTGATACCTAGGGGATCATGGGGCGATGCTACTAGACGCTCTTACCGTGATCCGATGGGTGCAATCAGAAATGAGTTCTGACATTCTTGATCAAAGTGTTGATGAAAAGAATGAGGCTAATTAGGGTAAGCCCGAATAAAGGATTATGTCCTGAATCACAAAGAGTTGTGAACCCACGGCTAGTTGTATACCTGAACCATTGAGGGTCACACAAGCACTGGATCATTTGTTTCCGTTGAGAGAATAAATTCAAGGAGTTGAATTTATATTATGATATAGTAAATTCAAGGAGTTGAATTTATGAGATAGTAAATTCAAGGAGTTGAATTTATGAATTTATAAAATTTGGAGAGAATAAATTCAAAGAGTTGATTTTATAAAATTTGATAATTTAATTTATTAAACTCAAATGTTAGGTTTATTAAATATTAAATTTTGGAGGTGATAAAATTCAAGGAGTTGAATTTACGATTTATATAATAAATTCAAATGTTGAATTTATAATTAATTTAATTTATTAAACTAGAAAGTTGAGTTTATTAATTATTAAATTAAATATGATGGGAGATATGTTTAATGGGCTTGTAGGAGTAAAAGTCCAACATATTAAATGATTAAAGTTCTTAATGGACTTTAATATAGTTAATTAAACTAGTTTGACTAGTCCATTTAATTAACAAAGTCCATTAAATTTAATTTAGGAACCTAAATCCATAATGATGGAATTTAGGTTAAAATTCTTTTTAATAAAAAATAAATAAAAAAAAGGGTAGCCTCCACTATCAAAACGTACATGGGATTTTCGAGAATCTCTATGGCAAACTCCTCAAATATTTTCGGCCATATCAAGAGGAATTTTGGTTTGTGCCGCCGCTCTCGTTTTTGATCTCAACGTAAAATCTCTTCTAGTTTTTCTAGTGCAAATCAGAAGAGGAACAATTGTACTAGTCGTGGACCTGATTAGAAGATTAAAGAAGGAATTCCTAGAAGAAAGTTCGTTGGGATTCATCAAGAGCTTGATTTGTCTTTACCGGATCAGTTGGTGCCAAGTGATTTAATTCACAAAGGTATAATTTTCTAAACATCCTATGAATGTTTTTGTTAAATCCATACGAGCGCCCAAAGCAAAAAATATTTTGATTGTCAAAATAAAATAAAAATTTTAAACTTCCGCTGCATTTGGGCGTGTAGAAAACCGAGATTCAACAGTGGTATCAGAGCCAAGTTTTTTTCTAAATCGTATGGTTTTGATATTGAATAATTTATTTATAACCACACAAGATAATTTTTCAGAAAATTTAGCACCACGAAAATTTATTTTTCCAGATTTTCAAAATAAAAAAAAATTAAATCTGCCCGGAACTGTTCCGGGCAGTCCGTGCGCGCAGGGCCGCGCACAGCAGCGTGCAGGCGCCGGACGCCTTCGCGCACCGCTCGCGCGCAGGCGCCGAACGCCTGCGCGCACAGCGCTAGCGCAGGCGTCCGACGCCTGCACGCGGCGTCGGCGTGCCTGTGCGCGTTCTGCGCGCACAGGGCCGCTGCCCGAAATGTTCAGGCAGTGGGCGGGCAGTGGGCTGGCGGATGCCCGGGAGCGTCTCGGGAAGCGCACTGAATAATGGGCTTTGAATTGTTTGGGCCTAGGGTGTGCGATTTTTTGATTTTTCAAATTTTTGGGTAAAATTGATATTTTTGAAAATTGGTTCATTTTTTTATTTTGGAAATTAATTTTTGAAAAATTAATAATTTTCTTGTGAAATAAATAATTAGAATATGATTTAATTATTTATGGTAAAAATGAGTTTTTACAAGAAATCAATTATTATTGATTTAATTGGAAATTAAATAAAGGAGTTTATTTAATTTATTAAATCTTTTTAATAATTGTGGTGGTTAGTGATAAAATTATTAGATATATTATTTATCAATTAATTAAATTGTTTAATTAAATTGATGTTAATATTCGATATTAAATGCATGAAGGATGATCGAGAGTCTTGACCAATGTGTTAGGTGAATGTTAGGATATTTTACTGTTTTATTCGTTTTTTTTAATATTTGATATTAATAAAGTTGGTCTGGTTTATGACCCGTTCCCACCCCATGAGATTTATCCCTTATGTGCCATGGCTATTTAAATGTAATTATTAGAAATAGTGGGAGATCAAGACTGGAAGATGGTGGGCCCGATGAACGAGATGAAGACATGTAAAATATTGGAAGCTCTTGTAATAGTTGCATTTGCATCTCTGCATTCACTTAGGTTTGGACCTGGATCCATGTATGGCTCACATGGATCTAATAGTGTTGGCGATCGATCATCCTTATTTATTGTTGAATGTCATATTATGATATATGTGATATATAGTAGTATGCATGTATGTATATTATTAGATAATATAGTTGCTTGAATCCGGCAAACATACAAACTCGTGGCACGCGATTTTTAAATTAAAATGATGAGACAATTTTAAAATTAAAATCCCTCATTTTGAACAAGATTCAAAATTTATATCAAACCGAAAAGTAAAAATTAAAGAGTTTAATTTTCCTTGCCTTCCATCAACCGTGGTTGCATGTTGATCGCTACCCGCGGACAGTGTCTGGCTCATATTATTGGGGAGGCCTGTACGCCGGAAAGCTGTGACTTCCACCGGACATATGATGTGAATTGAGTGGAACTCCCATGACTTCGGCTCATATTATTGGTGGAACTCATGACGACCATCTACTACAATTCAGTATTGATGGGTTTGTTTGACACGCGAAAATAAACGAAGTCATATTATTGGGTCCTTATTAAACGTGAGGCAAAACACGCAGAGGTTGCATAGGGATGCAATTGGACTCTACCTTTTAGAAATTATAATTGGCAAATATTATTCGGGATTATAATTGGCTAATTAGACTCTACGTGCCTACTAAGGAAATACGATTTCCCTTTTTCATCAGAGCGTGGTGGAAATGTCAAAATAGTAGGAGGGTAATTTATAAAATGAAATCCATATTTTATATCTTAAAATTATTTTAAAATAATCAGCAACAATTATTCTGTTTCCATATCAGTATATTTTTCGATTTCGTCACGTAATAAATTTTTATTATTAACGAGCTAATCGAATCTAATTTTCAAGACTGGTTGGAAAAATTGTTCTGAATTCAGAGAAAATGGCATACACACTAATGTCAGTCATGTTGAACTGACAAAGCATGCAAGATGGTAGGACCATAGTATACAAGATAAAGTGTAACATGCTTGTTTCTATGTCAAATGAACTGTAGGGACAGTTTGAGGAAATTTTGAATGTTGTTACATTCGAATGCACGTGCAAGAGTTGCATGGTGCATGAAATGATGCATACTATTTTAAAAGCTCATGACTACATGCATGCAAGATGGGCTCTGGCCCATGAGCGTGGTGTACATATGATTGGGCTTATTGAAAATGTGGTGGACCTGGAATATGTGATTCCTAACGAGTTAGTTGTGTTGGATCCCGGTTTTCTACACGCCCAAACGCAGCGGAAGTTTTAAAAATTTTGGATCTTGACATTCAAGATGTGTTTGGACGCTCGTATGATTTTAATCAAAACATTCATAGGGTGTTGAAATTTTATACCTTTGGTGAATTAAATCACTTGGCTCCAACCGATCCGGTATAGGCGGATCTAGCTCTTGTTGTAAATCCCTACGAACATTCTTCGATCTCCTAATCCGGTCCACGACTGGAATATTTGTTCCTCTTATAATTTGCACTAGAAAATTATAAGATGTTTTGCGTAGAGATTGAACATGAAGAAGAAATCGACTCAACACAATAAGCCGAATGTTTCTTGGTTTTTGAAAGAAGATTTTCGAGAGAAGTATTTTCTTTGGGGAGAGCCGAAAATCTCTTTTTTTTTATATATCTTGGATGCCTTTTACGTAAATGAGGATCAAATCCTTATTATCTTTTTCTAATATTTAATTTACTTAATAATCTCATTAATTAAGATAATTAAATATTCCAAAATCGCATCCCATATCTCGGCCATTCTCGATGCATGCCTTGTTGTAAAGATAAGATTCAAAATCTTATTATTATATTTCTAATCTTTAATTTACTTAATTAATCTTATTAATTAAGTTAATTGAAGATTCTAAAATGCATGCAATCTATTATCCAATCTCGAATCCCTGATAATATTTGGAGGATATGATTTTAGGTCAAACATTTAAAAAACTAAATTACATGAACCAATTATCATAATTAACATTAATGGGCTTGATTAATTAATTGAGCTAGTCCAACTAGTTTAATTAATTAATCAAAGTCCATTAAGAACTTTAATTATTTAATATGTTGGATTTTACTCCTACAAGCCCATTAAACACACTTCCCATTATATTTAATTTAATATTTAATAAACTCAACTTTTGAGCTTAATAAATTAAATACATTATAAATTCAACACTTGAATTTATTATTTAAATTATAAATTCAACTCCTTGAATTTTTTATCGCCTCCAAAATTTAATATTTAATAAACTCAACTTTTGAGTTTAATAAATTAAATTCTCAAATTTAAATTCAACTTCTTGAATTTATTCTCTCAAAATTTAATTATCATAAATTCAACTACTTGAATTTACTATATAGTATAAATTCAACTTCTTGAATTTATTCTCTCAACGGGAACAAACAATCCAGTACTTATGTGACCCTCAATGGTTCAGGGATACAGCTAGCCGTGGGTTCACAACTCTTTGGGATTCAGAATAATATTTATTTTTATTCGGGCTTTTCCTAGTTAGCCCCATTCTTTTCATCAACGCCTTGATTAAGAATGTCAGAACTCATTTCTAATTGCACCCATTGGATCATGGTAAGAGCTTCTAGTAGCATCGCCCCATGATCCCCTAGGTATCACTGATAGTGCCTGCAAGAACCAGTCTATTATGATTAGCGTACAGTACGGTCCCTTCAGCTCAAATATCCCGATCGAATCTGCAACCATTGGTTCATCGAGGGTTGCATATTAATTCGATAACTATGTTATAATTATAAATAGTGGCATCGCATGTACCATTGGAGAACTCCTTCTCTAATGTACATCTCATACTCTGGCTAGAGATTCCATGCACTATTATTTCATCAGATCACACAGGATATCCACACCCGTAGGTGAGCGGTGAATCCCCTACTACAATGCACTGGCTCCTATATGTGTCGCAACTGTACCCAACCTCGCCACCTGATGACTCTCCTGGAGCCGGTAAACGAGTCAAAGCACATCCCTATCATATAGAGCCTCAGTGTTGTCCCGGGTCGTAAGTACTAATGATGTACAATCATAACAACGGACTTATCCTCTCGATGAATGATAACCACTTGGAAAGTCCGAGGGAGGGTTGTTCGGTATAATCATCATATGACTACCCATCTGCATGTTTGGACATCTCTATGCCCTTACCAAGAAACGCAGTACACAACATCACATATGATAGTCTCGAGCTCAAGCGGCATTTATCCCTGTTTTAGGCTGCTGAATCGACTAGGAACGAATTTAGAATATGCAGTGTTTACAAATGAGTTTCAACATCGAATTACGATTCATTTGTATTAAAGCATAATCAAGGACTTTATCTATGCTGATTGCATGGGTATACATATAAAGTATAACAAGACCATAAAAAGTTAAATTATATTAAAATAAAGATTGTTTATTTCACTTGAGTCAATAAATTCCCTAGCCAACCGTTGGCTTGCAGGGCATCTACTCTAACTATCTCCCACTTGCCCTAGAGCCAACTACCCTTAATCCCATTGCTTCGCGATGCTTTTCAAACAATGGTCCTGGCAAAGGCTTTGTAAGTGGATCAACAACATTATCTGCAGAGGGGAATCTTTCAACTGATATGTCTCCTCTTCCCACTATCTCCCGTATGATGTGGAACTTCCTCTGTACATGCTTTGGATCGCTGATGAGACCTTGGTTCCTTTGCTTGCGCAACGGAACCAGTGTTGTCCCAGTACAACGGGACTAGATCAACTCCATTAGGATTAACGCCCAACTCTTGGACAAAATTCCTCATCCAAACTACCTCTTTGACTGCATCAGGTGCAGCAATATATTCAGCTTCAGTGGTGGAATTCGCAACGATGCCTTACTTGGAACTTTTACAAGATACAGCCGCACCATTAAGCATGAATACAAAGCCAGAGGTCGATTTCGAATCATCTATGTCACATTGGAAGCTAAAATCAGTGTAGCCTTCCAATTTCAATTCTCCACCCCATAGACCATGAACAAGTTCTTAGTCTTTCTCAAGTACTTAAGAATATCTTTCACGGCCTTTCAATACATTGGACTAGGGTTTGCCTGATATCTGCTTGTAAAACTCATAGCGTAAGCAACATCAGAACGTGTCTATATCACACCATACATGATACTACCATGGCCGACGCATATGGAATGCGTGTCATCATCTCTATATCCTCATCAGTTTTAGGACACATAACTTTAGATAGAGTAATACCATGACAGATTGATAAGTATCTTCTCTTGGACTCTTCCATAGAGAATCGTTTCAAAATGGTATCGATATAAGTGACTTGGGTGAGTCCCCGCATCCTCTTTGATCTATCTCTATAGATTTGTATTCCCAATACATAGGATGCTTCACCCATCTCTTCATGGAGAATTTTACTTGCCGACCATACTTTAGTTGATTGCAGTAATCCTACATCATTCCCAATGAGCAGGATATCATCAACATAAAGTAATAGGAATGTCACTGCACTCCCACTAACTTTCTTGTACACACATGGTTCCTCAGGATTCTTTGCAAAACCAAACTCTTTGATAGTGCTGTCAAATCTGAGGTTCCAACTCCTTGATGCCTGCTTGAGACCATATATTGATCTCTGAAGTTTGCATACCTTATGCTCACTTCCCACTGATGTGTATCCCTCAGGTTGAGACATATAAATTTCTTCTTTGATGTCTCCATTGAGGAATGCAGTCATTACATCCATCTGTCATATCTCATAGTCATACCATGCTACTATGGATAATAGTATTCTAATGGACTTAAACATAGCAACTGGTGAAAAAGTTTCCTCATAGTCAACTCCTTGACTTTGAGTATAATCCTTTTCAACCAGCCTTGCTTTGAAGGTCAATACCTTCCCATTCGCCCCAAGCTTTCTTTTGTAGATCCATTTGCACCCTATGGGAATGATTCTGTCAGGTTGATCCACCAATGTCTAGAATTGGTTTGAATACATAGAGTCAATTTCTGACTGCATGGCTTCGAGCCATTTGGTTGAATCAGTATCAGATATTGCTTCTTTGAAATTCATTGGATCACATCCAACACAAAACTCATCATGACCTTGTTCATCAAGAAGCGTATATCTTGCAGGTGGTCTAATAACCCTATAAGACCTTCTAGGAGCTTGTACTTCAACTACTGGTTCTTGGGAAATGGGTTCAACTTCTATAGTTGAGGGAGTATCTTGAATTTCTTCAAGTTCTATAATCTTGCCTTTTCTACCTAATAGAAATTCCTTTTCCAAAAAGATGGCATTTCTTGAAACAAACACTTTTGCTTCATTGGGATGATAGAAATGATATCCAACAAAATTCTTTGGATATCCTACAAAGTAGCACAAAGTGGATCTACTATCCAATTTGTCTTCCACTGTCTGCTTCACGTAAGCAGGACATCCTCATATTCTCAAGTAAGAATATTTGGGAGGTTTTTCCCATCCATATCTCATATGGTGTTTTATCCACTGCTTTAGTATAGACATTATTCAACAAAATTGCCGCGGTTTCAAGAGCAAAGCCCCAAAACGATGTAGGCAATTCAGTAAATCCCATCATAGATCGAACCATGTCCAACAAGGTTTGATTACCACGTTCACAAACACCATTCAATTACGGTGTTGCTGGTGGAGTCCACTGTGAGAGAATCTCATTCTCTTTTAGATAACCCAAAAATTCAGCACTTAAGTATCCTCCACCTCGATCAGATTGAAGTGCCTAATTACTTCTTTCTAGCTGTTTTTCTACTTTAGATCTGAATTCTTTGAACTTTTCAAATGCTTCAGATTTGTGTTTCATAAACGTACCCATACCTCGAATGGTCATCAGTAAAGGTAATGAAGTAGGAATGCACATATTCTGTGCTAACACTTAGCGGGCCAAAATTGTCTGTGTGAATCAAATCCAATAGACCATGCGCACATTCTACGTTTCCATCAAATGGAGTCTTGGTCATTTTTCCTTTTAGACAGAACTCACAAGTGAGTAGAGAATTTATGTCTAACAAGTCAAACATGTCTTCTCCCACTAGTTTGTGCATCCTTCTTCGGCATATGTGACATAGTCTAGCGTGCCATATTTGTGTGGGATTTGGATCATCTAACTTTCTTTTGTTTGTTGTTGAAATTATGTTTATTTGGACATTCATTTATCATTTCCAGAACATTTCTGGCACATATAATTTCTTACGTCCGGACTTCTTGCAGTGAAATAAATATGTTCTAAATTATCGGGCTTTATAGGCCTTTTAAGTTTCCTTCAGTGTTTGCCTCTTATTGGGTTTGTTTTTCTTGTGAGGGGCAGAACATTTCCTTCCCTTACCTTGTGGGCCATTTTCGTCTGACGAAATGCCCATAAGAAAAACAATAATTTCATGTTTTATTGTGATCTCATAAGTTATAAGCGTATTGACTAGCTCTTCAAGGCTATCAACTATCTTATTCTATTCACCATAACCAAGTCAAATGAGGAAGAGAAAAACAACAAATTGATGTCATCAATTAACTCGTTAGGAATCACATATTCCAGTCCTACCACATTTTCAATAAGCCCAATCATATGTACACCACGCTCATGGGCCATAGCCCAATCTTGCATGCATGTAGTCATGAGCTTTTAAAATGGTGTGCATCACTGTACGAGTATCATGTATCATGCAACCCTTGCACGTGTATTCGAATGTCAGCAGCATTCAAAATTTCCTCAAACTGTACCTACAGTTCATTTGACATAGAAGCGAGCACATCACACTTTAGCTTGCACACTATGGTCCCACCATCTTGCATGCATTGTCAGTTCAACAAGACTGACATTAGTATGTATGTCATTTTCTCCGAATTTAAAACAAATTTTCCAACCACTCTTGAAAATTAGATTCGGTTAGCTTGTTAATAACAGAAATGTATTACGTGACGAAATCGAAAATATACTGATATGAAAACAGAATAATGGTTGCTGATTATTTTAAAATAATTTTAAGATATAAAATATGGATTTCATTTTATAAATCTCCCTCCCACTATTTTGACATTTCCACCACCCTCTGATGAAAAAGAGAAATCGTATTTCCTTAGTGGGCACGTAGAGTCCAATTAGCCAATTATAATCCCGAATAATATCAACCAATTATAATTTCTAAAAGGTAGAATCCAATTGCATCCCCATGCAACCTCCGCGTGTTTTGCCTCACGTTTAATAAGGACCCAATAATATGACGCCGTTTATTTTCGCGTGTCAAACCAACCCATCAATATTGAATTGTAGTAGACGGTCGCCATGAGTTCCCCCAATAATATGAGCCGAAGTCATGGGAGTTCCACTCAATTCACATCATATGTCCGGTGGAAGTCACAGCTTTCCGGCATCCAGGCCTGTAGTGACCCGTTCCAGAATCACCTACTAATCAGAACTTAAGCATGCAATTAACTTAATAAAACTGAATCAGATAAACAGCGGAAAAACAACATATACAGCCCGATCGAATCAGTAAGTACGAATACTAAAACAACCAAATCAAACTAAATCCCAAGAATAAAATACCAGCAACTACAGGTCAACCCCTGCTAGCTCCCTGTCCTCTCCCTCCTGGACCGTCCAACCTGAGACCTGCCCCATCGAATAGGGTGTCCAAAACAGAGATAAACCGAGGACGTGAGCATAAAACGCTCAGTACCGAAAGCATGAGTATACAAGACTATGACATGCATGTATGCAAAATGTACTGGATACCAGGGTCTGGGTATAACGAAAAACTGCTCAGGCAAATGACGTCAAGGTATGTAGCACTCTGCGCCGTCGCACCAGGAGGTGGCTCCCATACCATAAACCTGTGGATATACCGGTATCCTGACCACCGTCGGCCAACGGGGTCCAACCATCCACAACAACCGAGGGCTGAGCACCCTCTGAACAGGCTATCTCAAAAGATAAACAGGCCCAACATGATTATGCAAATGCCGCATAATAAACCATGCATCATATGTCAGATAATAATGCAACACATAAACATGCAACACATAGTAAAGCATACTCAACCAGGATATCTCGGATAGTACTTCCGTACCTCAAACCAGTAGATCCTAGTAATCAGCCCTAGAATCAAGCCTACAATCCAAGTGATACCATATCACTAAACCACATCTAAAAGCCTTAACTAGACTAATAGATACTTCCAAATCTCAAGGGAACCTAGAACCATACCTGCGTCCGTAGTCAGCCCACTGATGCCGCTAGCTCCCAACTAGAGCACAGCTCCGCTACAAAGCCAGTAGCTCCCTGCTAGTGCCCGAACCTCGGGAAAAGCTAGAAACCCATCAGAAACGACTAAAACGCTCTGGAACTCTCGGAATTGGTAATTAAAAAACCTCGCGCCTCTATTTATAGACGACGATCGGACGATCCGATCCACTTCGGAAGATCCGATCCTGTGCACTTCGGACGATCCGATCCACTTCGGACGTTCCGAACTCTGCATGTCTTCCACGTGTCCAGCCACCTGTCTTCGGACGATCCGAACCTCTTCGGACGATCCGAACCCTGACACGGTCTACTGTTGACAAGACTCGGTCTGACACCGAACCGAACGGTCCATCCGAACCCACTTCGGACGATCCGAACCTCTTCGGACGGTCCGATCCTGGTTCGTTCCTTCCGAACTCGCAGAATATAATTAATCCAATAATTACTCAATTTAGGCATCGGGATACTACATTCTCCCCCTCTAAAAAGGATTTCGTCCGCGAAATCGAGTCTGAAGAATAACAATTCTGAACAATCAATACATTCATCTCAAGAATGAATTACAAATTGAAAGCCCAACTGAAATTACAATCATAACTGAAAATGCTACAACTAGAACAACTCAGGATGCTCTGACCGCATGCGACTCTCTAGTTCCCAAGTAGCTTCTTCAGTACCTCGGCGCTGCCACTGCACTAAGACAAGAGGAATAGTCTTATTCCGCAGTACCTTATCCTTCCGGTCTAAGATCGAAACCGGTCTTTCTACAAAAGACAAATCCGGATTCAACTGAACTTCTGTCGGATGCAAAACATGGGACTCATCCGCTACGTATCGTCTCAACAAGGACACATGAAACACATTGTGAACACTAGACAGATACGGTGGCAAGGCTAATCTGTAGGCCAAATCTCCCACACATTCCAAGATCTCAAAAGGACCAATGAATCTCGGAGATAGCTTACCCTTGAGTCCAAATCTCAGAATCCTCCGAAAAGGTGATACCTTGAGAAACACTTTCTCGCCTGCATCAAAATGAAGAGGCCTGCGCTTGGTGTTCGCATAACTCGCTTGTCGATCCTGAGCAGTCTTAATCCGCTGCTTGATCACAAGAACTTTATCCTTGGCCTGCTGAATCAATTCTGGACCCTCGACCTGTCGTTCTCCGACTTCCTCCCAGAACAGAGGAGTACGACAACGTCGACCATACAACGCTTCAAACGGAGACATACCAATACTCCTATGAAAGCTGTTGTTGTATGCAAACTCTATCAGTGGCAAATGATCCTGCCAAGCTGGCCCGAAATCCATCACACAAGACCTCAACATATCCTCAAGCGTACGAATAGTCCTCTCTGACTGTCCGTCAGTCTCTGGGTGATACGCAGTACTCAAACTCAAAGTAGTGCCCAAAGCTTGCTGAAAGCTACCCCAAAATCTAGACGTAAATCGAGGATCTCTGTCACTAACGATACTCACAGGCACACCATGAAACCGTACAATCTCCTGAATGTACAACCGTGCCATCCGATCGAAAGTGAAATCTCTGTTATACGGAAGAAAATGGGCAGACTTGGTAAGCCGATCTACTACAACCCAGATAGCATCTCTATTCCCCACAGACATAGACAAGTGAGTCACGAAGTCCATCGTGATATGCTCCCACTTCCACTCCGGAATAGGAAGATTCTGCAACAAACCTCCAGGTCGTCGATACTCAGCCTTTACCTGCTGACAGACCAGGCACTTGGAGACATACTGATAAACATTGCGTTTCATACCTTTCCACCAAAATCGAGTCCTTAAATCTTTATACATCTTGTTGCTCCCCGGATGAACACTCAACTTGCTACGATGAGCCTGGGACAAAATCTCCTCCCTCAAAGTGTCATCCTCCGGTACAACAACACGACCAGATAAGCACAAAAGACCCTGAGACTGATAGTGGAAACCAGAAGTATTATCTCCATCAGCCAACCGAGCTAATTTCTGAACCTTAGAATCAGACATCTGAGCATCTCTAATCCGAGAGTACAACACTGGTTCAGACAAAATAGTAGCCACACGGATACTCTCTGATCCCTTCCGATGCTTATAATTGAATCCCATCGAACAGAAATCCTGAATAATCCCAGATACAGCACAAGTCTGAAGAGCAGACAATCTCACCTTGCGACTAAGAGCATCAGCCGTGAGATTCGCAGATCCTGGATGATACTTGATCTCACAATCATAATCCTTGAGTAGATCCATCCAGCGACGCTGACGTATGTTCAACTCTGCCTGAGTGAACAGATACTTCAAACTCTTATGATCGGTGAAAATCTCAAATCGCTCACCATACAGATAATGGCGCCAGATTTTCAAAGCAAAAACGATCGCTGCTAATTCCAGATCATGAACAGGATAGTTCTCCTCATGAGGCTTCAACTGCCTCGACGCATAAGCAATCACATGCTCATTCTGCATCAAAACACACCCTAGACCCTGCAAAGAGGCGTCGGTGTAAACACTAAAACCACCAGATCCAGCCGGTAAGGCCAAAACAGGCGCAGATGTCAACCGTCTGCGAAGCTCCAAGAAACTCTCTTCGCACTCTGATGTCCACTCAAATGAAACATCTTTCCGAGTGAGCTGAGTAAGTGGCTTAGCAATCTGAGAGAAGTTGACAATGAAGCGGCGATAATACCCAGCCAATCCCAGAAAACTGCGGATCTCGGCTACTGTCGTCGGACGCGACCAGTTCAATACCGCCTCCACCTTGCTCGGGTCAACTGAAACTCCCTCGCTAGAAATAACATGACCAAGGAATACAACCCTGTCAATCCAAAACTCGCATTTACTCAACTTCGCATAAAGCTGATTCTCGCGAAGTATCTGTAAAATAATTCTCAAGTGTTGTACGTGTTCTCGCTGATCACGCGAATAGATTAAGATATCATCTATGAACACCACAACAAATTTATCCAAGAAGTCTCGAAATACCCGATTCATCAGATCCATAAAAACTGCTGGTGCATTCGTCACCCCAAAAGGCATAACCAGAAACTCATAATGCCCATACCGGGTCCTGAATGCAGTCTTTGATATATCTCCCTGATGAACTCGAAGTTGATGATAACCAGACCTTAAATCGATCTTGGAATACACAGAGGTACCTTGCAGTTGATCAAATAAATCATCAATCCGTGGCAACGGATACTTATTCTTTATCGTAGCACGATTCAACTGCCGATAATCTATGCAGAGCCGCATAGAACCATCCTTCTTTTTGACAAAAAGAACTGGTGCTCCCCACGGGGACACACTGGGTCGAATATACCCCTTGTCAAGAAGATCCTGCAACTGCTGTTTCAATTCTTGCATCTCTGATGGAGCTAAACGATAAGGAGCTCTGGAGATTGGTGCCGTGCCTGGCACTAAATCAATGCTGAAATCCACTTCCCGAACTGGAGGAAAACCAGGAATCTCCTCGGGAAAAACATCCGGAAAATCGCAAACCACTGGAATGTCACTGATACCGACACTAACTGCGGACGAATCAATAGCATAGATAAGGTAGCCTTCTCCGCCCGACTCTAAGGCACGACAGGCTTTCAGAGCAGAAACCACAGGCATCGGGGGTCGCGCTCCCTCTCCATAGAAAAACCAACTGTCGCCCTCCACTGGACGAAACTGCACGAACTTCTGGTAACAGTCCACAGTAGCTCTATACACAGTCAGCACATCTATTCCCAGAATGCAATCAAAATCCTCCATCGCAAGAATCATCAAATTAGCAGTTAAGATATTACCCTCAATCTCTAGAGGACAACCCATCACTAGACGTTTAGCTAACCTCGCAGATATAAATGAATGCGATGCACCAGTATCAATGAGAACGTAAGCAGGTAATCCACATAAATTACAAATACCTGCAATAACTCTCTCGTTCTCCTCAGCAGCCTGATCCTGGTTAAGAGCAAAGACCTGCCCTTGAGTACGCGGTCGGAGGTTAGAGCCCTGAGTAGACTGTCCCTGCTGTGGCCTCTGATGAACTGAAGCCTGAGAACCAGATCCTGATCCTCCACCCATCTGTGGACAATCTCTCTTCATGTGGCCCATCTCACCGCACCTGAAACAAGCACCCGCAACTCTGTGACAACGCTCTGTCGGATGGTCCTTCCCGCAATGCTGACACGGGCCCTTCTTCTTCCCAAAATGGTGAACTCCTCCAGATCCAGAGGAAGAAGAAGTAGATCCAGCCTTCTTAAATGATTGGGCACGGGGACCCAAAGAACTAGTAGGACGAGCAGACTGCATGGCTCGACCCCTCAGCAAACTGCCCTCTGCCTGGCGACAACGGTTCACAAGGCCATCATACGACGTCGGATCATCACAGACCACGACCCGATCATAAATCTCCTGATTGAGGCCCTGAAGAAAATGATTATACTTGGCCACCGCATTGTCACTGACGTGCGGAACATATGGGAGCAACTCAAAGAACTTCTGCTGATACTCATCAACAGACAAACTCCCCTGCTTCAGATTGATCAACTCAATCGCCTTGGTCTGCAGAAGAGCTGGCGGAAAGTAAAGCAGCATGAAAGCAGCTCGAAAATCGGCCCAAAGAACTCGGCCCTGTCGCTGAACTATCGGTGCAGAGGTAGACCTCCACCACTTACGTGCACCGCCCTCCAGCAAGAAATCAAGGGTATCCATCTGCTGCTCCGCCGAGCACTGGAAAGACTTGAAACAGCTCTCCATCCTCTCAAGCCAGTTCTCCGCAACATCCGGAGTCTCGCCGCCCGAAAGGGGTTTCGGCCCCATCTGCAAGAACCTATGCATACTGAAACTCCGAGGCTCATCTCGTCGGTGTGGACGACGTTCCCGATGCTCTCGACGTCGCTCCCGATCGTCGCGGTCTCCCCAGCGTCCCACGCTGCCATGACTACTAGCATCGTCGTCAAAACCAGACATCTCTACCAAAAAGTCACCAGAGATTAGACCCAAAAGAACAGTTCTAAATCCCAAAATCTTAATGCATGCTCTGATACCATAAATGTAGTGACCCGTTCCAGAATCACCTACTAATCAGAACTTAAGCATGCAATTAACTTAATAAAACTGAATCAGATAAACAGCGGAAAAACAACATATACAGCCCGATCGAATCAGTAAGTACGAATACTAAAACAACCAAATCAAACTAAATCCCAAGAATAAAATACCAGCAACTACAGGTCAACCCCTGCTAGCTCCCTGTCCTCTCCCTCCTGGACCGTCCAACCTGAGACCTGCCCCATCGAATAGGGTGTCCAAAACAGAGATAAACCGAGGACGTGAGCATAAAACGCTCAGTACCGAAAGCATGAGTATACAAGACTATGACATGCATGTATGCAAAATGTACTGGATACCAGGGTCTGGGTATAACGAAAAACTGCTCAGGCAAATGACGTCAAGGTATGTAGCACTCTGCGCCGTCGCACCAGGAGGTGGCTCCCATACCATAAACCTGTGGATATACCGGTATCCTGACCACCGTCGGCCAACGGGGTCCAACCATCCACAACAACCGAGGGCTGAGCACCCTCTGAACAGGCTATCTCAAAAGATAAACAGGCCCAACATGATTATGCAAATGCCGCATAATAAACCATGCATCATATGTCAGATAATAATGCAACACATAAACATGCAACACATAGTAAAGCATACTCAACCAGGATATCTCGGATAGTACTTCCGTACCTCAAACCAGTAGATCCTAGTAATCAGCCCTAGAATCAAGCCTACAATCCAAGTGATACCATATCACTAAACCACATCTAAAAGCCTTAACTAGACTAATAGATACTTCCAAATCTCAAGGGAACCTAGAACCATACCTGCGTCCGTAGTCAGCCCACTGATGCCGCTAGCTCCCAACTAGAGCACAGCTCCGCTACAAAGCCAGTAGCTCCCTGCTAGTGCCCGAACCTCGGGAAAAGCTAGAAACCCATCAGAAACGACTAAAACGCTCTGGAACTCTCGGAATTGGTAATTAAAAAACCTCGCGCCTCTATTTATAGACGACGATCGGACGATCCGATCCACTTCGGAAGATCCGATCCTGTGCACTTCGGACGATCCGATCCACTTCGGACGTTCCGAACTCTGCATGTCTTCCACGTGTCCAGCCACCTGTCTTCGGACGATCCGAACCTCTTCGGACGATCCGAACCCTGACACGGTCTACTGTTGACAAGACTCGGTCTGACACCGAACCGAACGGTCCATCCGAACCCACTTCGGACGATCCGAACCTCTTCGGACGGTCCGATCCTGGTTCGTTCCTTCCGAACTCGCAGAATATAATTAATCCAATAATTACTCAATTTAGGCATCGGGATACTACAAGGCCTCCCCAATAATATGAGCCAGACACTGTCCGCGGGTAGCGATCAACATGCAACCAAGGTTGATGGAAGGCAAGGAAAAATTAAACTCTTTTAATTTTTACTTTTTCGGTTTGATATAAATTTTGAATCTTATTCAAAATGAGGGATTTTAATTTTAAAATTGTCTCATCATTTTAGTTTAAAAATCGCGTGCCACGAGTTTGTATGTTTGCTGGATTCATGCAACTATATTATCTAATAATATACATACATGCATACTACTATATATCGCATATATCATAATATGACATACAACAATAAATAAGGATGATCGATTGCCAACACTATTAGATCCATGTGAGCCATACATGGATCCAGGTCCAAATCTAGGTAAATGCAGGGATGCAAATTCAACTATTACAAGAGCTTCCAATATTTTACATGTCTTTATCTCGTTCATCGGGCCCACCATCTTCCAGTCTTGATCTCCCACTATTTCTATTAATTACATTTAAATAGCCATGGCACATAAAGGATACATCTCATGGGGTGAGAACGGGCCATAAACCAGGCCCACTTTAATAATATCAAATATTAAAAACGAATAAAACAGTAAAATATCCTAACATACACCTAACACATTGGTCAAGGCTCTCGATGATCCTTCATGCATTTAATATCAAATATTAACATCAATTTAATTAATTGATAAATCATATATCTAATAATTTTATCACTAACCACCACAATTATTAAAAGATTTAATAAATTAAATAAACTCTTTTATTTAATTTCCAATTAAATCAATAATAATTTATTTATTGTAAAAACTCATTTTTTCCATAAATAATTAAAATCATATTCTAATTATTTATTTCACAAGAAAATTATAAATTTTCCAAAAATTAATTTCCAAAATAAAAATTGAACCAATTTTCAAAAATATCAATTTTACCCAAACAATTCAAGCCCATTATTCACCGCGCTTCCCGAGACGCTCCCGGGCAGCCGCCCGCCCACTGCCCGCCCGCTGCACTGTACACGCAGAACGCGCACGGACTGCCCGGAACAGTTCCAGGCAGATTTAATTATTATTTTTTTTTATTTCGAAAATCTGGAAAAAATAAATTTTCGTGGTGCTAAATTTTCTGAAAAATTTTATTGTGTGGTTAGAAATAAATTATTCAATATCAAAAACATACGATTTAGAAAAAACCTGGCTCTGATACCACTGTTGGATCCCGATTTTCTACACGCCCAAACGCAGCGGAAGTTTTAATAATTTTGGATCTTGACATACAAGATATGTTTGGACGCTCGTATGATTTTAATCAAAACATTCATAGGGTGTGGAAATTTTATTCCTTTGGTGAATTAAATCACTTGGCTCCAACTGATCCGGTATAGGCGGATCTAGCTCTTGTTGTAAATCCCTACGAACATTCTTCGATCTCCTAATCCGGTCCACGACTGGAATATTTGTTCCTCTTATAATTTGCACTAGAAAATTATAAGATGTTTTGCGTAGAAATTGAACATGAAGAAGAAATCGACTCAACATAATAAGTCGAATGTTTCTTGGTTTTTGAGAGAAGATTTTCGAGAGAAGCATTTTCTTTGGGGAGAGCCGAAAATCTCTTTTTTTTTTTTTTTTATATCTTGGATGCTTTTTACGTAAATGAGGATCAAATCCTTATTATCTTTTTCTAATATTTAATTTACTTAATTAATCTCATTAATTAAGTTAATTAAATATTCCAAAATTGCATCCCATATAATATTCCAAAATTGCATCCCATACCTCGGCCATTCTCGATGCATGCCTTGTTGTAAAGATAAGATTCAAAATCTTATTATTATATTTCTAATCTTTAATTTACTTAATTAATCTCATTAATTAAGTTAATTGAAGATTCTAAAATGCATGCATTCTATTATCCAATCTCGAATCCCTGATAATATTTGGAGGGTATGATTTTAGGTCAAACATTTAAAAAACTAAATTACATGACCCAATTATCATAATTAACATTAATGGACTTGATTAATTAATTGAGCTAGTCCAACTAGTTTAATTAATTAATCAAAGTCCATTAATAACTTTAATTATTTAATATGTTGGATTTGTACTCCTACAAGCCCATTAAACATACTTCTCATTATATTTAATTTAATAATTAATAAACTCAACTTTTGAGCTTAATAAATTAAATACATTATAAATTCAATACCTGAATTTATTATTTAAAGTATAAATTCAACTCCTTGCATTTTTATCGCCTCCAAAATTTAATATTTAATAAACTCAACTTTTGAGTTTAATAAATTAAATTCTCAAATTTTATAAATTCTACTCCTTGAATTTATTCTCTCAAAATTTAATTATCATAAATTCAACTCCTTGAATTTACTATATAGTATAAATTCAACTTCTTGAATTTATTCTCTCAACGGGAACAAACAATCCAGTACTTGTGTGACCCTCAATGGTTCAGGGATACAGCTAGCCGTGGGTTCACAAGTCTTTGTGATTCAGAATAATATTTATTCTTATTCGGGCTTACCCTAGTTAGCCTCATTCTTTTCATCAACACCTTGATTAAGAATGTCAGAACTCATTTCTGATTGCACCCATCGGATCATCGTAAGAGCGTCTAGTAGCATCGCCCCATGATCCCCTAGGTATCACTGATAGTGCTTGCAAGAACCAGTCGATTATGATTAGCGTACAGTACGGTCCCTTCAGCTCAAATATCCCGATCGAATCTGCAACCATTGGTTCATCGAGGGTTGCATATTAATTCGATAACTATGTGATAACTATAATTAGTGGAATCCATGTACCATTGGAGAACTCCTTCTCTAATGTACATCTCATACTCTGACCAGAGATTCCATGCACTATTATTTCGTCAGACCACACAGGATATCCACACTCATAGGTGAGCGGTGATTCCCCGACTACAATGCACTGGCTCCTATATGTGTCGCAACTGTACCCAACCTCGCCACCTGATGACTATCCTGGAGCCGGTAAACGAGTCAAAGCACATCCCTATCATATAGAGCCTCAGTGTTGTCCCGGGTCGTAAGGACTAATGATGTACAATCATAACCACGGACTTATCCTCTCGATGAATGATAACCACTTGGAAAGTCCGAGGGAGGGTTGTTCGGTATAATCATCATATGACTACCCATCTGCATGTTTGGACATCTCTATGCCCTTACCAAGAAACGCAGTACACAACATCACAGATGCTAGTCTCGAGCTCAAGCGGCCTTTATCCATGTTTTAGGCGGCTGAATCGACTAGGAACGAATTTAGAATATGCAGTGTTTACAAATGAGTTTCAACATCGAATTACGATTCATTTGTAATAAAGCATAATCAAGAACTTTATCTATGCTGACTGCATGGGTATACAGATAAGTGGAAAACTGCTTTTAAAACTAAATATGGGTTATATGAGTGGATGGTTATGCCTTTTGTCTTAACTAATTCACCTAGCACTTTTATGAGGTTGATGAATCATGTTTTGCGTGCGCACATAGGAAAATTTGTTGTGGTCTATTTTGATGATATCCTCGTGTATAGCAAAAACTTAGATGAGCATGTTAACCACTTGAAACTTGTGCTAATCACATTAAGGGCTGAAAATTTGTATGCTAACTTGAAGAAATGTGATTTTTGTACTAGCAAACTTGTCTTCCTTGGGTTTGTGGTAAGTTCACAGGGTATACAAGTTGACGAAGACAAGGTAAGTGCTATTCGAGATTGGCCAACGCCTACTACTGTTGGTCAAGTTCGAAGTTTTCATGGTCTTGCAAGCTTCTATAGGAGGTTTGTCAAAGATTTAGAACATTGGCGGCACCGATGACGGTGGTGATCAAGAAGAACGTTCCATTCCATTGGGGCGAGGAGCAAGAGAAGGCCTTTAATCTCATTAAGCAAAAACTGACTCATGCTCCATTACTTGTTTTACCCGATTTTGCTAACACCTTTGAAATTGAATGTGATGCTTCAGGTGTAGGTATTGGTGGCGTGTTGATGCAAGGAGAAAGGCCGGTGGCGTACTTTAGTGAGAAGCTCAATGGGGCAGCGCTGAACTATCCCACGTATGACAAGGAGTTCTATGCACTTGTGAGGACTCTTGAGACGTGGCAGTACTACTTGAGGCCTAAAGAGTTTTTTGGGATTTAATTATCAATTAAGATAAAACAGGGTCTAAAAATTTTTCTTTTTAAATTATAACTGCGAAAGGTAATGGACTCTAAATACTATACATGTCTGTATATAAAAATACAAATTCAGTATTAAAATACAATATTGTACAACCTTCTAATCTAAGGTTCACTACTAAAGTTCTAGTAGTAAAATCCAATCTACTGTAAGTCCGGAATCACCACGCTAAACTCGTCTTCTCTCGTCATCTTCTCGACCCTGATCCATCCCCCACCTGTTGTCATGCACACATACAAAACACGACAACAGCCGGATAACTCCGGTGAGAATAAATCCCAGTATAAAACATGGTAAGCATGTATATAAACAAACTAAGTCATAAAACATGCGATCATGTGTAAACACAATATATTTCATAATCTATGAAATTAAGCATGCAACTCAAATCAGATAAACATGCATATAAACAATCTAAATCATAAAACATGCTAGCACAACTGAAAGCAATAACGATGGGTTCCATGATCTAGGAGCCACATCCATATAAGCATGAAGTCCTAATCAAATCATGTCTAGACTTGACTCGATCTATAACTCTAGGGATCCCGTAATGAATAAGACGTCAATGGCTGTTACCTACTCAACCGATCGTGGTAACTGTACGTCTTATTCCTAGACTTCGGCCATGGCTGTATCGTGGTGCTACAATAGGACAATGTCTGCTCCTATGTACGATACACCGAACGTCTAGAAGTCTGACAATGACTGTCAAGACTTTCCTATCTTAACTGCAATGAATAAAAATCTGTAAACAAAGCATAATCATATTCATAACTGAATATCACAATTATTTTACATGCTTGAATATAATTCTATAATCAAGGCATAATCAGGTAACAATATAAACAATAATCTAGTATGTGATTTTATTGGGAAACTCAAATTAATCTAATTTGAGTTATGCTTCCCGAATATCACATGAATTATACCTTTATCGTCCCGGTCTGACGAAGACGATGACCTGTATTCAACTCTGTCCATCCCGAATCTGAAATGACAATATCGAATACTCTGTATCAATGAATAACTCAAAATACAATCTGTTCTAATCAATACTCAACTCAGTACATATCTGATCAATATCTGAATAGGATACAATTCATTTCATATCATAGACATCCCAATATAATTGAAATCATATCTGAATCTGATTACTCCAAAACAACTGATGTTTCGACGGCATAACAATACAGTCTGAATAACCCCGTCAGTTTTGAACATCACACTATAATACTGGAACTCATAATCAATACCGGTATAACTCATAATCTCAATGATAACATCAATCTGATATTGAATCTCAGTCAAATCAACTCCAAAAATCATAACAATTTCAGAAACAATCTGTTCTTTAATCTGACTTCAATTATACAATGTCTACTGTAGCAGAAACATCATATCTGAATCATATTTAATTCTGAAAATATCATAAATTTAAATCTTGTCTAAACGTAACAAAACTTACGTCCAGTGGTAGCCTACGCCGATAGGAACTCGGTACTGAAGTCGGATTTAGATTCTGATAACCAGAGCACTCGCAACCCAAATCAGAAATCAAACTTGCGCTCCCTCGTTTCCTTCTTCGTTTCCCTTTCTGAATAATTGAGATACATATGTATATATATATATATACACGTTGCCTTCAATAGACCAAGTGGCAATTTGAGAATCTGTATGCCGCGCGCATATGCGCAACGCTTTCCGCGCATATGCGCCCATGGCTCGGGACGCTACGCGCATATGCGCGCAGTCCGTCCGCGCATGTGCGCGCTTGCCTCGGCCACCTCCGCGCATGTGCGCGACTTCATCCGCACATGTGCGCGAAAGGTTCTGCCAATCTCGCGCAAGACTCGCGCACCTCCACGCGCATGTGCGCCCTCTCACTTCTTGCACACACATTTCACACCTTTATCATGTGTCCTAGTCCGATCCGTTCCGTCTATAATCATCTCGATTAATTCTATAAATCATTTCAGATTAATCTCAGTTTACAGTAATCATATCCAAATCATTTCAGATTACAGTAATTAAATTCTCGGGCATTACATTTCTCCCCCTCTTAGATCGGAGTTCGTCCTCGAACTCGCCAACAATCAATTCAAGTCTAACAAAAGAAATGCGTAATAGAGTTTAACATCCAAACTCGTCGCACTAACATCATTCTGAGGTATCTTTCTTTAATCAGTCTCTGATTCTACTCTGAAATCAGAATTCACCACTATACCACATCTGTATATGCTACTCTACAATCCATAACAAATCAATACCACCTGTAGTTGTTATCCTATCTGTTTCTTCCAATCAAAGACGTATTCTATCTTTGATTTCCAATACCAATTGTCATCATCTGACATTGGTTTCCTAAATCTATCTATTCTGAACTATCTTGATAACTATTGTCATACAGTACCTCAAACAGTGACAATAGATCATAACAACTAGTACTAACATCTAGTACTAAAGCTCTACCAATATCTGTCAAAATCCGAATAATACACTCTGACTATCTCTCAATCTGTGAATAATTTGCACAAGAGAGCTTATGATATACTTTATCACAAGTACAACTCCATCAAAATCACAATCTGATATCATCTAATTCTTACATTCTCGTCAATCTGACTATTTCTTTGACATTGATCTATGCCATCTGGTTCTGTTTGTACGTAATCTGGTACAAACTGATAGCTATAGATTGAGTAATCTGTCAATCATAATCATATTATCTCATAATCTAAAGAAAATGGCGGTAATTTCATTACGAAAGCCATAGAAATGTACTCCCATTTCTATTCAGAACTATACAAAATCTATAATAATCTTCTAATTTCTATCTTTTTGTCTTTTTCTGTTAGCAATTCAGACTTGTCAGTACAATTTCTGCCAACATTTCTGTACAAATTCTGTGACACTAATCTGATCTGTCTATATTACCACTATCTGTTCGAATAACGCACATTCACAAGTATCTGAATGAAAACTGAATCCATAACAGTTCGGTTCTGACGTTATCTGCGAATTCAGATTGGAACCATCCTGTATAAACAATTCAGTTAATAATATAAAATAAAGAAGAAATACCTACCTGGTATTCGGCTCTGACTATCAATATCAAAATCGGTAACCAATTCTGAAACATTCTGATATCATAACATAATCAGTCACATATAACACAAAGTCAAATATCTGTTATTCTGACTGATGCTCTGTTCTGATTATTACAAACAAATTCTGAACATTCTGATCACATGTCTGACTGTTTATACTAATCTGTATCAAACACTGATTCACAATAACAGGAATATTACATCAGATTCAGAATAGAAAGAACCGATACAGATCTAGTACTCATAACACAAAGATTGCGGCAACCCTGATGATTCTGACTACTGATCAATCTTCACCGCCTAAA
This sequence comes from Primulina eburnea, assembly GCF_022965805.1. NCBI lineage: Eukaryota > Viridiplantae > Streptophyta > Magnoliopsida > Lamiales > Gesneriaceae > Primulina > Primulina eburnea. The sequence continues at coordinate 34,027,426 of NC_133101.1, read as the reverse complement.
TCATCTGCCATATCTCATCTGCAAATAGACTATGCTCTCAACCAATATCAGATGTCTCAATTACTGATTTAGAGCAAGCACAATACGCAAGCAGATATAACATAATAAGGAGATCAGAGAATAAGAAAATCTGTAAAACTTAGCAATTCTGACTTTCTGACATTTTTGCTAATTCTGATATATCTGTTACCTGTGTCGTTTACAGTCGCTGATTCCTGTCTCAACCGTGCAAATAAATCGGTATACACACTGCAAATATCACCTATTCTGAATACAATCTGTTTTAATTATGATTCATACTCGAACAATTTCTGTATACAAGAATCATAATTCTGAAATCTGATCTAGGCAAACATCAGCTAACTTGTATAATATTGACCAATCTGTCAATACTAAACTCGATTTCAGTGGGTCTACTGAATACATAAGGATGCAATCTGCTCCTTTCTGTACTAATCGAGTCAGATACAATACAGATATCAAAGGAATTCTAAATCTAGAATCCTTATTGTGAAATCTCTACTCATCAGCCATATCTGGTCTGAATCTTGTACTTTCCTGACTGGAATTTATACTGGTTCTGTACTTGTTTAGCATATTAACATCAATAATGCGGTCGAATCAGAAAACACAAGTACATTATAATATAACTCGATCTCATTCTTATCTTACTGTAGTATATAATATGTCACAGAAATTTCTGATATCAACAGTTCCTCAACAAGCTAGGAAATCAATACTACAGTACCACTAGACCCAACAGATAGAACATATCTCCATACAACTCAGTCAAAGATATTCTTAACAAATACATTAGTATATATCAATACATATGCAATAGAATCATAAAGAATAGTACCTGTTGTGAATTCTGGATCTGTGTTTGCAATTGAACTATGTTCCCTACAGTCTTCGGGAACGCTTCTGGGGACAGACTTTAGCAAAGTGTCCCGGCTGTCCACAAATATTGCATCTACCAGTCACTCCCTGGCATTGCTCGGTGGGATGTCTCCCTCCGCAAGTACTGCAATATACTCCAGTATAACTCGGGCTAGAACCACTGGAGCTATAGGAACCACTTCCCAACTTCTTGAATGACTTCTTTCGAGCTTTCAGCAAATCTTGCTTCCCACTCGTACTGCCGTGATCATATCGAAGAGGGGATTGCTGTGTCTGAAGTGGCTTCACGCACAACCTTGTCAATTGTCTAATCAGACTCATCTCCGCTTTCTTTGCTCTACTCAAGATATCAGCAAAATGATAAGGTCGTTGCAAATTCATAAATGCAACTACCTCCGAATTCAACCCTCTGATGAACTGATTCACTACAGCTTCATCATTCCCAGCTAAATGAGGAGCAAAATGCAGTAGAGTAGAGAATTTAGCAATATATTGGTCAATATTCAGCTGCGCTTGGCTCAAATTCTCAAACTCTGCTTTCTTGTCCTCTCGGTACGAGACTGAGAAAAATCGTCGATAAAATTCAGTTCTGAATATTTCCCACGAAATCACTGTACCTCTCTGTGCCCACATTCTTGTACTGGTAATCCACCAACTCCTGGCGGCTTCTCGTAACTGATAAGGCACCATTTTAACCCTCTGCTCATCTGTGCAGTCAAGTAAATCGAACAAGATTTCTATATCATCGAACCAGTTCTGACAATCTTCAGATGTCTCGGTACCATTCAGAACCGGCGGCTGTAATAACTCAAATTCTTTCATCTTTTCTTCTAACTGAGTTTCTGATACATCTCTCTGTTCAGACGAAGTACTACCCCTTTCTGGAAATCTCCGAGGCGGTATATCTGAATATCAAACAAATCAATATACTATCTTTATAATCTGTCTCAGCCCTCCTCTGATCATATACCTCTGATTCAGACTCGGTTCTGATCCAGTCTTAGTAAGTACATGCTGCAATCAACTCAGATACAAACAACACGTAATAGGGAAGACAGTAAATCATGCTAGCACACATCATGCAAATCAACATTGACGTAAATCTCATGCTAGCAATCACATGCAAGGGAGAAAATTCAATCTACCCCGCTCACTCTCAGCTAGCTCAGTCTGAAGAATCTATCAATTCTGACTATCTTAATCTAAAGGATCTATCGCTCTGATAATCTAAGTCTAAAGGAACTATCGGCTCTGATACCACCTGTTGTGGGGACCCGGACGCTAATCATCTTCTTACTCATCTTTTTGGGATTTAATTATCAATTAAGATAAAACAGGGTCTAAAAATTTTTCTTTTTAAATTATAACTGCGAAAGGTAATGGACTCTAAATACTATACATGTCTGTATATAAAAATACAAATTCAGTATTAAAATACAATATTGTACAACCTTCTAATCTAAGGTTCACTACTAAAGTTCTAGTAGTAAAATCCAATCTACTGTAAGTCCGGAATCACCACGCTAAACTCGTCTTCTCTCGTCATCTTCTCGACCCTGATCCAGCCCCCACCTGTTGTCATGCACACATACAAAACACGACAACAGCCGGATAACTCCGGTGAGAATAAATCCCAGTATAAAACATGGTAAGCATGTATATAAACAAACTAAGTCATAAAACATGCGATCATGTGTAAACACAATATATTTCATAATCTATGAAATTAAGCATGCAACTCAAATCAGATAAACATGCATATAAACAATCTAAATCATAAAACATGCTAGCACAACTGAAAGCAATAACGATGGGTTCCATGATCTAGGAGCCACATCCATATAAGCATGAATTCCTAATCAAATCATGTCTAGACTTGACTCGATCTATAACTCTAGGGATCCCGTAATGAATAAGACGTCAATGGCTGTTACCTACTCAACCGATCGTGGTAACTGTACGTCTTATTCCTAGACTTCGGCCATGGCTGTATCTTGGTGCTACAATAGGACAATGTCTGCTCCTATGTACGATACACCGAACGTCTAGAAGTCTGACAATGACTGTCAAGACTTTCCTATCTTAACTGCAATGAATAACAATCTGTAAACAAAGCATAATCATATTCATAACTGAATATCACAATTATTTTACATGCTTGAATATAATTCTATAATCAAGGCATAATCAGGTAACAATATAAACAATAATCTAGTATGTGATTTTATTGGGAAACTCAAATTAATCTAATTTGAGTTATGCTTCCCGAATATCACGTGAATTATACCTTTATCGTCCCGGTCTAACGAAGACGATGACCTGTATTCAACTCTGTCCATCCCGAATCTGAAATGACAATATCGAATACTCTGTATCAATGAATAACTCAAAATACAATCTGTTCTAATCAATACTCAACTCAGTACATATCTGATCAATATCTGAATAGGATACAATTCATTTCATATCATAGACATCCCAATATAATTGAAATCATATCTGAATCTGATTACTCCAAAACAACTGATGTTTCGACGGCATAACAATACAGTCTGAATAACCCCGTCAGTTCTGAACATCACACTATAATACTGGAACTCATAATCAATACCGGTATAACTCATAATCTCAATGATAACATCAATCTGATATTGAATCTCAGTCAAATCAACTCCAAAAATCATAACAATTTCAGAAACAATCTGTTCTTTAATCTGACTTCAATTATACAATGTCTACTGTAGCAGAAACATCATATCTGAATCATATTTAATTCTGAAAATATCATAAATTTAAATCTTGTCTAAACGTAACAAAACTTACGTCCAGTGGTAGCCTACGCCGATAGGAACTCGGTACTGAAGTCGGATTTAGATTCTGATAACCAGAGCACTCGCAACCCAAATCAGAAATCAAACTTGCGCTCCCTCGTTTCCTTCTTCGTTTCCCTTTCTGAATAATTGAGATACATATGTATATATATATATATACACGTTGCCTTCAATAGACCAAGTGGCAATTTGAGAATCTGCATGCCGCGCGCATATGCGCAACGCTTTCCGCGCATATGCGCCCATGGCTCGGGACGCTACGCGCATATGCGCGCAGTCCGTCCGCGCATGTGCGCGCTTGCCTCGGCCACCTCCGCGCATGTGCGCGACTTCATCCGCGCATGTGCGCGAAAGGTTCTGCCAATCTCGCGCAAGACTCGTGCACCTCCACGCGCATGTGCGCCCTCTCACTTCTTGCACACACATTTCACACCTTTATCATGTGTCCTAGTCCGATCCGTTCCGTCTATAATCATCTCGATTAATTCTATAAATCATTTCAGATTAATCTCAGTTTACAGTAATCATATCCAAATCATTTCAGATTACGGTAATTAAATTCTCGGGCATTACATTTCTCCCCCTCTTAGATCGGAGTTCGTCCTCGAACTCGCCAACAATCAATTCAAGTCTAACAAAAGAAATGCGTAATAGAGTTTAACATCCAAACTCGTCGCACTAACATCATTCTGAGGTATCTTTCTTTAATCAGTCTCTGATTCTACTCTGAAATCAGAATTCACCACTATACCACATCTGTATATGCTACTCTGCAATCCATAACAAATCAATACCACCTGTAGTTGTTATCCTATCTGTTTCTTCCAATCAAAGACGTATTCTATCTTTGATTTCCAATACCAATTGTCATCATCTGACATTGGTTTCCTAAATCTATCTATTCTGAACTATCTTGATAACTATTGTCATACAGTACCTCAAACAGTGACAATAGATCATAACAACTAGTACTAAAGCTCTACCAATATCTGTCAAAATCCGAATAATACACTCTGACTATCTCTCAATCTGTGAATAATTTGCACAAGAGAGCTTATGATATACTTTATCACAAGTACAACTCCATCAAAATCACAATCTGATATCATCTAATTCTTACATTCTCGTCAATCTGACTATTTCTTTGACATTGATCTATGCCATCTGGTTCTGTTTGTACGTAATCTGGTACAAACTGATAGCTATAGACTGAGTAATCTGTCAATCATAATCATATTATCTCATAATCTAAAGAAAATGGCGGTAATTTCATTACGAAAGCCATAGAAATGTACTCCCATTTCTATTCAGAACTATACAAAATCTATAATAATCTTCTAATTTCTATCTTTTTGTCTTCTTCTGTTAGCAATTCAGACTTGTCAGTACAATTTCTGCCAACATTTCTGTACAAATTCTGTGACACTAATCTGATCTGTCTATATTACCACTATCTGTTCGAATAACGCACATTCACAAGTATCTGAATGAAAACTGAATCCATAACAGTTCGGTTCTGACGTTATCTGCGAATTCAGATTGGAACCATCCTGTATAAACAATTCAGTTAATAACATAAAATAAAGAAGAAATACCTACCTGGTATTCGGCTCTGACTATCAATATCAAAATCGGTAACCAATTCTGAAACATTCTGATATCATAACATAATCAGTCACATATAACACAAAGTCAAATATCTGTTATTCTGACTGATGCTCTGTTCTGATTATTACAAACAAATTCTGAACATTCTGATCACATGTCTGACTGTTTATACTAATCTGTATCAAACACTGATTCACAATAACAGGAATATTACATCAGATTCAGAATAGAAAGAACCGATACAGATCTAGTACTCATAACACAAAGATTGCGGCAACCCTGATGATTCTGACTACTGATCAATCTTCACCGCCTAAATCATCTGCCATATCTCATCTGCAAATAGACTATGCTCTCAACCAATATCAGATGTCTCAATTACTGATTTAGAGCAAGCACAATACGCAAGCAGATATAACATAATAAGGAGATCAGAGAATAAGAAAATCTGTAAAACTTAGCAATTCTGACTTTCTGACATTTTTGCTAATTCTGATATATCTGTTACCTGTGTCGTTTACAGTCGCTGATTCCTGTCTCAACCGTGCAAATAAATCGGTATACACACTGCAAATATCACCTATTCTGAATACAATCTGTTTTAATTATGATTCATACTCGAACAATTTCTGTATACAAGAATCATAATTCTGAAATCTGATCTAGGCAAACATCAGCTAACTTGTATAATATTGACCAATCTGTCAATACTAAACTCGATTTCAGTGGGTCTACTGAATACATAAGGATGCAATCTGCTCCTTTCTGTACTAATCGAGTCAGATACAATACAGATATCAAAGGAATTCTAAATCTAGAATCCTTATTGTGAAATCTCTACTCATCAGCCATATCTGGTCTGAATCTTGTACTTTCCTGACTGGAATTTATACTGGTTCTGTACTTGTTTAGCATATTAACATCAATAATGCGGTCGAATCAGAAAACACAAGTACATTATAATATAACTCGATCTCATTCTTATCTTACTGTAGTATATAATATGTCACAGAAATTTCTGATATCAACAGTTCCTCAACAAGCTAGGAAATCAATACTACAGTACCACTAGACCCAACAGATAGAACATATCTCCATACAACTCAGTCAAAGATATTCTTAACAAATACATTAGTATATATCAATACATATGCAATAGAATCATAAAGAATAGTACCTGTTGTGAATTCTGGATCTGTGTTTGCAATTGAACTATGTTCCCTACAGTCTTCGGGAACGCTTCTGGGGACAGACTTTAGCAAAGTGTCCCGGCTGTCCACAAATATTGCATCTACCAGTCACTCCCTGGCATTGCTCGGTGGGATGTCTCCCTCCGCAAGTACTGCAATATACTCCAGTATAACTCGGGCTAGAACCACTGGAGCTATAGGAACCACTTCCCAACTTCTTGAATGACTTCTTTCGAGCTTTCAGCAAATCTTGCTTCCCACTCGTACTGCCGTGATCATATCGAAGAGGGGATTGCTGTGTCTGAAGTGGCTTCACGCACAACCTTGTCAATTGTCTAATCAGACTCATCTCCGCTTTCTTTGCTCTACTCAAGATATCAGCAAAATGATAAGGTCGTTGCAAATTCATAAATGCAACTACCTCCGAATTCAACCCTCTGATGAACTGATTCACTACAGCTTCATCATTCCCAGCTAAATGAGGAGCAAAATGCAGTAGAGTAGAGAATTTAGCAATATATTGGTCAATATTCAGCTGCGCTTGGCTCAAATTCTCAAACTCTGCTTTCTTGTCCTCTCGGTACGAGACTGAGAAAAATCGTCGATAAAATTCAGTTCTGAATATTTCCCACGAAATCACTGTACCTCTCTGTGCCCACATTCTTGTACTGGTAATCCACCAACTCCTGGCGGCTTCTCGTAACTGATAAGGCACCATTTTAACCCTCTGCTCATCTGTGCAGTCAAGTAAATCGAACAAGATTTCTATATCATCGAACCAGTTCTGACAATCTTCAGATGTCTCGGTACCATTCAGAACCGGCGGCTGTAATAACTCAAATTCTTTCATCTTTTCTTCTAACTGAGTTTCTGATACATCTCTCTGTTCAGACGAAGTACTACCCCTTTCTGGAAATCTCCGAGGCGGTATATCTGAATATCAAACAAATCAATATACTATCTTTATAATCTGTCTCAGCCCTCCTCTGATCATATACCTCTGATTCAGACTCGGTTCTGATCCAGTCTTAGTAAGTACATGCTGCAATCAACTCAGATACAAACAACACGTAATAGGGAAGACAGTAAATCATGCTAGCACACATCATGCAAATCAACATTGACGTAAATCTCATGCTAGCAATCACATGCAAGGGAGAAAATTCAATCTACCCCGCTCACTCTCAGCTAGCTCAGTCTGAAGAATCTATCAATTCTGACTATCTTAATCTAAAGGATCTATCGCTCTGATAATCTAAGTCTAAAGGAACTATCGGCTCTGATACCACCTGTTGTGGGGACCCGGACGCTAATCATCTTCTTACTCATCTTTTTGGGATTTAATTATCAATTAAGATAAAACAGGGTCTAAAAATTTTTCTTTTTAAATTATAACTGCGAAAGGTAATGGACTCTAAATACTATACATGTCTGTATATAAAAATACAAATTCAGTATTAAAATACAATATTGTACAACCTCCTAATCTAAGGTTCACTACTAAAGTTCTAGTAGTAAAATCCAATCTACTGTAAGTCCAGAATCACCACGCTAAACTCGTCTTCTCTCGTCATCTTCTCGACCCTGATCCAGCCCCCACCTGTTGTCATGCACACATACAAAACACGACAACAGCCGGATAACTCCGGTGAGAATAAATCCCAGTATAAAACATGGTAAGCATGTATATAAACAAACTAAGTCATAAAACATGCGATCATGTGTAAACACAATATATTTCATAATCTATGAAATTAAGCATGCAACTCAAATCAGATAAACATGCATATAAACAATCTAAATCATAAAACATGCTAGCACAACTGAAAGCAATAACGATGGGTTCCATGATCTAGGAGCCACATCCATATAAGCATGAAGTCCTAATCAAATCATGTCTAGACTTGACTCGATCTATAACTCCAGGGATCCCGTAATGAATAAGACGTCAATGGCTGTTACCTACTCAACCGATCGTGGTAACTGTACGTCTTATTCCTAGACTTCGGCCATGGCTGTATCTTGGTGCTACAATAGGACAATGTCTGCTCCTATGTACGATACACCGAACGTCTAGAAGTCTGACAATGACTGTCAAGACTTTTCTATCTTAACTGCAATGAATAACAATCTGTAAACAAAGCATAATCATATTCATAACTGAATATCACAATTATTTTACATGCTTGAATATAATTCTATAATCAAGACATAATCAGGTAACAATATAAACAATAATCTAGTATGTGATTTTATTGGGAAACTCAAATTAATCTAATTTGAGTTATGCTTCCCGAATATCACGTGAATTATACCTTTATCGTCCCGGTCTAACGAAGACGATGACCTGTATTCAAATCTGTCCATCCCGAATCTGAAATGACAATATCGAATACTCTGTATCAATGAATAACTCAAAATACAATCTGTTCTAATCAATACTCAACTCAGTACATATCTGATCAATATCTGAATAGGATACAATTCATTTCATATCATAGACATCCCAATATAATTGAAATCATATCTGAATCTGATTACTCCAAAACAACTGATGTTTCGACGGCATAACAATACAGTCTGAATAACCCCGTCAGTTCTGAACATCACACTATAATACTGGAACTCATAATCAATACCGGTATAACTCATAATCTCAATGATAACATCAATCTGATATTGAATCTCAGTCAAATCAACTCCAAAAATCATAACAATTTCAGAAACAATCTGTTCTTTAATCTGACTTCAATTATACAATGTCTACTGTAGCAGAAACATCATATCTGAATCATATTTAATTCTGACAATATCATAAATTCAAATCTTGTCTAAACGTAACAAAACTTACGTCCAGTGGTAGCCTACGCCGATAGGAACTCGGTACTGAAGTCGGATTTAGATTCTGATACCCAGAGCACTCGCAACCCAAATCAGAAATCAAACTTGCGCTCCCTCGTTTCCTTCTTCGTTTCCCTTTCTGAATAATTGAGATACATATGTATATATATATATACACGTTGCCTTCAATAGACCAAGTGGCAATTTGAGAATCTGCATGCCGCGTGCATATGCGCAACGCTTTCCGCGCATATGCGCCCATGGCTCGGGACGCTACGCGCATATGCGCGCAGTCCGTCCGCGCATGTGCGCGCTTGCCTCGGCCACCTCCGCGCATGTGCGCGACTTCATCCGCGCATGTGCGCGAAAGGTTCTGCCAATCTCGCGCAAGACTCGCGCACCTCCACGCGCATGTGCGCCCTCTCACTTCTTGCACACACATTTCACACCTTTATCATGTGTCCTAGTCCGATCCGTTCCGTCTATAATCATCTCGATTAATTCTATAAATCATTTCAGATTAATCTCAGTTTACAGTAATCATATCCAAATCATTTCAGATTACGGTAATTAAATTCTCGGGCATTACAAGCTTTCAAAGCTTTGCTTTGTTCAACCAAAATCAAACTTATCAAAGTTTTCAACTTTGTGGCGTTTGTGGATCGATCTTGTGCGGATTGTCGTGGGCATCGTTCTTCGAAGGTTCGTTCTAATTTTCGATTGTTATTCCGTGTTTATTTGTTGCTAGACTTTCCATAGTTTAGAGGTGAATATCACAACCATACTTGATTCAAAAGATCGGGAAAACACAACGATTCTTTGTTCGATATTAAATTGAGAGCGCGATTAAATTTTGATCGTGTTTGCTTTTATTCGTACAAAGATTCACATCACAAATCCTCTACCTCTTCCATTTCTACCCCAATTCTCATTTTGACTCTCCTTGTCTCCTCCAAATCACATTCCTCACCATCTCTACCCGAATCCCTAGGTTTAGATTTACTCCCACTAACACCAACCTCAAGCTTATCCAACCTTTAATGTAACGACTCCATTTGGGTCGTCATCATCCTACTAAAATGCCCCAAAAACACATCCATTTGGACCTTAGGCAACCCCGAATTTGAACTATCTCCTCCCTCCTTCTCCATTTAATTTTGGATTTATACCTGCAAGAAATCGTTAGTAGAAAACAAAAATAGTCCTCACCCAAATGCTCACGGTCACTCCAAAGAAGTTCACTCGTCTCTCCTCTCCTATTTTTTTTTGCTCACAACAAATACTCACTAGTCACTCCAAAGAAATAACACTCACTCAAATGTTTCCACTCGAATTTGATGCCTCTCTCGAAGGTGTGCTCAAGATTTGTATTTGAGTATATCAAACAATCAAGTCCCAACTTGTGAACAAATGCGACCGACTCACTTGGACTGTGTAGACTAGAATTCGAAGATATGAAATATATATATATATATATATATATATATATATATATTTTGACTGTGAGACATAATTGATTATGACTCTCTAAAGAGAATAGAACAAGATATCAAAAAGAAATAATGGGGAATTTTCGGAATTTTTGTTATTTTTTTTTTGGCTGAGTACTACTCGAAAATCCAAAAAAAAAAAAAGACACCAACAAATTTCGAGAATAACAGATTCACGAAAAAAATTACGAAGAACAATAGAACAAACAGATCTGAAAGAGGAATTAGAGGATAATTAGATCTGCTAATAGAATGAAAGATAAACTTACTTGAATTCAATTAACCTGAGTGAATCTTTGTACGAATAAAAGCAAACACGATCAAAATTGAATCGTGCCCTCAATTTAATATCGAACAAAGAATCGTTGTGTTTTCCCGATCTTTTGAATCAAGTATGGTTGTGATATTTACCTCTAAACTATGGAAATTCTAGCAACAAATAAACACGGAATAAAAATTGAAAATTAGAACGAACCTTCGAAGAACGATGCCTACGACAATCCGCACAAGATCGATCGAAAAACGCCACAAAGTTGAAAACTTTGATAAGTCTGATTTTGGTTGAACAAAGCAAAGCTTTGAAAGCTTGAGAGAGAATCTCAAAAGTTTGTACAAAAACTCAAAATAATGTGTATTGTGTCAAAATTCTGTCCAAGATATGTCTTATATCAAAAATATAACAAAATTCTAGTTTCCTAACAAAATAAAACTCTAAAGAAGGTAATTTTTTCTCGCCCAAAACTCTAGGACACGGACCCCGTGTGACCCTTTGTGTCCGGGTCCGTGTACACTCGGGAATAAACTTCAGCTGGAAACAAGGGACACGGACCCCGTGCTCACCTCCGTGTACAGGTCTGTGTAGACACTGTCTTCGCCAATGTAATAGGGCACGGACCCCGGGCCTGGGTCCGTCTTCAGGTCCGTGCAGGTACTGGAATAGCTCATCTCAGGTTGTAAAGGACACGGACCCCGTGTGCATGTCCGTGTGGAGGCCCGTGTAGCCTCGGGTTTCTCCAACAATGCTTGAATAATATTTCGTTTGCCTCCAAACCTACTCCTATGCATCTCGACCCCTTCATGCTTGCTCATGACTCCCTGTAGTGCCTCCTTGAATTTCTTTAGTCGTCCCCTCGTGACTGGTCACTCCGGCAACTGCAAAGGATCCCATGCTTTCCTTGGGGCTTGAAGACCCGTGTTCGCATCATTAACCAATTACAGAGCTATTGTAGACTGTTTTCACAAGATTGTCAGATTCAGTCCTGAAATGACAGAAGAATGGAAATTCTATGGTAAGGGTTCCAGATCTCGGATTCCCTTAGTGTCTGCTCTGACTATGAGTAGATTGTTGCAGAAAGGAGCAGAGGGGTTCCTTGTCTATTCTGTAGATCTACAGAAATCGAGCCCGGCATTCGCAGATTTTCCAAGTAGTACGGGAGTTTGCAGATGTATTTCCTGACGAGATTCCAGGATTACCTCTAGCTCGAGAGGTAGATTTTAGTATTGATCTCATTCCAGGTACCGCCCCTATTTCGAGAGCTCCATATAGGATGGCGCCGATAGAGCTGAAAGAATTGAAAGCACAACTAGAAGATCTTCTAGCCAAGGGATATATTAGACCTAGTGTATCTTCTTGGGGCGCTCCAGTGATATTCGTGCGCAAGGAAGACGGTTCTGTGAGATTTTGTATAGATTACAGGCAACTGAACAAGGCAAAGATAAAGAACAAGTATCCTTTGCCTCGTTTCGACGACTTATTTGATCAGCTGCAGGGATCATCTATCTATTCCAAGATTGATTTGAGGTCCGGGTATCACCAGCTGAGAGTTCGAGATGTAGATATACCGAAGACAGCGTTTCGAACGAGGTATGGACATTATGAATTTATTGTCATGCCTTTCGGTTTAACGAATGCTCCGGCGGTGTTTATGGGACTAATGAACCGAGTCTTTCAAAGGTACTTGGATGAGTTTGTGATTGTTTTTATTGATGATATTCTGGTGTATTCTAAGAATCTGAATGAGCATGCCAATCATTTGAGAATTGTGTTGCAAACATTGAGAAATGAAAGATTATATGCTAAACTGTCAAAGTGTGAGTTTTGGCTGAGACAGGTTGTCTTCTCGGGTCATATCATATCTGGAGACGGTATTTCTGTAGATCCGAGTAAAGTTGAAGCTGTGATCAGTTGGCCTAGACCGACTTCTGTGCCAGAGATAAACAGTTTCATGGGTCTGGCGGGTTATTATCGACGATTCATCAAAGAATTCTCCAGTATTGCGAAACCGATTACCCAATTGACACAGAAGAATGCGCCATTTGTGTGGTCTGAGGATTGTGAGTCGAGCTTCCTAGAGTTGAAGAAGAGGCTGACCAGTGCACCTGTCTTGATGATTCCTTCAGGTACTGGCGATTTCGTTGTATATTGTGATGCATCTCACAGAGGGCTGGGGTGTGTTCTTATGCAGAGAGGTCATGTGATCGCATATGCCTCTAGACAGCTGAAGCCACACGAGATTCGATACCCCATTCATGATCTTGAATTGGCAGCTAACGTATTTGCACTGAAGATTTGGCGTCATTATCTTTATGGCGAGAAATTTGAGATCTATTCTGATCATAAAAGCTAAAGTACTTATTTTCTCAGTCAGAATTGAACATGAGACAACGTAGATGGCTCGATTTGTTGAAGGACTTTGATTGCAAAATCAAATACTATCCAGAGAAGTCTAATGCAGCAGCAGATGCCTTGAGTCGAAAGGTTTGTGCTCTATCCTTGTCGACGATAGATGTTACGTATATGATTGAAGACCGTTGTTTGTCTAGATTAGCATTTGATACAGGTAGTAGACCATTGCTACTTGCTACGATTCAAGTTGAGCCAGATTTGATTATAAGGATCAAAGAAGCACAAAGAAATGATCCGAATGTTCAGAAATCGATTGAGATGGTCCGATCAGGACATTTATCAGAATATCAGGTACGTGATCATGTTTTGTACGTGAATAACCGTCTTGTAGTGCCAGATGTTGCAGAGTTGAAGCAACATATTTTATCAGAAGCGCACTGTAGTCGGTTCAGCATTCATCCTGGAGGCCGGAAAATGTACAATGATTTGAAGACACAATTCTGGTGGAAACAGATGAAGTCAGATATTGCAGAATTTGTGTGTAAGTGCTTAAATTGCCAACAATTGAAGGCTGAGAGGAAGAAGCCCGGATGTTTACTTCAGAGTTTGTCTATTCCAGAATGGAAATGGGATCACATTTCCATGGATTTCGTGACGAAGTTACCTCGATCATCCTGGGGCTGTGACGCGATTTGGGTCATTATTGAAAGATTAACCAAATCAGCGTGTTTTATTCCATACAGAAATACATACCGACACGATCAGATGGCTGATATATATGTCCGAGAGGTAGTCAGATTACATGGTGTGCTAAAGTCTATCGTATCAGATCGTGATCCCCGATTCACTTCACACTTTTGGCACAGTTTGTAGCAGGCTTTAGGTACGACATTGCACCTGAGTACTTCTTATCATCCCCAGACAGATGGACAGTCAGAGCGGACTATCCAGACTTTAGAAGACATGTTGAGAGCTGTAGTGCTAGACTTTGGCACTAGTTGGCAAGATTCACTACCGTTGTGTGAATTCTCGTACCACAACAGCTACCAAACGAGCATAGAGATGGCACCGTTTGAAGCATTATATGGTAAGAAGTGCAGATATCCTCTATACTGGGATGATATATGTGGGGACCCGGACGCTAATCATGTTCTTAATCATCCTTGGGACTAATTAAACAATTATAAAACAGGGTCTAATTTTTTTTTAAAATGCGGAACGTAGTGAAATAAAACGTATATACATCTCAGTGTAAAAACGTACAAGTCCTGTACCACATACATTTAATCAACTAAGGATTAACATCTAATGTCAAGTGTCCAACCCTATCTCTAATCCAAGTCCGGAGCCTCCACTCTAACCACGATCTCTCTCTTCATCTTCGTGACCCTGAACCCGTCCCACCTGTTGTCATGTACACATACAGACAAGATAACAGCCGGATAATTCCGGTGAGAATATAATCCCAGTATAAATCAACAAAACATGCAATCATATGATAAACATACAAGCATGAATAGATAACATCAATATATATCAAAAGCTGAAACATAATCAATATCAAACTGTCGACAATGCTCGTGACTCCACGACTTAGACTATACTCAATCCTAGTCTAGGGATCCCGGTTTCCAGACATTGGCATTCCATATCCACCAACAGTAATAGAAAAGACTCCAGTTCTATCCACGTCGATATAGCATCGATCACCAGTAATAGAAGAAACTCCGATTCTATCCACATCGATATGACATCGATCAACAGTAATAGAAGAAGTTATAATTCTATCCACATCGATACAGTACCGATCACCAGTAATAGAAGGAGCTATAATTCTATCCACATCGATAGCCAATTATCCGGTGACAGACTATGGCACTACCGCCAATACACTATCTCATGACATCGTGCAATGTGCCCGTGGCGATCCCACCACTATTAGGCACTTTTGTCATAAGATTACTCGACTAATACCTGCTGTCTATATATCAAGAGAACAAGTAATCCGATACATGCTATCTATATATCAAGAGAACAAGTATATCAATCAAATACATGCAATATCAATGCAATAAAATAAAGTATGTGATTTAGAGAAACTCAAGTCTAAACCGACTCAAGTCGATCTCCCAATACACATTGACTTATACCTTTATCTTCTCGCTCTGACGAAGACGAAGTCCTGAATTCAACTCTGTCCATTCTCAATCTGGTAATAACAATACCGAACAGACACAATATTAATATATCACTCAATTCAGAACCTGTTCTGATCAATACTCAAATCAAAACATAATCTAATCAATACCAATCAACATATGATACCACAATACAATCTCAACCAATACCAAATATGATCAATATCAATTTACGGATGTTTCGACGGCATAACAATACAGTTACGATAACCCCGTCAGTCCAAACATCACAAATATAATACCAGACTTCATAATCAGTATCAGTACAAGTCATAATCTCAATCACAATACAAATTTGATATCAATCCAAGTCAAATCGACTCCGAAAATCATAACAATTGCGTACACAGTCTGTTCTTCAATCTGGCTTCAAATATACGATGTCTACGGTATCAGAAACACCATATATAATTTCTATTCAATTCTGACAATATCATATTTTTAAACGATATCTAAACGTAACAAAACTTACGTCCAGTTGTAGCTGTCGTCGCTAGGAACATGATATCGTACTCGGATTCAAAATCAGACGGACGGATTTCTCGTAAATCGAATTCTAAAATCAAGAAGTAAAACTTCCCCTCAATTCCCATTTCTGCTGATTAACGTTGCTTACATATATATATATATATATACACACACATCGCCCGGTGAGGCCAAATGGCAACTTTACGTTTTGCATGCCTGGCGCATATGCACCGGGCGTTCTGTCCGAATTTTAATACTGGAGTGCTCGCGCATATGCGCGCCTTCCCGCGGCGCATATGAGCGAGGCCTTCTGCACATTTGACTTGGCTACTGGACATGCCGTGCATATGCGCGCTTATATGAATCAACCTAACTCCACCTCAAAAGCTAGCTCATGAGAGGAGGTGTGGGGACCCGGGCTCTAACTCATTCTTTGGGATTAAATGGATCTTTATTATAAAAAGTGGGTCAAATTTTTGCTTTTAACATTACATCAAATGTTAATAAAACTAAACACAACATATACTTCTACTTTATTTCATCAAATGTAAATACAAGTCTTGTTATTATACATTCGTACAAACTAGTGTTTAAAACAAACTACCATCTACAAGTAGTACAAAGCTAGTAAAAACCACTAGTCCTCTTGTAATGCCCAAGATTTTATAACACGTTAGTTTGAGATATGAATGCAACCAGATTATGTTGAGATTTAAAAGTTAAATATGTAAATTTTTGGGCGAAAGTGACTCGCCCGGGCGGACGCTTTTGACGCCCGAGCGAGAATGCCTCGGAGAAGGGTCGAGAGTCACTCGCCCGGGCGGATGTTTTTGACCGCCCGAGCGAGGCTGCTGGAATGGGCGAAGGCCGAGAGTTGTTCGCCCGGGCGGACGTTTTTGCTCGCCCGAGCGAGCGTGTAAATTAGTCCAGGGCCGAGAGTTTCTCGCCCGGGCGGAAATTTATGTCCGCCCGAGCGAGAGCCGTGTACATCCAAGGATTTGCCATGTGTACGAAAACATGCAAAGTATATATATAGATTGGCCTCGAAATTCCCTTCATTCAGCAACAGAAATCGTGATTTCAGAGGAAGAAGAGCTTCCAACTTTCTTCAAGGCTTTGTATTGTGATTTTTTCAAGTTTTAGCCACCCAAACTTTAATCCGATTTTAGGGTTGAACTCCTCTCCTTATTTGCTACAAGTTGATGTAAGTATTGTTCAATTCTAGCATGTTTTGAGAATTACATATTGGGGAAATGCTGATATGCTTATATATATGTGTTCTTGAGAGAATTGTTATCGTAGAAACGCAATCGGATCGAAGAACGGATATCGTATGTTATTATTATGATTTTTCAGCATGTATAGAAGGAAGTATATGCAGATTTTGAGATCTTGTCTTGGATATGGTGATGATTATGAATTGAGGAATGATACAATTTTGATTAGGGAAAATTGGATTGACCGGTATCGAGAAATACACCGTTATGCCGTCAATGGTGTTGAAATGTACTAGTGAATTGATAGTATATGTATTGATTGGGTTAGGAATTGATGAAACACATATTACATTGCTATTTCAGATTGGTGTCGACGACTTTGACATCGAGTAATTGGCATCGACAGATAGTGTGCGACGAAAGGTATAAGTCATGTTTTGTTTGGGGAGATGTAACTCAAATAAGATATTATTTGAGTTTCCCAACCAAAATCACATACGAGTATTATTAAATACTTTGTAACATGTTTATGAATTGTGTATAGCATTATATTCAATCTTTTAACATGTTATGCTTTGATTTCAGAATTGTATTCAAGCATGTATGATCAGTATGATATTCAGCCATGAATATGATTATACGTTGTTTACATATTGATATTCATTGCATTTGAGATAGGAGAGTCTTTGACAGGCATTGTCAAATATCTAGACGTTTCGGTGTATCTCAGCATAGGAGTAGGCATTACTCTTATTGCCGCCGTTGATACAGCTCAGACCGAAGTCTAGGAATGAGACGTACATTACCCCGATTGGAGGGTAGGTAGTGACGTCTTATTCACCCCGGGATCCCTAGAGTTCTAGTCGAGTCGAGTCCAGACATGGTTTGATTCGCATTGCATTGCATGTGCATATGATGTCATTCATGATAACATGTTTCATGTGTAATTGATTATATGCATGTATACATGTTTATACTGGGATTTGTTCTCACCGGTTTTCCGGCTGTTGTTATGTCTGTATGTGTGCATAACAACAGGTGGGGCAGGATCTGGGTCACGCAGAGGATGAGAGATGGACATAGCGTGGTGATCTCGGGCTTAGCAGAAAAACTAGTAGTTGTACTTTGACATGTACTGTATTTTATTACTAGTTGTTCAGAGTAGTTGGAACAAGACATATTGTACCTTATGTTTGTATTTTAAATAAGGCATGTATGTTGTTTATATACCTTAGATTTAATATTAAAAAGCGAAAAATTTGACCCACTTTTATATTAACGATCCATTTTATCCCAAAGAAAAAGTTAGAACCCGGGTCCCCACACCTCTGCTGCGCCCGAAGTCACCACGCTATCACGATCTCATCTCTGTCTCGACCCAGATCCTGCCCCACATGTTGTTATGCACACAAACAGACATAACAACAGTCGGAAACTCCGGTGAGAACAAATCCCAGTATAAACATGTATACACGCATATAATCAATCTAAAACATGAAACATGCTATCATGAATGACATCCATATACACATGTAATGTGAATCAAACCATGTCTGGACTCGACTCGACTATAACTCTAGGGATCCCGGTGTGAATAAGACGTCAATTGTTGTCACCTACCCTCCCAATCGGGGTGACTGTACGTCTTATTCCTAGACTTCGGTCTGATTTGTATCGACATCTACAATAGGAGAATGATCTTCCCCTAAGCTGCGATATCACCGAACATCTAGAAGTTTGACTGTTTCTGTCAAGACTCTCCTATCTTAAATGAAATGAATAACAATGTGTAAACAAACCATAATCATCTCAAAAGATTTGAATACAAGTCTATAAACAAATCACAATCATATTACAAGATAAACAATAAATCTAGTATGTGATTTTGGTTGGAAAACTCAAATTGGATCTAATTTGAGTCATGTCTCCCCAAACAAAACATGCATTATACCTTTCGTTGCTAAACCTTTATCGATGTCGAGTTATCGATGTCGAAGTGAGGTATGATGAATCTGAAATGGCAATGTTCAATACACATTCTATTAATTTCTAACTCAATTCACTCATATATAAATCATCAGTACATCTAAATACAATTGATGGCAAAACGGTGTAATTTCTTGATACCACTCAATCCAATTCTCAACATATATCAATATCTGCTTCCCACAATCAATAATCAACCTCATAGAACATCATACTCTCAAAAATCTGCATAACTCAACACTACACATGCTGAAAAATCATAACAATTGAGTTCGATATCATTTCTTCGTTCCGGTTTCGAATCTACAATCACCAACTTAACAAGAACTCATAATCTAGTGTAATTCATAATTTCCCCAATCACCATTTCTCAAATCATGCAGGAATTGAAGGAAACTTACATCACTTTGAAGCTCTTGATGCAAAGATCAATAATCTAAGCTCGGATTTAAAATCGATTGATGGAATCTTACAAAACCACAATTTAAGAACATAAGAATTTAAGCTTTCTCTCTGGAGTTCCCTCGGTGCTTGCTACTGAAATGGAAGGAAATGAAGCCACATATACTTATATTGCATGGCAAGGAACAAGTGTCTTTATTTTTTGTAGTGACCCGTTCCAGAATCACCTACTAATCAAAAACTAAGCATGCAATTAACCTAATTAATTATAATCAGAGATAACAGCGGAAATATGGCCAACAACAATAGTTATACAACCCAATCGAAATCGAAGTCTAGACTAACTCAAAATGAAATATCCAGTACAACCATATCGAATCAAATGGAAAACACTGAAAACTAAACCAACCAGCTACTCAACGTCCTCCTCCTGCTCCTCCTGAGCCATCCAACCTGAGGCCTGCCCCGTGGGAATGGGGTGTCCAAGAATAAACAAAACCGAGGACGTGAGCGATAAGAACGCCCAGTACAAAAGTATGAGTATACAAACCTATATGAAATGCACATGCTATGATATGATACCAGGGTAGTCAAGAAACAGGAATCACAAAGGATCTCAAAATGCTCAGTCTAGAGGCGCCAAGTGGATAGTGCCGCGCGGTCCAACCTCTGGGTCACTGCATCCACTACAAGACAGACGTGGACCTAAAATGTCCCGGACCACCGAAGCCCTCCCGACCCGTCGGCCACTGTGTACTCTCGGTGTCCATGCGTCCACAAGACAGGGCTGAGCGGCCCCAAGATATAGCTTATCTCGAAAGAGATACAGCTCAACAGTAAAGGCTATCTCGAAGGAGATACGGCTCAACATGATATGCAATATGCATCATAACTCGTGACATAATAGCATGCATCATATGACATATAACAATGCAGCAAATACTCATGCAACACATATATGAATGTATACTCAACCAGGATATCTCGGATAGTACTTTCGTACCTCTATCACAGCAAGCCTAGCCTTACGCAGCACCGCTAATCAGGTCTAGAACAAGCCTACGCATCAAAAGCATACTCAATCAATACTACCATGCTCGACTAGCAAAACCAGTACTCCCTAGTACTACCAAAGGTTTAGGGTTTACCTTCGTCCGTCGACAGCCCTTTGATGTCGATTGCCTTGAAACTCAGGCGCCGCTACGCTACTACTCCTGGCAGCTCTTGGCTATCGCTCGACCAACAACTAACCCTAGAAACCTTCCAAATCCTCTCAACTATGAGGCAAAATCATGAATTGGCAAGTCACAAATGAGAAATCCGAGCACTATTTATAGGCCATGTTCGGATCCTCCGAACAACACTTCGGAACGTCCGAACGCTACGTGTCCATTGGCTCTTGACAGCTCATGATCGGATCCTCCGATCATACACTTCGGACCGTCCGAACATGCATGGAAAAATGACGTGTCGATCAACACTTGACACCTATGATCGGATTCACCGAACTACACTTCGGATCGTCCGAACTCTTCGGTGCTTCCGAACCCTCTTCGGTCCGTCCGATCATGACCATAGCCAAAATTACACCTTAAACCTTCTTAATCACCATTACTCCGTTAATTACCCAATTTGGAATTCGGGCTACTACATTCTCCCCCCCTTAAAAGATTTCGTCCTCGAAATCAGGCTTAGAGAATGAACAAAACGAAATAACAACATCATTAATACATCTCAATTGTTGTTGAATACAACTGATACTATGATTACAACTGAAAACACAAACTTATACAAAGCACAACTCAAAAGAGCTCTGGATGCTCCGAACGCATACGACTCTCTAACTCCCAAGTGGCTTCTTCAGTGCCTCGACGCTGCCACTGCACTAAGACAAGAGGAATGATCTTATTCCGCAACACCTTATCTTTGCGATCTAGAATCTGAACTGGTCGCTCCACGTAAGACAAATCCGTATCAAGTTGAACTTCAGATGGATGTAAGATGTGCGACTCATCTGCTACATAACGTCTCAACAAGGATACGTGGAACACATCATGAATACTTGATAGGTACGGCGGCAACGCAAGTCTGTAAGCTAAATCTCCCACACATTCCAGTATCTCGAATGGACCAATAAATCTCGGAGACAGCTTACCCTTGAGACCAAATCTCAAAATTCTGCGAAAAGGCGAAACTCGGAGAAACACCTTCTCACCTGGCTGAAAATGAAGAGGTCGACGCTTTGTGTTCGCATAACTAGCCTGTCGATCCTGAGCAGTCTTAATCCGCTTCTTGATTACTGCAACCTTATCTATAGCCTGCTGGACTAACTCCGGTCCCTCTACCTGTCGTTCCCCGACTTCATCCCAGAATAATGGAGTACGACAACGTCGCCCGTACAACGCCTCAAATGGTGCCATACCAATACTACGATGATAGCTGTTGTTGTACGCGAACTCAATCAAAGGCAAATGATCCTGCAAAGCGGGTCCGAAATCCATAACACAGGCTCGCAACATATCCTCAAGCGTACGGATAGTCCTCTCTGATTGACCGTCAGTCTCCGGATGATAAGCAGTACTCAGACTCAGTGTAGTACCCAAAGCTGACTGGAAACTACCCCAAAACCGTGAGGTAAAACGAGGATCTCTGTCACTAACAATACTGACAGGCACTCCATGCAAACGTACAATCTCCTGAATGTACAATCGAGCCATACGATCGAAAGTGAAATCACGATTATACGGCAGAAAATGAGCAGACTTGGTGAGTCGATCCACCACTACCCAGATAGCATCGCTGTTCCTCGAAGATAATGGCAAGTGAGTAATGAAATCCATCGTAATATGCTCCCACTTCCATTCTGGAATAGGTAAGTTCAACAACAATCCTCCCGGTCGACGGTGCTCTGCCTTAACCTGCTGGCAAACTAGACACTTGGAGACAAACTGATACACGCTGCGCTTCATCCCTTTCCACCAAAACCGCATCCTCAAGTCTCTATACATCTTGTTGCTTCCTGGATGAACACTTAACTTGCTTCGATGCGCCTGAGACAATATCTCGTCCCTCAAAGTGTCATCCTCTGGTACTACAACCCGATTAGATAAGCACAGAAGACCATTGGACTGATAATGGAAATTGCTATCACCACCAACTAACCGAGCTAATCTCTGAGTCTTGAGATCAGACATCTGAGCTTCTCGAATCCGAGTGAACAAATTGGGCTCAGATAAAATGGTAGCAACACGAATGCTCTCCATACCTTTCCGATGCTTGAAGTTAAACCCCAACGAGCAACTATCCTGGATGGCACTAGTCATAGCACAAGTCTGAAGTGCAGAGGCTCTCACCTTGCGACTAAGCGCATCAGCTGTGAGATTCGCAGAACCTGGATGGTACTTGATCTCGCAATCATAATCCTTCAGCAAATCCATCCAACGACGTTGCCTCATGTTCAACTCAGCCTGAGTGAACAGATATTTCAGACTCTTATGATCAGTAAAGATTTCAAACTGAACACCGT
Organism: Primulina eburnea; assembly: GCF_022965805.1. Lineage (NCBI taxonomy): Eukaryota > Viridiplantae > Streptophyta > Magnoliopsida > Lamiales > Gesneriaceae > Primulina > Primulina eburnea. The sequence goes on along the minus strand of NC_133101.1, from coordinate 34,004,143 downwards.
ACAAATAATGACGCCAAATCTTCAGTGCGAACACTATAGCTGCCAACTCTAGATCATGAGTGGGATACTTCTCCTCGTGAGATTTCAGCTGTCTGGAAGCATAAGCAATCACATGACCGTTTTGCGTCAACACACACCCTAAGCCTTGAGTGGAGGCATCGGTGTAAACACTGAAACCATCAGATCCTGACGGTAACGCCAAAACAGGTGCGGAAGTCAGAAGTCGACGAAGCTCTCTGAAACTATCTTCGCACTCGGATGACCACTCAAATGGAACATCCCTCCGAGTAAGTTGCGTCAATGGTCTGGCTATCTGAGAGAAATTCACGATGAAGCGACGATAATACCCTGCCAGACCTAGAAAACTACGGATCTCAGCCACCGTCGTCGGACGTGACCAATTCAGCACTGCTTCAATCTTGCTGGGATCCACAGAAACTCCTTCCTTGGAAATCACATGACCAAGGAATACCACACGATCAATCCAGAACTCGCACTTACTCAGCTTAGCATACAATTGCTTCTCGCGAAGAATCTGCAACACAATCCTCAAGTGTTGGGCATGCTCTTCCACACTGTGGGAATAGATCAAGATATCGTCAATGAAAACCATCACAAACTGATCCAGAAAATCTCGGAAGACTTGGTTCATCAGATCCATGAACACCGCTGGCGCATTCGTCAATCCGAATGGCATAACTAGAAACTCGTAATGCCCATAACGAGTACGAAATGCAGTCTTGGAAATATCATCATCTCTGACTCTCATCTGATGATAACCCGATCGCAAGTCGATCTTTGAGTAAACAGAAGTACCCTGAAGCTGATCGAACAAGTCATCAATACGGGGTAAAGGGTACTTGTTTTTGATCGTCACCCGATTCAGCTGGCGATAATCAATGCACAACCGCATCGATCCATCCTTCTTCTTGACAAACAAGACTGGAGCTCCCCAAGGCGAAACACTCGGGCGAATATAACCCTTATCAAGAAGATCCTGCAATTGCTGCTTCAGCTCTCTCATCTCTGACGGAGCAAGACGATAGGGGGCACGAGAAATCGGTGCAGTCCCTGGCATTAAATCTATGCCAAATTCCACCTCTCTAACCGGAGGAAAACCAGGAATCTCATCTGGGAAAACATCAGGAAATTCACAAACCACTGGAATATCCTCTAGACCAACACTACCTGTGGATGAATCAATCGCATAGATGAGGTAGCCTTCCCCGCCCGACTCTAAAGCACGACAGGCTTTCAGAGCAGATACCACTGGCATCGGAGGTCGCGCTCCCTCACCATAGAAAAACCAACTAAAGACTTAGGCCCCATCTGAATAAAACGATGCAAATCAAAACGCCTAGGACCATCCCGACGATGACGATGTTCACGGTAACGCCTACGATCGTCCTGATTACCCCAACGACCTACACTCCCCTGACTACTCTCATCACCAAAGTGGTCAGCCATCGCTACAAGATAGAATAGGGAAAATGGTCAACGAAAATCCCAAAACAGAAATCTATATCCCAAAATCATACGCATGCTCTGATACCATAAATGTAGTGACCCGTTCCAGAATCACCTACTAATCAAAAACTAAGCATGCAATTAACCTAATTAATTATAATCAGAGATAACAGCGGAAATATGGCCAACAACAATAGTTATACAACCCAATCGAAATCGAAGTCTAGACTAACTCAAAATGAAATATCCAGTACAACCATATCGAATCAAATGGAAAACACTGAAAACTAAACCAACCAGCTACTCAACGTCCTCCTCCTGCTCCTCCTGAGCCATCCAACCTGAGGCCTGCCCCGTGGGAATGGGGTGTCCAAGAATAAACAAAACCGAGGACGTGAGCGATAAGAACGCCCAGTACAAAAGTATGAGTATACAAACCTATATGAAATGCACATGCTATGATATGATACCAGGGTAGTCAAGAAACAGGAATCACAAAGGATCTCAAAATGCTCAGTCTAGAGGCGCCAAGTGGATAGTGCCGCGCGGTCCAACCTCTGGGTCACTGCATCCACTACAAGACAGACGTGGACCTAAAATGTCCCGGACCACCGAAGCCCTCCCGACCCGTCGGCCACTGTGTACTCTCGGTGTCCATGCGTCCACAAGACAGGGCTGAGCGGCCCCAAGATATAGCTTATCTCGAAAGAGATACAGCTCAACAGTAAAGGCTATCTCGAAGGAGATACGGCTCAACATGATATGCAATATGCATCATAACTCGTGACATAATAGCATGCATCATATGACATATAACAATGCAGCAAATACTCATGCAACACATATATGAATGTATACTCAACCAGGATATCTCGGATAGTACTTTCGTACCTCTATCACAGCAAGCCTAGCCTTACGCAGCACCGCTAATCAGGTCTAGAACAAGCCTACGCATCAAAAGCATACTCAATCAATACTACCATGCTCGACTAGCAAAACCAGTACTCCCTAGTACTACCAAAGGTTTAGGGTTTACCTTCGTCCGTCGACAGCCCTTTGATGTCGATTGCCTTGAAACTCAGGCGCCGCTACGCTACTACTCCTGGCAGCTCTTGGCTATCGCTCGACCAACAACTAACCCTAGAAACCTTCCAAATCCTCTCAACTATGAGGCAAAATCATGAATTGGCAAGTCACAAATGAGAAATCCGAGCACTATTTATAGGCCATGTTCGGATCCTCCGAACAACACTTCGGAACGTCCGAACGCTACGTGTCCATTGGCTCTTGACAGCTCATGATCGGATCCTCCGATCATACACTTCGGACCGTCCGAACATGCATGGAAAAATGACGTGTCGATCAACACTTGACACCTATGATCGGATTCACCGAACTACACTTCGGATCGTCCGAACTCTTCGGTGCTTCCGAACCCTCTTCGGTCCGTCCGATCATGACCATAGCCAAAATTACACCTTAAACCTTCTTAATCACCATTACTCCGTTAATTACCCAATTTGGAATTCGGGCTACTACATTCTCCCCCCCTTAAAAGATTTCGTCCTCGAAATCAGGCTTAGAGAATGAACAAAACGAAATAACAACATCATTAATACATCTCAATTGTTGTTGAATACAACTGATACTATGATTACAACTGAAAACACAAACTTATACAAAGCACAACTCAAAAGAGCTCTGGATGCTCCGAACGCATACGACTCTCTAACTCCCAAGTGGCTTCTTCAGTGCCTCGACGCTGCCACTGCACTAAGACAAGAGGAATGATCTTATTCCGCAACACCTTATCTTTGCGATCTAGAATCTGAACTGGTCGCTCCACGTAAGACAAATCCGTATCAAGTTGAACTTCAGATGGATGTAAGATGTGCGACTCATCTGCTACATAACGTCTCAACAAGGATACGTGGAACACATCATGAATACTTGATAGGTACGGCGGCAACGCAAGTCTGTAAGCTAAATCTCCCACACATTCCAGTATCTCGAATGGACCAATAAATCTCGGAGACAGCTTACCCTTGAGACCAAATCTCAAAATTCTGCGAAAAGGCGAAACTCGGAGAAACACCTTCTCACCTGGCTGAAAATGAAGAGGTCGACGCTTTGTGTTCGCATAACTAGCCTGTCGATCCTGAGCAGTCTTAATCCGCTTCTTGATTACTGCAACCTTATCTATAGCCTGCTGGACTAACTCCGGTCCCTCTACCTGTCGTTCCCCGACTTCATCCCAGAATAATGGAGTACGACAACGTCGCCCGTACAACGCCTCAAATGGTGCCATACCAATACTACGATGATAGCTGTTGTTGTACGCGAACTCAATCAAAGGCAAATGATCCTGCAAAGCGGGTCCGAAATCCATAACACAGGCTCGCAACATATCCTCAAGCGTACGGATAGTCCTCTCTGATTGACCGTCAGTCTCCGGATGATAAGCAGTACTCAGACTCAGTGTAGTACCCAAAGCTGACTGGAAACTACCCCAAAACCGTGAGGTAAAACGAGGATCTCTGTCACTAACAATACTGACAGGCACTCCATGCAAACGTACAATCTCCTGAATGTACAATCGAGCCATACGATCGAAAGTGAAATCACGATTATACGGCAGAAAATGAGCAGACTTGGTGAGTCGATCCACCACTACCCAGATAGCATCGCTGTTCCTCGAAGATAATGGCAAGTGAGTAATGAAATCCATCGTAATATGCTCCCACTTCCATTCTGGAATAGGTAAGTTCAACAACAATCCTCCCGGTCGACGGTGCTCTGCCTTAACCTGCTGGCAAACTAGACACTTGGAGACAAACTGATACACGCTGCGCTTCATCCCTTTCCACCAAAACCGCATCCTCAAGTCTCTATACATCTTGTTGCTTCCTGGATGAACACTTAACTTGCTTCGATGCGCCTGAGACAATATCTCGTCCCTCAAAGTGTCATCCTCTGGTACTACAACCCGATTAGATAAGCACAGAAGACCATTGGACTGATAATGGAAATTGCTATCACCACCAACTAACCGAGCTAATCTCTGAGTCTTGAGATCAGACATCTGAGCTTCTCGAATCCGAGTGAACAAATTGGGCTCAGATAAAATGGTAGCAACACGAATGCTCTCCATACCTTTCCGATGCTTGAAGTTAAACCCCAACGAGCAACTATCCTGGATGGCACTAGTCATAGCACAAGTCTGAAGTGCAGAGGCTCTCACCTTGCGACTAAGCGCATCAGCTGTGAGATTCGCAGAACCTGGATGGTACTTGATCTCGCAATCATAATCCTTCAGCAAATCCATCCAACGACGTTGCCTCATGTTCAACTCAGCCTGAGTGAACAGATATTTCAGACTCTTATGATCAGTAAAGATTTCAAACTGAACACCGTACAAATAATGACGCCAAATCTTCAGTGCGAACACTATAGCTGCCAACTCTAGATCATGAGTGGGATACTTCTCCTCGTGAGATTTCAGCTGTCTGGAAGCATAAGCAATCACATGACCGTTTTGCGTCAACACACACCCTAAGCCTTGAGTGGAGGCATCGGTGTAAACACTGAAACCATCAGATCCTGACGGTAACGCCAAAACAGGTGCGGAAGTCAGAAGTCGACGAAGCTCTCTGAAACTATCTTCGCACTCGGATGACCACTCAAATGGAACATCCCTCCGAGTAAGTTGCGTCAATGGTCTGGCTATCTGAGAGAAATTCACGATGAAGCGACGATAATACCCTGCCAGACCTAGAAAACTACGGATCTCAGCCACCGTCGTCGGACGTGACCAATTCAGCACTGCTTCAATCTTGCTGGGATCCACAGAAACTCCTTCCTTGGAAATCACATGACCAAGGAATACCACACGATCAATCCAGAACTCGCACTTACTCAGCTTAGCATACAATTGCTTCTCGCGAAGAATCTGCAACACAATCCTCAAGTGTTGGGCATGCTCTTCCACACTGTGGGAATAGATCAAGATATCGTCAATGAAAACCATCACAAACTGATCCAGAAAATCTCGGAAGACTTGGTTCATCAGATCCATGAACACCGCTGGCGCATTCGTCAATCCGAATGGCATAACTAGAAACTCGTAATGCCCATAACGAGTACGAAATGCAGTCTTGGAAATATCATCATCTCTGACTCTCATCTGATGATAACCCGATCGCAAGTCGATCTTTGAGTAAACAGAAGTACCCTGAAGCTGATCGAACAAGTCATCAATACGGGGTAAAGGGTACTTGTTTTTGATCGTCACCCGATTCAGCTGGCGATAATCAATGCACAACCGCATCGATCCATCCTTCTTCTTGACAAACAAGACTGGAGCTCCCCAAGGCGAAACACTCGGGCGAATATAACCCTTATCAAGAAGATCCTGCAATTGCTGCTTCAGCTCTCTCATCTCTGACGGAGCAAGACGATAGGGGGCACGAGAAATCGGTGCAGTCCCTGGCATTAAATCTATGCCAAATTCCACCTCTCTAACCGGAGGAAAACCAGGAATCTCATCTGGGAAAACATCAGGAAATTCACAAACCACTGGAATATCCTCTAGACCAACACTACCTGTGGATGAATCAATCGCATAGATGAGGTAGCCTTCCCCGCCCGACTCTAAAGCACGACAGGCTTTCAGAGCAGATACCACTGGCATCGGAGGTCGCGCTCCCTCACCATAGAAAAACCAACTAAAGACTTAGGCCCCATCTGAATAAAACGATGCAAATCAAAACGCCTAGGACCATCCCGACGATGACGATGTTCACGGTAACGCCTACGATCGTCCTGATTACCCCAACGACCTACACTCCCCTGACTACTCTCATCACCAAAGTGGTCAGCCATCGCTACAAGATAGAATAGGGAAAATGGTCAACGAAAATCCCAAAACAGAAATCTATATCCCAAAATCATACGCATGCTCTGATACCATAAATGTAGTGACCCGTTCCAGAATCACCTACTAATCAAAAACTAAGCATGCAATTAACCTAATTAATTATAATCAGAGATAACAGCGGAAATATGGCCAACAACAATAGTTATACAACCCAATCGAAATCGAAGTCTAGACTAACTCAAAATGAAATATCCAGTACAACCATATCGAATCAAATGGAAAACACTGAAAACTAAACCAACCAGCTACTCAACGTCCTCCTCCTGCTCCTCCTGAGCCATCCAACCTGAGGCCTGCCCCGTGGGAATGGGGTGTCCAAGAATAAACAAAACCGAGGACGTGAGCGATAAGAACGCCCAGTACAAAAGTATGAGTATACAAACCTATATGAAATGCACATGCTATGATATGATACCAGGGTAGTCAAGAAACAGGAATCACAAAGGATCTCAAAATGCTCAGTCTAGAGGCGCCAAGTGGATAGTGCCGCGCGGTCCAACCTCTGGGTCACTGCATCCACTACAAGACAGACGTGGACCTAAAATGTCCCGGACCACCGAAGCCCTCCCGACCCGTCGGCCACTGTGTACTCTCGGTGTCCATGCGTCCACAAGACAGGGCTGAGCGGCCCCAAGATATAGCTTATCTCGAAAGAGATACAGCTCAACAGTAAAGGCTATCTCGAAGGAGATACGGCTCAACATGATATGCAATATGCATCATAACTCGTGACATAATAGCATGCATCATATGACATATAACAATGCAGCAAATACTCATGCAACACATATATGAATGTATACTCAACCAGGATATCTCGGATAGTACTTTCGTACCTCTATCACAGCAAGCCTAGCCTTACGCAGCACCGCTAATCAGGTCTAGAACAAGCCTACGCATCAAAAGCATACTCAATCAATACTACCATGCTCGACTAGCAAAACCAGTACTCCCTAGTACTACCAAAGGTTTAGGGTTTACCTTCGTCCGTCGACAGCCCTTTGATGTCGATTGCCTTGAAACTCAGGCGCCGCTACGCTACTACTCCTGGCAGCTCTTGGCTATCGCTCGACCAACAACTAACCCTAGAAACCTTCCAAATCCTCTCAACTATGAGGCAAAATCATGAATTGGCAAGTCACAAATGAGAAATCCGAGCACTATTTATAGGCCATGTTCGGATCCTCCGAACAACACTTCGGAACGTCCGAACGCTACGTGTCCATTGGCTCTTGACAGCTCATGATCGGATCCTCCGATCATACACTTCGGACCGTCCGAACATGCATGGAAAAATGACGTGTCGATCAACACTTGACACCTATGATCGGATTCACCGAACTACACTTCGGATCGTCCGAACTCTTCGGTGCTTCCGAACCCTCTTCGGTCCGTCCGATCATGACCATAGCCAAAATTACACCTTAAACCTTCTTAATCACCATTACTCCGTTAATTACCCAATTTGGAATTCGGGCTACTACATTTTTCAAGTGGCACGCATGACCGCGGGTGCGGTGACATCTTTAGCGCGGGTGCGCTCATGCTTCGGCACCACTTTCATTTTTCACAATTTGACGACCGCGGGTGCGGTCATGTTCTTACCGCGGGTGCGGTCACCCCACTGTTGCTGCACCGTGGGTGCGATCCTTCTAGCACCGCGGGTGCGGTGATGCTACGGGAAATTGCCCCAACTTTCTGTCCATGCACCGCGGGTGCGGTGGCTCCTGGACCGCGGGTGCGGTGTGGTTTCGGCCTCACCTTCACAATTTCCTATTTAATGACCGCGGGTGCACTCCTTCTATAGGCGCGGGTGCGGTCTAACTTGTACTAAAAACTCTAATTTCTCATGCCTTTTCTCCCTTCATTGCATGTCATGCATTCTCATATCTTGAGTATCATATTAATGAAGATTAATGAATCTCGAGCTTTACAGGAGGATTGTGAATTCATATATATTTTGCCCAAGACAACTCTTGCTAACCGATGTGGGACACATCATTCCCGACCCCTTTAGACCGCACGTCTCGTGCCAACTCCTTCGTTAACCCGCACTCCAGGGCACTTCCAAGCATTCCCGACCCCTTTAGACTGTACGTCCTCGTGCCAACTCTTTCGTTAACCCGCACTCCAAGGCACTTCCAGGAATTCCCGACCACTTTAGACTGTACGTCCTCGTGCCAACTCTTTCGTTAACCCGCACTCGTCTTTTTTTTTTCCTCACCACAAAACCTCACAATTCACTCCAATGAAAATTCACTCCACTCAAATATTTTCACTCCAGTGAGAATTTTCAAGGGGGCGCTTAAGTTACGTGGCTTCCACGTATCAAACTTATGAGATCAATCCAGTGACGCTTGAAATTCGACTCACTTAGACCACACAAGAATAAGAAACTTTGGAAATCGACAAGAATGCGACTAAATGACAAGGACAACTTAACACTGAAATATAAGCACTAAAATTCCAACAAACACCCGCTTCAAATTTTTTTTTCGGGTTAACAGTATTTTCGTGAACAGTATTTCCGGTAGAACAGTACTCGTGAATAGTAAATCCGAGATGAACAGTAAATCCGATGAACAGTAATTCCGAAATCTGATTCGTGTGAACAGTAACTCCGATCGTGAACAGTATTTCCGGAAAAGAATAGTAAACCGTCGGATGAATAGTGGCGGCGATGAACAGTAAAACGGATGATGAACAGTATCTCTGGCGATGAACAGTCGCGAATTTTTTATTTTTTTTTTGTAGATTCAACAACAACATAAAAATCGCTACACGAAAATCGGTATTGAAATTCTACGAAGAATTGAATGGATACGCTTACTTGAATCAAAAACCTTGCGCTCTGATACCACCTGATGCGATCCCGCCCACGAGATCTTTGATTTTTCCCGATCTTTGAAACAAGTAATTGATAGGTGTGATAATCGCCTCTAGATCACGCGGTCTAGCAAAAATTAATCAACGAAATAAACAATCGCGTTCAAGAGAACCTTCAAAGAACCCATCCTTGGCAACTCTCGTGATATTCGATTGACAAACGCCACAAAAGATAAAAACTTTTGTTCATTATTGATTGAGTTTATAAAACTTTTCTTTGAGAATTCTCTAAAAAACAAGCTTAAGTTTCGTTATAACTTTTGTGTTGTATCAAATCAAACTTATCAAAAGATTTTATCTTTTGTGGCGTTTGTCAATCGAATATCACGAGGGTTGCCAAGGACGGGTTCTTTGGAGGTTCTCTTGAACGCGATTGTTTATTTCGTTGATTAATTGTTGCTAGACCGCGTGATCTAGAGGCGATTATCACGCCTATCAATTACTTGTTTCAAAGATCGGGAAAAATCAAAGATCTCGTGGGCGGGATCGCATCACGCGCACTCACGCCGCACATATGCGCGGCGCCTTCTGCCAAACCCGCGCAAGTGTGCGCACTTGATCGCGCATGTGCGCGGATGGCACCTCCCTCGCACATATTTTGCTTCTTTTCTCGTCTTTTTCGGTCTAATACTTTTTTTCTATAATTACCTTAATTACTCAATAAATCATTTCAGATTACGGTAATCAAATTCTCGGGCCTTACAATATATCTAAGGTACCAGAACTTGGGCCTGATATGATCCGTGAGATGAGTGAGAAAGTAAAGACAGTTCAGAAGAGAATGAAGACGGCACAGGATAGACAAGCCAAGTATGCCAATGTCAAACATAGACCGTTAGTATTTGAACAAGGAGACAGAGTGTTCTTGAAGATTTCTCCTTTCAGAGGCGTTTTCAGATTTGGCAAACGCGGGAAGTTGTCTCCTAGATATACATCGGTCCATACGAGATTCTTGAGAAGATTGGCGATCGAGCATATCAATTAGCTCTTCCTCCTTCTCTATTCAGGATACATGACGTTTTTCATGTATCGATGTTGCGTAGATATATGCCTGATATTTCTCATGTCATTCAGCTTGACGAAGCTGAGCTGGATCAAACGTTGAGTTATATTGAACAACCGATACAGATTCTTGATCGGAAAGAGAAACAGCTCAGAACGAAGACTATTCCGCTAGTGAAAGTCCAGTGGAGTCGTCATGGCATCGAGGAAGCGACTTGGGAGACAGAAGCAGATATGAGACAGAAACATCCCGAGTTATTTCAATAATGTAAGTATTTATTCAGCTTTTTATTATAATGCTGTTGTTACTCGCTTTGATTAATTGATTTCAAGTTCGAGGACGAACTTATATCTAAGAGGGGGAGAAATGTAATGCCCTAGATTATATGTGGATAAAATGAAAAGATGAAGTGTTGCTTGAAGAAAGAGACCGCACCCGCGCCCCTTTTGATACCGCACCCGCGGTGCATGGACAGAAAGTTGGCCATTTTTACAGTAGGGTCACCGCACCCGCGGTCTAGAAGGAGTGCACCCGCGGTTAATGTCCAGTAGGGTAGGAAATTTGGTACGAAGCAACACCGCACCCGCGGTCGTTAAAGTTTGAAAAATGTAACTAGTGCCGAGAGTTTAGCGCACCCGCGGTGGAAGGAGAGCGCACCCGCGGTGCTGCATGCGAGAAATCCACGTTTGAAGTTTATGATGACACATGGCAGGGTATATATATGTTTTGCACATGAGTCATCTTCCTTTCATTTTGCAGCTGCTGAAAACGAGAGAGTAGAGAGAAGCTCCAATTCCTTATGCTCTTAAATTGTGATTTTGAAAGATTTATACATTCAAACTTAAATCCAATTACAGTTTTGACCTCCTCTCTTCAAGGGATAGCTAAGGATGTAAGTTTCATTCATTTCCTACATGATTTGAGATATTGTGATTGGGGAAATTGTGAATTACACTAGATTATGTGTTCTTGTGAAATTGGTGATTGTATATACGCAACCGGATCGAAAAACAGACGTTGTATGCTATTGCAACGATTTTCCAGCATGTTTAGAGTTAACTTATGCAGTTTTGAGTACTATCATATGTGTATGATGAGGATTATGGGTTGAAACTTGTGAATTGTTAATATATGTGAAAGTTGGATTGACCGGTATTGAGAAATTACGTCGTTATGTCATCAAATGTACTGAAGTCAAGTATTGAATTGGATACGTGTTGATTGAGATTACAGATTGATAGAATATGTATCCACATTTTCATTTCAGATTTGCTATTGACATATTCGTCATCGAGACTTCGGCATCGACAGACATTGTGCGACGAAAGGTATAATTCATGTTTTGTTTTGGGAAGATACAACTCAAATGAGATTCAATTTGATTTTCCCAACAAAAATCACATACTAGAATTGTTGTTTATCTTTTGATATTATTTGATTTTTTCATAGATTTATATTCAAATCTCTTGATATGATGATGTCGTGTTTATAGATTTATATTCAAGCATTTGAGATAGGAGAGTCATTGGCAGACTTGCCAAACTAGACGTTCGGTGGTATCGACGCTTTGGACCAGATTCAATCCAATTGTAGACATTCGATACAGACAGGGCCGGAGTCTAGGAATAAGACGTACAGTTACCCCGATTGGGAGGGTATGTGATAGACAGTGACGTCTTATTCACACCGGGATCCCTAGAGTAGAGTTGAGTCGAGTCAAGACATGATTTGATTTTCATTGCATGCTCATATAGATTGGTTTCATAGACTATGGAACCCATTGTTAGTGCTTTCATGCATGATTTATGATTATGTGTTAGCATGCATACATGTTTTATACTGGGATTTGTTCTCACCGGAGTTTCCGGCTGTTGTTATGTCTGTATGTGTGCATAACAACAGGTGGGGCAGGATCTGGGTCACGACAGAGATGAGTTCGAGATAGCGTGGTGACTTCGGGCGCAGAAGATGACTAGTGGTTCTTATTAGACTTGTACTACTTATACTTGTAGTTTAAAATAAACACTAGTTTGTATGAATGTACTAGAACAAGACATGTATGTTATGTTTGTTGTAATTAAATAAAGAAAGATATTATGCTTAGTTTATATACATTCGATTTAATGATAAAAAGCAAAATTTTGACCCACATTTTTGAATAAAGATCCGATTAATCCCGAAAAGAATTGAGTTAGAGTCCGGGTCCCCACATAATGGCTCCAACTAAGTTGTAAACAACTTAGCTCTTGAAGGTAGACAATCTACAAGCTTCACCTTTCTTTTGGACTTCTTTCTTCAAATTAGGTCCACCACTAACAAGGTAGATCCACTCTAATTTTGCACTAGACAAATTAGGGCATTTTTTTTGAGAAGTTTGTGCAATATTCAACAATTGAAGAAGCAAAATTGGGAGAGGTTTTCCCTTGAAAATATCGGCCATTTTAGTGTAGGAGAGAAGAGGGAGAGACTCTTCTTGGTTGTAGAAAAAGTTGAGTAAAAAAAAGTGCATGCCAAGCCTTGTTATTCAAAAAGTTGTCTACTAACATTTCACCTTCCATGCATGCATTTCTATTTGGGCTTGTAACAATTACAAGGCCCATGGACTTTTATTTAAATGTCTCAAACACATTTGAGTCCATTTAAAGTTTACTTTATTTTACTCAAGTCCACTAGTTTAATAATTATTTCTAATTGGGCTCTACAAGGCAATGTTGTTTAATTAATCCAACACTTGAATTAATTTAATTATTTGGACTCTAATAGGTCCACTAGTGTTTAATTAATTCAACACTTGAATTAATTTAATTTAGTCCATAATTATGTATATGAAAATCACAATTTTCAAATACATTACTCGTTTGGCCAACTTTTAATTTAGGAACACTTCCTCAAATTAAAAGTTATATTCTCCTTGTAAAAGTCATAATTCTATTTTATTTACGCTTATAAACTCCTTTATAAGCCGTTCAAAACAATGAACTATTTTTGTAATGAACCGTATTCTTTACTACTTAAAATTTGCGGAAAAATTAAAAATTTTCTTTTAAACTAAATGAAATGCGGAAATGAAATCAAATACGGTCGTCACTACATCCTTCATCAATAAAAATATTTGAAATCAACATCACCAATAAAATTTGCTAAAAGGAAACACTGTTCCAAAAGTTTTGAAATGAAACATAACATCAGAGTATTTTAAACTTGCATAAAAAGAATCGTAAAATAACATGGGCGGTCCTCGGGTTTAGCCTGCCGCTCAGTCCAAGCCTGTCCCTTGGTCACCACCTCCTGCCTCCTCATCAACATACTCACCTGCATCGATCAAGTCTAGTGAGTCTAAAGACTCAACACGTATAAACTAGAATAACGAGTACTACGTAATAAGATCACATAGATCTTTAAAATAGGACATATATAACTCGAACTTGAACGTACGTACATACAAAACTAGACGTGCCATCAACATAAACTTTCTTAAACATACTGCATACGTAAACATATATAACTTCATCATTTTGCGTAGAGGCATGTTTCAAAGCAAGTGACCCATAACATAATAAATGCCTGATCAGACACACCACAGTATTGGGCTGACAGGGACGTATCCGCTGCCACATACATAAGATCCCCGTTCATAATTTAACGGGCTGGTTGGTCCCCGTTCGTAATTTAACGCTTTCCAACAATGATCTAACCCGTTCATAATTTAACGGGCGGATTGGTCCCCGTTCATAATTTAACGCTTTCCAATCCTAAACATACTTCGGTCACAAGACATTTAGCATACCTCAAAAACTTAAAATATTTTCTTTGCACGTCAACATACTTACTTGGCGTTGAGGGATTCGTTGGACTTCGATCGGGGCCGTTGCTGCACATACTAACATGAAATCACATACTTAACTTGCACCCCTTAGACGTAGAAATCATACTACTCTCAAGTTCAATCATTACTTAGGACGTTCTAAAATTTCCCATGACACGACCTTGGCAAAACCATGACATCAAAACCATGCAAAAATATTTTTTCCCAAAATATACAAGACACGGACCCCGTGCCTACCTCCGTGTAGGGGTCCGTGTAGACTCGGGTAAAAAGGTTCGGAAAGAAGGGTGGACACGGACCCCGTGCCAGGGTCCGGATAAAGGTCCGTGTAGACTCTGGGAAAAGGTTCCGAAAAGAATCAAAGGCACGGACCCCGTGCTTGGGTCCGTGTATGGGTCCGTGTACACTCGGGTCCTAGACACTGCTGAAGGATCAAAGGCACGGACCCCGTGTGGGGGTCCGGGTGAGGGTCCGTGCACCCTCGGGACAAGAAAACTTACGAAACTTCTGTACATGTTTTGTTTAACGCTCTCGACTCGATTGTACGGACTATGAGTGGACACCTCGAGACCCATCTTAGCTTGCCATAACATTAAAACACATTCGTATGGACTCCCAAAACAATAATGTTCAACTTACGACGCATATCGTACAAAAAGAAGACAATTGACACCGAAAAGACTTCCTACGTCTACCCACTATTTCAAGTGCCTAACGACATGAAACAAACTCCAATAACACTCCTAACAACATGATAACCGTAACTAAACGCAGCAACGATCGCCCGTCGATTCCCAACGAAGCCTGCAACAATTAAACTTCAAGAACACAAATTTTCATAAAAGTTGCAATTTGAGCAGTCCCACGAAAAACGTCATAACTCACTCAATTTTCATCCAAAAACCTCGAATTTTATATGAAATCGAAGGTATCGAAAAGTTCTACAATTTTCTAGTTGAAAGTTTTCTCAAAATCACGACAAAAAAATCGCAGTTTCCATCAGAACAGTAAGTTACGAGATTTCAGATCTAAAAAGTATTTCAAACGCATTCAAATCATTTTCCGCTCAAACGACGAACGTCACACACATATTTTCACGCATAAAAATACACAACACATACTATGACATGATCGATACAGAAAGAACAGATTATACGTGCCTTTTGATATTTAAAAAAATACCGTACGACGACACCGAAGCGGAGATGGAAGCGAGGTTGATCCGGGACGAACGTGGCGCTAAAATCTTCGAAGGAAACACACGAAAAATTTCTGGAAATCGAAGAAGGAAGGGGGCGGCTGCTTGAAGGAGTAAGAACCCTAGGTTTTCTCTTCTCAAAATAATAAAAACTGAACTTAAGGTGAGTGTGTGTGTTTAGTGTGTGTAAAAACGTGTAAGTGTGTGTGAGTGTGTGTAAAGTGTGTGTGTTTTAATTAGGAGAAACTCTTAACTAAATAAACTATTTAAAATAATAATAAAAAGTTAACACACACTAGTTAAATCAAACTCTACATATAAAATATCTACACACTAATTTTAAAGGTCTTAAACTCTTAATTCACTCAATACATTATTAAAGCTTTAAAAATACTAACAACTTAATAAATTATTTAAAACGCCCCATTCTCAATTTAAAATAAAATACCACATTTTAAATTGCCACAAATCGTCACCGGGTCTTTTCCTCAATCCCGCCTCGAATGATCGCCTGAAACATGGAACTCGAAAGACATTTTAACGTGCATCACATAAACATAGATAATTTGAAAATAACGCATTTAAGTAAATCATGCATCGCTAAAACTCATTTAAAATTTATTTAAATGATTTAATAATTAAATGAATGCATGGGTTATACGTGTATTAAATTTGGGCACTACAGTTCCTCCCCCACTTATAAAAATTTCGTCCTCGAAATTAAGTCTTACCGAACAACTTCGGGTAGCGAAGTCTCATGTCGGCCTCTGACTCCCAAGTGGCTTCTTCCACCATTGATTCAGCCATTGAACTTTGACCAACTTGGTCGTCTTGTTCCGAAGCCTGCGCTCCTATCTGTCTAGGATTTGGACTGGTTTTTACTCGTAAGACAGGTCTGGAGCCAACTGCATTGGTTCATAACTCAGAATGTGCGAAGGGTTGGCTAGGTACTTCCTTAGCATCGAAACGTGGAACACATTGTGTACCCCGGCCAGATTCGGCGGAAGGGAAACACGATAGGCTAGTGTCCCAACTCTGTCCAAAATCTCAAACGGTCCAATAAACCTCGGACTCAACTTGCCTCTCTTTCCAAATCTCATAACACCCTTCATAGGTGCTATCTTAACGAATACGTGATCACCAACAGAAAATTCTAGATCTCTCCTCCTCTTATCAGCATAGCTCTTCTGACGGCTTTGGGCGGTCTTCATTCTGTCACGAATTTTGACCACCACGTCGGCAGTCTGCTGAACTATCTCTGGACCAAGTTATGCTCTCTCACCAACTTCATCCCAATGAACTGGTGATCTGCACTTCCTCCCATACAGTGCCTCATAGGGGGCCATACCAATAGATGCTTGGAAGCTGTTGTTGTATGTGAACTCCACTAGAGGTAGTCTAGACTCCCAAGCTCCTTGAAAATCAATCATGCAGGCTCTTAGCAAATCCTCTAAAATCTGAATCACTCGCTCAGACTGACCATCTGTCTGAGGGTGAAAAGCTGTGCTGAAAAGCAACTTCGTCCCCATGGCTGCGTGTAAGCTCTTCCAAAAGGACGATGTGAACCTCGGGTCTCTGTCGGACACAATCGAAACTGGAAACCCATGTAAACGGACTATCTCCTTGATGTAAAGCTCCGCATACTGCGTCATAGAGAAAGTCGTCTTCACTGGTATAAAATGCGCTGACTTAGTGAGTCGGTCCACAATAACCCAAATAGAATTCGAACCTCTGACTGACCTTGGCAACCCAACCACGAAATCCATAGTAATGTTCTCCCACTTCCACTCGGGGATGGGGAGTGGCTTAACCAGTCCTGCTGGCCTCTGATGCTCAGCTTTTACTTGCTGACAAGTGAGACATTCTGATACGAATCTACGGATGTCTCGCTTCATCCCTGGCCACCAATACAATATCTGGAGGTCTTTGTACATCTTGGTACCTCCTGGGTGAATGGAATACGGAGATGCGTGTGCCTCTGTCAAAATATCCTGTCTGACCGAACCAACACTAGGCACCCACATTCTACCTCTGTATCTCACAATGTCGTCTGAAACTGTGTACAGCACACTGCCCTTGGCTTCGTCTTTCAGTCTCCATTTCTGCAACTGCTCATCTGAAGACTGTCCTGCTCGAATACGGTCTAACAAATCAGATTTGACTATCAGATTAGACAGTCTAGGGGCTCTGCCCTCAGGATAAATCTCTTGACCAAATCTCTGAATCTCCGACTGAAGTGGTTTCTGCACTGACAACTGAGCTACAACTGCCACTTTCCTGCTCAATGCGTCCGCGACAACATTAGCCTTTCCCGGATGGTAGCTAATTTCGCAGTCGTAATCTTTCACAAGTTCCAACCATCGTCTCTGTCTCATATTCAGCCCCCTCTGCGTGAAGAAATATTTGAGACTCTTGTGGTCGGTGAAAATCTGACATTTCTCGCCGTATAGGTAGTGTCTCCAAATTTTCAGTGCGAAGACAACGGCGGCTAACTCAAGATCGTGCGTCGGGTAGTTCTTCTCGTGCACCTTTAACTGTCTGGAAGCATAAGCTATCACCCGACCTTGTTGCATTAACACTGCGCCTAATCCGAGCTTAGATGCATCGGTATAAAGCACAAACTCACCTTGCCCTGTTGGCATGGCTAGCACTGACGCCGAAATAAGAGCTTGCTTCAAGGTATCGAAGCTCTTCTGGCATTCGTCGCTCCATACGAATTTAGCATTCTTCTTGGTGAGTGACGTGAGTGGCACTGCTATGGATGAAAATCCCTTACTAAACTTACGGTAGTAACCGGCTAAACCCAAAAAGCTGCGGATTTCTGATGTATTCTTTGGCTCAACCAAATCCTTGACGGCCGCTACTTTCGCTGGATCCACCTCGATTCCACTGCTAGATACTATATGCCCCAAAAACGCTACCTTCTCTAGCCAAAATTCACACTTACTAAACTTCGCAAACAACTTACGGCTCTGCAAGGTCTGTAATACTGTCCTCAAGTGCTGGTTGTGCTCCTCATGGCTCTTCGAGTATATTAGAATGTCGTCAATGAATACTATGACGAATTGATCGAGGAACGGCTGAAACACTCGGTTCATGAGATCCATGAAAATTGCTGGAGCATTTGTTAGACCGAATGGCATTACTAAGAACTCGAAATGCCCATACCTGGTCCTGAAGGCCGTCTTGTGAACATCTGCATCCTTAACCTTCAGCTGGTGATACCCTGAGCGAATATCTATTTTGGAGAAAACTGTAGCTCCCTGCAACTGATCGAACAAGTCTTCGATTCTAGGCAACGGGTACTTATTCTTGATTGTTACCTTGTTCAGCTCTCGGTAATCGATGCACAGTCTCATGCTCCCATCCTTCTTCTTCACAAAAAGCACTGGTGCGCCCCACGGTGAGACACTAGGGCGGATAAATCCTTTGTCGAGGAGCTCCTGAATCTGCTTCTTGAGCTCTAACATCTCAGCTGGAGCTAATCTGTACGGTGCCCTAGAGATTGGCGCTGTGCCTGGCACGAGATCGATTGCAAACTCCACCTCTCTCTCTGGTGGAAGGCCTGTGACGTCGTCAGGAAAGACGTCTGGGAAGTCTCTGACTACTGGCACATCTGTTAGTGACGGAGTGGGCATGTCAGGTGCTGAGTTGATGCTGGCCAAGAACGCCTGACACCCTTTGGAAATTAGTCTCCTCGCCTGCATGCACGAGATCATGCGAGGGAAACTTCTCCATCTGTCTGGTTCAAAAAGAAATTGTTCCATACCCAATGGTCTGACTAGCACTGATCTCTTCTGAAAGTCGATAAGAACTCTGTTTTTAGTCAGTCAGTCCATTCCCAATATGATGTCGAATTCTGGCATTGGCAGTAGGATTAAATCTGCATATACTAGGTGGCCATGCAGTTCTAAATCGATATATCTTACCACACTGGTAGCTAACAGCTCCTCCCCTGATGGGACTGTCACTGAAAAGTTCACGTCTAGGCCAATGGACTTGAGGTCCAAATGATTAGCAAACGTCTCCGATATGAAGGAGTGAGTGGCTCCTGAGTCTATTAGTGCAGTCGTGGATAATCTCTTAATAAAAATGTTTCCTGAGAGACGTTAGCATACAAACTAACTTATATCCCAAAATTTACTAACATAAACCTTAAGTATAGAAGTACCCAATATCCCAAGTTACTCAAAAATAATAATAACACACTAGTAATCCCAAATAGAATTCCACATGCAAGGCAACGTAATGCTGAGCTTAGGTAGAAAAGTTTACCGGTCAGTAGTGTAGTGTCTGGGTTCGCCTCCTGGGCATGCATGGCGAAAACTCTCCCTTGAGTTGGTTGCTTCCACTGCGGGCACTCCTTCAGCATGTGGTCGCTAGCTCCACACTTGAAGCACTTGCCCGATCCATATAAGCATGGCCCCGGGTGCTGGAGGTTGCACTTAGGGCACACCGGAAAGTTAACGGGCTTCTGAGGCGCCCCTTGCTGCTGTACTGGACCCTTGCCCCTTGGTGGTCCATGAAAAGGCTTCTTAGCTGGCGGCCCCTGAAACGGCCTCTTAAACTGGGGCCTCTGATTCTGCTGCTGGTGGTGCTGCGGCGGTGCCTGGTAGGGCCTCTTGCCCTGTCTATCCGCCTCTATGTCTCGCTGGTCCTGTTTTGCCGCCAAAGCTCTGGACACGACGACTGCATACGTAGTAGGACCAGCTACCCTCACATCCCGGCGCAAGATCGGCCGCAAACCGTCCATAAAATGCCTCAGCTTTGCCTGGGCATCATTCGAAATGAGGGGTAATAAGTAACACCCCCTCTCAAACTTTCTGACGAAGTCTGCCACGCTGCTATCCCCTTGCCTCAGTGTCATAAACTCCCTGGTCAGGCGGGAGCGTACTTCCTCAGTGAAGTACTTTGAGTAGAAAACTTCTTTGAATCCATTCCAAGGCAGCACTTGCAGATTGACTGCCACTGATGCGCTCTCCCACCATAGTCTAGCGTCCCCTGTCAGCAAGAATATAGCACATCTGACCCTGTCAGCGTCCGTCAGCTCCATGAAGTCAAATATCACCTCGATGGACTTGATCCATCCCTCAGCCACCATCGGGTCAGTGGTACCCGAAAACTCCTTCGGGCTCATCCTCCGGAACCTCTCGTATACTGCCTCCGGTCTAGGCCTCTCCTCGAGGCCTGCAACAGTCTGGTTCCTCGCAAATTGTGCGAAGAATTGCGTCATGCCAGCAAGCATCTATGCTTGCATATCTGGCGGTGGCGGTGGTGGTGGATTGGCCCTCTCCTCGGTGCGGGCCTCTCTGTCCTCTTCCTGGTTAATCATACGTCTAGGAGGCATACTGTTCCAACAATTACCCACCACGTAAACCCAACATGCATGAATATAATACCAATATCATAAGATGCACGTAATTTTGAACTTTAAAACATAAACATGCTGAAATCATGACCTAATGCATAGTACATAGCATAACTCAAAACTTTAAAACTTACAGACTTGAGGTGTGACTTCGAGAGCTTCTTGCGACTGGCAGTAGGCGTAACCCTTTACAAGAACACCGCTCTGATACCAACTGTAACGAACCGTATTCTTTACTACTTAAAATTTGCGGAAAAATTAAAAATTTTCTTTTAAACTAAATGAAATGCGGAAATGAAATCAAATACGGTCGTCACTACATCCTTCATCAATAAAAATATTTGAAATCAACATCACCAATAAAATTTGCTAAAAGGAAACACTGTTCCAAAAGTTTTGAAATAAAACATAACATCAGAGTATTTTAAACTTGCATAAAAAGAATCGTAAAATAACATGGGCGGTCCTCGGGTTTAGCCTGCCGCTCACTCCAAGCCTGTCCCTTGGTCACCACCTCCTGCCTCCTCATCAACATACTCACCTGCATCGATCAAGTCTAGTGAGTCTAAAGACTCAACACGTATAAACTGGAATAACGAGTACTACATAATAAGATCACATGCAACTTTAAAATAGGACATACATAACTCGAACTTGAACGTACGTACATACAAAACTAGACGTGCCATCAACATAAACTTTCTTAAACATACTGCATACGTAAACATACATAACTTCATCATTTTGCGTAGAGGCATGTTTCAAAGCAAGTGACCCATAACATAATAAACGCCTGATCAGACAAACCACAGTACTGGGCTGACAGGGACGTATCCGCTGCCACATACATAAGATCCCCGTTCATAATTTAACGGGCTGGTTGGTCCCCGTTCATAATTTAACGCTTTCCAACCATGATCTAACCCGTTCATAATTTAATGGGCGGATTGGTCCCCGTTCATAATTTAGTGCTTTCCAATCCTAAACATACTTCGGTCACAAGACATTTAGCATACCTCAAAAACTTAAAATATTTTCTTTGCACGTCAACATACTTACTTGGCGTTGAGGGATTCGTTGGACTTCGATCGGGGCCGTTGCTGCACATACTAACATGAAATCACATACTTAACTTGCACCCCTTAGACGTAGAAATCATACTACTCTCAAGTTCAATCATTACTTAGGACGTTCTAAAATTTCCCATGACACGACCTTGGCAAAACCATGACATCAAAACCATGCAAAAATATTTTTTCCCAAAATATACAAGACACGGACCCCGTGCCTACCTCCGTGTAGGGGTCCGTGTAGACTCGGGTAAAAAGGTTCGGAAAGAAGGGTGGACACGGACCCCGTGCCCGGGTCCGGATAAAGGTCCTTGTAGACTCTGGGAAAAGGTTCCGAAAAGAATCAAAGGCACGGACCCCGTGCTTGGGTCCGTGTATGGGTCCGTGTACACTCGGGTCCTAGACACTGCTGAAGGATCAAAGGCACGGACCCCGTGTGGGGGTCCGGGTGAGGGTCCGTGCACCCTCGGGACAAGAAAACTTACGAAACTTCTGTACATGTTTTGTTTAACGCTCTCGACTCGATTGTACGGACTATGAGTAGACACCTCGAGACCCATCTTAGCTTGCCATAACATTAAAACACATTCGTATGGACTCCCAAAACAATAATATTCAACTTACGACGCATATCGTACAAAAAGAAGACAATTGACACCGAAATGACTTCCTACGTCTACCCACCATTTCAAGTGCCTAACGACATGAAACAAACTCCAATAACACTCCTAACAACATGATAACCGTAACTAAACGCAGCAACGATCGCCCGTCGATTCCCAACGAAGTCTGCAACAATTAAACTTCAAGAACACAAATTTTCATAAAAGTTGCAATTTGAGCAGTCCCACGAAAAACGTCATAACTCACTCAATTTTCATCCAAAAATCTCGAATTTTATATCAAATCGAAGGTATCGAAAAGTTCTACAATTTTCTAGTTGAACGTTTTCTCAAAATCCAGACAGAAAAAACGCAGTTTCCATCAGAACAGTAAGTTACGAGATTTCAGATCTAAAAAGTATTTCAAACGCATTCAAATCATTTTCCGCTCAAACGACGAACGTCACACACATATTTTCACGCATAAAAATACACAACGCATACTATGACATGATGGATACAGAAAGAACAGATTATACGTGCCTTTTGATATTTAAAAAAATACCGTACGACGACACCGAAGCGGAGATGGAAGCGAGGTTGATCCGGGACGAACGTGGCGCTAAAATCTTCGAAGGAAACACACGAAAAATTGCTGGAAATCGAAGAGGGAAGGGGGCGGCTGCTTGAAGGAGTAAGAACCCTAGGTTTTCTCTCCTCAAAATAATAAAAACTGAACTTAAGGTGAGTGTGTGTGTTTAGTGTGTGTAAAAACATGTAAGTGTGTGTGAGCGTGTGTAAAGTGTGTGTGTTTTAATTAGGAGAAACTCTTAACTAAATAAACTATTTAAAATAATAATAAAAAGTTAACACACACTAGTTAAATCAAACTCTACAATTAAAATATCTACACACTAATTTTAAAGGTCTTAAACTCTTAATTCACTCAATACATTATTAAAGCTTTAAAAATACTAACAACTTAATAAATTATTTAAAACGCCCCATTCTCAATTTAAAATAAAATACCACATTTTAAATTGCCACAAATCGTCACCGGGTCTTTTCCTCAATCCCGCCTCGAATGATCGCCTGAAACATGGAACTCGAAAGACATTTTAACGTGCATCACATAAACATAGATAATTTGAAAATAACGCATTTAAGTAAATCATGCATCGCTAAAACTCATTTAAAATTTATTTAAATGATTTAATAATTAAATGAATGCATGGGTTATACGTGTATTAAATTTGGGCACTACAGTTCTACTTCTCAACGGGATCTAAAAAGTTAGCACTTGTGTGACGCTCAATGGTTCATTGATACAACTAGCCGTGGGTTCACATCTCCATGTGATTCTGTAATAGCCGAGCCCGGTGTACGGTACGATTTAAGTTTCGTTTGTTATTTTGGGATATTTGATTAGATGTTCAGAGTTGTATTTTTGGGCCATAGTATTGTTAGTTTTATTGTCTTGAGGTGTTAGTTGTTGTTGGTTGTTCGTTTCAGAGTGTCGGTTCGATTTTAGTTGCATGGGAATAGTGCTTGGCCGTGACTTGAGTGCACCCGCGCTCTTAACTGGAGTGCCCCCGCGGTGTACTGTGCTGTTTTGGAGTTGGAATGCCGTAGCATCACCGCACCCGCGGTGATGTAGGGACCGCACCCGCGGTAGAGACCGCACCCGCGCTGCTTGCGTCGCCGCAACCGCGCTGTTCGTGTTCCAGAATTTTTGTGAATGCCGTAACTTAGGCGCACCCGCGGTCCTTGTGTTGGCGCCCCCGCGGTGAAGGTATGGGCGAGATATTTAGTCGATTTTGGAGTGGTTGGCCCTCACTTTTCCTTTTTCTTTCCTTCTCATTTTCGCATTTTCTCTCTATTTTAGGGTTTTTCATCATTTCTTTCACTCCCTATCTTCGATTCAAGCGTTTGTTTGGAATTTCGACTTGAGTTCGACGTTCTCCTTGGTGCTAGGAAGCTTGGGTAAGCTTTTGGTGCGATTCTGTTAAGGTTGTAAATTAAGAGTTGTTTAGGTTGGTTGTTTATGTGGATTTATGGATTATTTAGCTTGTAATCTTGGATATTTAGTTGATATTGGTGTTATTTGTGGATTATTTGTTGTAGGTGGTGATCAAGAGCTAAGTTGAGGTGTTTGTTGTGGTTTGTAAGTGGAATTTCATCCCTTGTGCTCACATGATGTTATATGTATTGTGTTTCAAAGATTTTAAAGTGATATTCCCTTCCATTGATCCATTGTTATGTATTGATTTCATTGATTATCTATTGGAGGTATTGTATACCTCACTAGTGTTAAAAGGGAATACAAGAGAAAATATGAGATTGTGAAAGGACGGCCTTAAATGCTATTCAGAGTTCAAATGTTTTCGGATTGATAAATACATAGTCAGAGATTGCATGCAATATTAGATGATCATCGCCTATAGGCTTATATCCCTCAGAGTTATCGGTATTTATATCGATTTGGGATACGAGCACCCCAGAGCAGAGATACTATTGATATCAATCCCCAGAGCAAAAGAGAAATACCATCATATTTCATATGCTATTGCTATGTTATTGATATTCAGAGTTTACAGTTCAGAGTTGATGGTATTTATGATTTCAAAGAGATGTTTTACAGAGTTATTGTTCATTGTTATGTAAGAGTTCCACTTGCTGAGATTTATTCTCATTTCAGTTATTTTCATGTGATGCAGATCAGAGTGGTGCCTCGGGACGTTGACTGTAGATCGGGGGTCATATGCATACACCGTTGGAAGGAGGATTTTGGCATGATCATAGGAATGATGTTTTGTTTTGTTATGTCATTTAAATGATCATGTATTTATTTTGTAAAGATATTTAAAGAAATGTATTTTGAAACTCCTTCCGTATATTTTTAAAAGAGAAAATTTTATTTCCGCTGCGTATTTTATTTTTAAAAGAGGATCGGGGTGTCACATTTAGGACTAAACATGTCCTTATACGAGCATACCCCAATTGCTCCATTCTTAATTATCCACTCCTTGATAACAAGAACGTCAGAACTCAAGTCTGATAGTACCCAACCAATCATGTTAAACGCCTAGCAACATCGCTTACATGATTCCCTATGTATCAAATGATAGTGCCAGCAAGAACCATTCAATTATGGTTAGCGTACAATATGGTCTCTTCAACTCATATATCCCGACCGATTCGACAACCATTGGTATATCGAGAGTTGTCAATGAATCGATACTATGTGTCATGTTGTAGTAGCATCGATGGTGTAATCTATGAAACCCCTTTCATAATTACCACCATACTCTGATCAGAGATTTCATACTACATACACATAGGATATCCATACCCGAAGGTAAGCGGTGAATCCTCGACTACAATGCATCGGCTCCTATATGTTTCGACAAAACACCCAACCTTGCCACCTGATGACTCTTAAGAGTCGGTAAACAAGTCAAAGTTCAATGCTAGCATATAGAGTCTCAATGTTGTCCCGGGTCATAAGGACTAATGGTGTACAACCATAAACTAGGACGTTTCCACTCGCTAAGTGAGAACCACTTGGAAAGTCCTTTATGGAGGGTTGTTCAGTGCACTCTACAAGGAGCACCTATCTGCATGTTCGGACATCACAATGTCCCCTACCAATGAAACATGGTACTAACACCACAGATACTAGTCTCAAACTCGAGCGGCCTATATCATTCTTAGCGGTGGTTGAATCGACTAGGAACTGTTTAGAATATACAGTATTCCAAATATGAGTTTCATGATACACATCATATGAGCATCTCATAAATTTTCTACTATTTTTATATTCAAGGGCTTTATCTATACAACTAACATGGGTATACAGATAAAGATGTGCCAAAATAATAATTTCAAATATTATTAAAATAAAGACTTTTTATGCATAGATTTTCATTGTGAAGACTCGGCCAACACTTGGCTCGACGGGCACCTACACTAACAAAAACAATAAAAAAATACAGTTTCCTCACCATCAATTGTCACTAGTCACTCCAATGAATATTCACTCGCACTCGTATTTTTTTTCCCTCACCACAAAACCTCACAAATCGCTCCAATGAAAATTCACTCCACTCAAATATTTTCGCTCCAGTGAGAATTCTCAAGGGGGCGCTTAAGTCTCGTGGCTTCCACGTATCAAACTTATGAGATCAATCCTGTGATGCTTGAAGTTCGACTCACTTAGACCACACAAGAATAAGCAATTTGGAAATTGACTAGAATGCGACTAAATGACAAGGACAAACTTAACGCTGAAATATAAGGGCTAAAATTCCAACAAAAACCCGATTCAATTTTTTTTTTCGGGTGAACAATACCTGAACAGTAAATCTGGCAAATGAACAGTAACTCCGATGAATGAACAGTAAATCCGATTTGTGAATAGTAATTCCGTTCCGTGATCACTAATTTACGACACGATGAACAATAATTACAGCAGATGAACAGTAATCTCCGATACAATGAACAGTAATTCCGAAACGATGAACAGTAATTCCGGCATTGAACAATAATTTCCGAAACGATGAACAGTAATTCCGGCGAATGAACAGTAATCGCGAAATCTATATTTTTTTGATTCAACAAATACGCAGAAATCGCTACACGAAAATCGGTATTAAAAATTCTACGAAGAATTGAACGGATACGCTTACTTGAATCAAAAACCAAAAGCTCTGATACCACTTGATACGATTCCGCCCACGAGATCTTTGATTTGTCCCGATCTTTGAAACAAGTAATTGATAGGTGTGATAATCGCCTCTAGATCACGCGGCCTAGCAATAATTAATCAACGATAGAAACAATCGCGTTCAAGAGAACCTCCAAAGAACTCGTCCTTGGCAACCCTCATGATATTCGACTGACAAACGCCACAAAAGATAAATCTTTTGATAAGTTTGATTTGATACGACGCAAAAGTTATAATGTGGGGACCCGGGCTCTAACTCCGTTCCTTTCGGGATTAATCGGATCGTTGTTAGAAAACGTGGGTCAAATTTTTGCTTTTAACTTTAAATCAAATGTATATAAACCAAGCATAAGGACTCTCTTTATTTAATTACACAAACGTGAATACATGGTTTGTTCCAATACATCCATACCAACTAAAGTTCCATACCATACAATATCCAAATCATAGGTAGTACAAGTCTAGTACAATAACAACTAGCAGTCCTCTGTGCTCGAAATCACCACTCTATCTCGATCTCATCTCGATCGTCACCCTGATCCTGCCCCACCTGTTGTTATGCACACATACAGACATAACAACAGCCGGAAACTCCGGTGAGAACAAATCCCAGTATAAAACATGATATGCATGCATAAACAAAATATAAATCATGAAACAATACTATCATGAATAATATTAAAGCAATAGGTCCCATAGTCTACGAAACCAAATCAATATAAGCATGCAATATCAATCAAATCATGTCTTGACTCAATTCGACTCTACTCTAGGGATCCCGGTTTGAATAAGACGTCGCTGTCTGTCACCTACCCTCCCAATCAGGGTAACGGTACGTCTTATTCCTAGATTTCGGTCATGTCTGTATCGAGTGTCTACACATGGAGTCGAACTGCTCCAATGCGACGATACTACCGAACATCTAGTTTGACAAATCTGTCAATGACTCCTATCTCAAGGCTTGAATATAAACATTATCTAGTATGTGATTTTATTGGGAAACTCAAATTGAATCTCATTTGAGTTGTGTCTTCCCCAAACAAAACATGAATTATACCTTTCTTGTTGAACCTTTATCGATGTCGAGGTCTCGAAGTCGAAGTGAGGAACAATGAATCTGAAATGGAAATGTTGATACATATTTTATCAATCCCTAGTCTCAATCAACACATATCTAATTCAATACTTGATCTCGGTACAATTTGACGGCATAACGACGTAATTTCTCAATACC